>NW_026606269.1:0-343721 GCF_029834395.1 Sorex fumeus
TATAGATAAGCATTATGGTACATTGGCCAGGCACATTTCGATGCCAGGGTAGCTAGCTCACCACTTGCCATGGGTCCATCTAGTCCCTCATCGGACCCTTCTTTTGGGGATTGAGGAAGTAAGGGCAACTGAGGCTTCAGTCAAAAGAGCAGATGTCTAGGAGACCATCAACTCTCAAGCTCAGGCTTGCTTTTGTAAATGTCTTCCTGTATCCATACAAAAAGCAATTGCTCTGAAATAGCTAACCATGCAAAAGACATTAAGGAGAAGAGAAAGACAATATTTACAAGTCAAAGTCTGATCAGGAGACAAAGGTAATTGAAAGTTTATGGGCAATCAACAAACATAAACTCTCACATGCCAGGGAGTAAGGGCAGACCACTATTATCCTACAATACCTGGTGATCCTCAGTGGTTTCTCCTGGCTGTGCACTCAGGTATTATTTCTGATGGTGCTCCGGGAGACTTTACAGGATCCTGGGGATTGAACCTAGGTTAGCCATGTGCAAGGAACACCCTACCCAGATCTACAGTTGCTCTGGTCTCAATTGGAGAGTTTAGATGCAAGTAACTGTGCACAGAATGTCGTTTGAAAGGATGGAAGGGGCGCCTTGATGAAATCTTTTATAAGTGGGAATATGGGTCAGGTCCCAAGCTCCCCACATCCCTGCAGACCATTCCGTTTTACCTGTGATCACTCACAAGGTTGGTTACATTCCTGGGTCCCACCCATGTCACTTTACTAATATTAGAGGTAAAAAAGGAAACATTTATGATTGAATAGAGCAAAATTCCATCCATCTATTAGTCAGATGGTTCTCAGGGGACCCTTTGTAATTCTGGACATTGTACCTAGATTGACTGCATGAAACACACTGTACTATCCTGATACTCTCAGTTTGAAATCATGTTTCTGAAACTGCCTCTTGGGGTTTTCTTTGTAGCTTAGAGTCCACTGCTCGCGTGTTTTCAAGGGGTAGAGCGTTGGCTGGACCTTGCTCTCTGATGTTCTTACCAGCCTTTGCTCCTGTTCCATGTCTTCAACTCTCTGTGTTTCTAAATAGGCCAGTTCCTCTCTGAATCGCCAGGATTGGCTTCGGTGTCTCTGCTTTCATCTCCATCAGTATTTATCATTTCCCCAAGAAACTCATTGTCCCGTACCCACCAGCTACCTACCTGCAGAGCTTGATTTCTTTTGACATGAAAACTCTCATGGCATAGACTAATAATTAGAATCATTCTCTGTACTTCTGCATGGAAGCAGCCAGCCCTGGTGGAATGTCTCTTCCTGCACACTGTGATAAAGGCTCAAGTGAGCAGTTTGACCCTCATCCCCACAGGGATGCTGAGACAGGTGGGATGTCTTCTGAGGTTGTCAAAAGATCACTATTCCCATGTCCTCAGCACCATCACTTTCCCATAGAAGCTCATATTGGACAGAATCCCCAGAAATGTAAACACTGCGGACAAACTTTTGAGTCCAGCATCACCCCGGTGGAACTATGTGAACATCCAGACAGGAGAGAAACCGTTTAAGTGTAAGGACTGTGGGAAGACCTTCAATGGATCCTCATAGCTTATACACAGGAGATTTCATACTGCAGAGTTTGTATGCATGTAAGGAATGTGCTGTGGCCTTTCTCTGACTCATACATCTTAGTATGCACAGAAAAAGTCACACTGGAAAGAAACCATATACATATACGGAGTGGAAAGTCTCTGCTTATTCCACAAGCCTTAGTACACAGATAAACTCACACTGGGGAGATAACTTACACTTGGGAGCAATGTAGGAAGGCCTTTACTTCTTCCTGAAGTCTTAGTTTTCATAATTTCTGTTTCGTAGAACACCCTTATATGTGAGTTAGGTGGAAAGGCCTTTCATTTCTTCTCAGGTCTTTCTGAGCATAGTAAAGTTCATACAGGGGAGTAAAACACTATTTTTGTCACTACTGTGGGAGTGTCTTCACTTACTGTTCAAACTTTTTCGTCCATAAGAAAACACACAGTGCAGTTAATCCATATATATACATATGTATGTATATATATATGTATATATATATATATATGTAAGGAGTGTGGCAAGGCCTTTGCTTATTTCACAATACTTTTGTGACACTGAATTTTTCATACTGGAAACAAACCTTATGTTTGTAAAGACTTTGGCAAAGCCTTCACTTTCCCCTAACTCCTTATTAAACATAGGGAACTTCATACTCGAAGAAAACATATGTAGGGGTGTGGGAAGATTTTTACTCAATCCTCAAGCTTTGCTGTGTGAGAAAAGTTTATCCTGGATTGAGGCCTTATATATGAAAGGATTGTAGGAAGATTTTGATGCAATTGGCATAGCTTTCTGAGCAGGAAAATTCGCAGTGCAGAGAAACCTCATAAGTGTAAGGGATGTGGAAAGGTCTTCAGTTTGACTTCAGCCCTTACTGCGCATGTGAAAAGTATTTTTGCAGTGAAACCTTATATCTGTCAGGAGTATGGGAAGGACTATCCTGGATCCTGGGGCCTTATGCATAGAAGGATTCACACTGGAGAGAATCTATATATAAATATACATATTTATATATATGTAAGAATATATATATATATATATATATATATATTTATGTAAGAACGTGGAAAGCACATTATTCGCACCTGTGACTTTAAAGAGAATCCTGGAGAAAATCCTGTAGGTAAGGAATATAGGAAGGCCTTCATGTTCCCTCAAGCTTTAGTAAATATAAAAGTTATGCTGGATCAATCACTTCCATAATAACAATGGCCGGCGTCGGAACAGGGCCCAGAGGTAAAACAATTTTAGTGTCAACAAGTGGGTGGGGGATTGATAGAAAAGTACAATAGGGAAGGAAATAATCCTGTTATGTGTGAAAGCTTCCTGTGATACTAGTACCGTAAGTGAAAGGTACTTGCTGATTATCACCTACAGCATGGTTATGATAATGTCCTGGCATGTGGACTTCCCAGTATGTTAACTGGTAAATAATGGTTCTTAGTGATAAGGCAAGGTGGAAGGAATTAAATAAGAAGTAAATAGGTACAAACATTGCATTTTTCTGGGTACTGTCAAGACCCACCATTTGTTTCATTCTTTGCTGTGACTCTGACTTGGCTCAGAGGCCCTGCTTTGCAGAGGATCATGGCAGAGATCAACCAGTATGCTGTGGTGAGCCCTTTTGACATGGGATAGACAGTCAAACCTCCATTCTTCAGGCCCTTCTATGTTATGTTCTGGTAGTTACATCCCGCTGTGCTGTCCATAATTTGTGTCCAGGTCAGCCACATGCAAGGAAGCACTTCACTCGCTGTAGCATATCTGCACTCATCGTATTCAGTTTTCCATTTGATTTACACAAACATTGAGGGTAAATGTTTTGAAACTTACACTTTGGAAGCAGTAAAATCCTAACTATCTATTATACACCAAAATGGGACCATATAGAATCCAGATGATTGAACCTGGGTCAGCTGCAAACAAGGCAAACACCCTATCCACTCTGCTTTCACTCCAGCAAACCAGCCTTACAAATTTACCTGAATTTTCCTAGTTCTCGGTACAGCTGGTGACTGACCCTCTAAGGCTGCTTGCAGAAGCGGAAGTGACGTCACAGCAGGGCATTTGCGTGTTTGCCTGCAAGACGCTGGGTCAGGCGTTCATTTGTTACGCAGGTGAAGGGAGAACAGGCTGTCCCACGTGGAAGGGGTCTGTGAAGGCCGGTTTTGTGGCAGGACACTAGCGGCCTCCCGTGAGCACCCCGCTCCACGCCTCCCGGTGTCTGTGTTAGGGTTCGAGCGCAGGACAGCCACACCTGTCAAGGAAAATTCTGAGACACCAAGTCCACACAAAAGCAAGAGATTTATTCAAGCATGCTCAGGCTCACAGCGTGACCGCAAACAGTCAGTGGCTGAGAGCCCCAGGCCTCTTCAAAGGGGGCTTTTTATAGGGCATCTTCCCGCGCATTTCAGAAAGCCCATGCACAAGTCATCCAATACATTTGAACTACATTACATTAGAAGCTGCACACAGGCAGCCAATCATTTTGAACAAGCCATCAGCACCAGCCACTCTCTTCTGTACAGGTCACCAGGCCATCCCAACGGGCAGCTAATTAGGCCTTTTCTGGCCTTATGGCCATATTAGGTGGATTCCAAAAACAGGGAAATACCTTATTAGGCCCTCTCTGGCCCTGTGACCTTATTAGGTGGATTCCGAGGGCAAGGAAATACCTCATTATGTCTTTTCCGGCCTTATGGTCTTTTTTGGCAAATTCCAGGGGCAACAAGAAGATAGGGGTACTTGGTGCTGTCAACAGGACGCAGCTGCAGGGCAGGATATGGGCTGGGACTTGCTTTGCTAGGGCCCAATTGTCATGGGGCTATCTTTCATTCCCCCCTTTTCTTCTAGTAGGTCTTCTAATCCTAGAGACCGTCATTCTGTAATGCCTGGTATTGCTGTTTCATCACTAATAGCTTGACCTCTCCCAGTCGGTTTTGTATAAATGCAAGCAGGCGACTAAGAAGGCAAGGGCCGATTGTCACTATTAGGAGGAGCAGAACGAGAGGTCCTGCTATGGCCTAAAGTAAAGTGGTCAGCCATGGGGACTTGTGGAATCATCCTTCGAAGCAACCCTGCTGATCCAGCAGATGTTTCTCCCGGGCCTGTATTCTTTCTCTTCACTTGGCCATAGAGTCTCTGGCCACCCCAGTGTGGTCAGTATAGACACAACACTCCTCCCTTAGGGCCTCACATAAACCACCTTCCTTCAGGAATAACAAGGCCAGCCCTTGCGGGGGCCCGCAAAACCACTCTCTGGCCCGCAGAGGTGGCCCTAGGATCCGTAGGTGCAGGGAAGAACCGACCGAATGAACACAAGACACAAGAGACAGAATGCAGCTCAGAAACAGAGAGAAAAAGGGACAGACTTTATTGGGGGCAATCAGGGTATATATCCATTAGTGAGGCAGCTACACTAAAGGTTGTGCCCATATATGGTTAGGAAGGTTTGTTTTCACCTATCATGCATTACAAGGTTTATGTGTATCTGGTACCAGACACGAGGTGATTACACAAAGGGCCATGTCCATATGATTTGCCGGACATGAGGTAGATACACAAAGAGCCATATCCGTAAAATTTACATGCATCACGTACCAGACACGAGATAGTTACTTTTTGTTATTACTAACAGCCATGACAGATGTTCTCTCAGGATAACCATACATCAAGATAACCATACATAGCACTGGTTTTGCCTCTTGCGGGGTCAAGTAGGTCAAGATGACCATACATAGCACAGGCTGTGCCTGCTGTGGGGTCGTAGGTCAGGATGACCATACAGGCACTTAGGCCTTGGTCAGTTAAAGGGCCAGCTTCCCACAAGCCCTCACCTATTTTGGAGGACTACTTATGACCAGGATGTTAGGCTTTTTTCAAGGCCGATATGGAGCCTTCGATCACCTTTAGATCCTGATTAATAGCTATGTGCAGTTGTTCCTGCTGTCTAGGGGCCTGGATTAGCGAAGCAGTTCCAGTACCTATCCCTGCGGCTACTCCCAATCCCAACAAAACTGCCAGGGTAAGGCTAACAGGCTCCCTCTGGAACCGAGTCTTTCCCAGCTGTACTTCTTTGAATTCCTCCCCAGGGTAGTAAGTCAGTCTGGGAAATATTCGTACCATTAAGCAGAAGTCCCGGCTGCTATTAAATATCTGGGTGGAGACGCACGGGGTCAGACCAGTGTTGCAGGCGCAGCGGGTACCGTTTGCTGGTAAGATGTACTGAGCCGAAGATGTGGGGGTTATAACCTGAGCACACCTGGAATCACCCTTTGCCAGCTTTCCTAGACAAGTTCCCTCTCCCGAGACCTGGACAAGTGTAAGCTTGTGGGTGGTACTCCAATCACAGCGGGTGGGATCATTCGTTTCTTGGGGTGATCCATTTACTGCCAGCTCCTCGTAGTATGGTGGCGCTGCACTCAAGCATAACCAACAGGAGACAGTTAGGTTTGGGTTGGAGGTGTTTAAAGCCTTATAACTCCCCTGGATCAGGTTATACAGCCGCTGCCCAGTGTGAGATGGAGGTGTAGATGGGGTCGGTGGAGTCCCGGTTACCCGTGGCGTAGTGGTTGAACTGCTAGGTGGGGAAGTACTCATGGGAGTAGTGGGGGATCGTTGTGGGGGCTAGAGGGGTCTACTTGTGACCGGACCTTGATCTGGGAGAACTCTATTTGGACCAATCGCCCTGTGGTCCACAGCCTCCTGTTTCAACCTAATGGTAAACCAGAATCCAGGGTCAGGGTGGGAAAAGTCATGGACATAGATCCTTAGTCCCCAAGTTTTCCCTTTAAGCCACTGGAGAAGGTTTTCCTGCCTTTTGCTCTGGGTAGTTAAGGTGATGCTGAGGGTATTATAGGGGCCGCCCTGATTACAGCCCCTCAAGTTCCTTACATCGCTCCAGGCCCAAGCGACCTTGATCCAGTCCCATGAGGAGGCAGGCTTCCAGTAAGCTTGCCCTGTGGTCTCGCAACCGCAGGCCTTACAATACAGAGCCTCCAGCCCTCCACAAGTCCTTTTCCCTTAACGATCTCTGCCATCTTTTGGACAGATATAGAATTGTTGCAGCCCGAGGCGACACCTTCTCGCCCTAGTCAAACACCCGATGGTTCCCCCTACTCCTGCATGGCCAGCATTTGCTCGGGAGTCAGCTCTGTCTGGTATTACTTCCTCCTCCCCCACATCCCAGGTGTCTAGTCCCAAGACAATCTGACACATATCTGGGCGCAAAGTGGGCCACCATGTCCTCGGAGTGTAAGTTCCCTTGACGGACCAGGCCACTTGTCCGGTAGGGGATACCATCTCCCAAGTCAAGTATTGGGGAGCGTGGGGATTACAGGTTATGGGGGGGGGAGAGTCCACAGTCCTACCCACACGGCGGATACACAGTCTGAGGGGATTCTCAGTCTTCTCCAGCTTCTAGGCAGATTCGGTCAGAGGGGCAGGTTTGAGGTGAGAGGCATCGATCCATGCGGCGATGTCATCGACTTTCACGGCAGTCGGGGTCGTCAGGATCACCAGTTAGGGTCCCTTCCACCGAGGTTCCAGAGTCTGGACTTGGTGTCGGCGGACGTAAACCATGTCCCCGACCTGGTACCAGTGTGGCACCTGCAGGTCACCAGGCTGATACGCGGTGGCCAACTGCTTCCAGACCGAGTGTTGGACTGTTTCAATTTTTTTCAGCCTGGCAATTAGAGGGGTAGACAAAGGGATCATGCCATCAAATAAATTCAAGTCCCTCACCGGAGGGGGAGTTCCATGTAGGATCTCAAAGGGGGTCAGATTTAGCAAAGTCGGGGAAGGGGTGTTTCGGGCTCAGAACAGGGCATAAGGTAGGAGCATGGTCCAATCTTTCCAGCCCGTTTTTACAGCTAGTTTAGTTAAGGTCTCTTTTATGGTTCTGTTCATCCTTTCTACCTGTCCTGAACTCTGGAGTCTATATGCACAATGCAATTTCCAGTTTATCCCCAGTGCTTTAGCTAGTCCCTGACTTACTCGGGCCACAAAGGCCGGCCCATTGTCAGACCCTATAGTATGGGGAAGACCGAACCTGGGGAAGATTTCTTCCATGATCTTCTTCACTACTACTTTTGCAGTTTCTCCCTTTGTCGGGTAGGCCTCGGACCATCTTGAGAAAGTGTCCACCATCACAAGTAGATACTTGAATCCATATCTAGCCAGAACTATTTCTGTGAAGTCGATCTCCCAATACTGCCCCGGTCGGTCCCCCCGAGTCTTGTCCCTGCACTAACTACCATACCTGCTGGGTAGGCATTAACCTTTTGACAAGCCTCACAGTCCGCTACTATTGCCTTGGCCAATTGTTGTTCCTCCTCAACGGTCAGGCCAAAGGTCTGGGTTTTCAGTAATTCAGCTATTTTCTGGGGCCCCAAGTGAGTGAGTTTGTGAAGAGTCTGTAAGTAAGTCAAGGCCTGCTGGTGGTCGTCCCCCTCATGCCCGTCACCGATTTGCTGTGGAGACTCTGCCTCTTGCCCATCATCCCTCAATTCTAGCCCTTCCTCGGCCACCTGGATTGACGCAGCCGGGGAGAAGGCAACTGCCCAGCGGGCTTGTTCGTCTGCCTTGTGGTTCCCAGTGACCACCGGGTCTGATCCCCGCTGATGACCCGGGAAGTGGATGATGGCTATTTCAGCAGAGAGGAGGACTGCTGCCAGGAGCCGTAAGATCTCAGGCTTGTTCTTGATCTCTTTTCCAGCTGATGTCAAAAGGCCCCGCTGCTGGTAAATGTCCCCATATATGTGGGCAGTGGCAAAGGCATACCGACTGTCAGTATAAATTGGAGTTCTCTTACCTTCTGCCAGTTTCAATGCTTTGGCCAGGGCAATGAGCTCGGCCTTCTGAGCCGAGGTTCTTTCAGTTAACTTTTTGGTCCAAATGATAGCTTCATTACTCACCACGGCTGCCCCCGCCCTCCTCCTTCCGTCCTGGAGAAAGCTGCTCCCATCTGTGTAGCAGGTAACATCCGGGTTCTGCAGGGGCTAGTCATTTAGATCTCGCCTGACTCCCGTCTCTTCGGCTAGGATGTCTTGGCAAGTTGTAAGACTGGTTCCTGCTGTTTATCGGGTAATAGGGTGGCGGAGTTCAGGATGGAAGGGGAACCGAAAGTTACTCGGTAAAGACCAACAGGATGCTTTGATAGTATGTAATGCGGGCGTTTGTGAGCCGCCTGTCAGGTGGCTGGCGAACCACACTCTCCAGTGTGTGTGGAGCTATCAGCATCACTTTCTGTCCTAGTGTCAGCTTGTCTGCGTGTTTTACCAAGAGGGTCGCAGCTGCTATTGCCTTCAGGCACCGGGGCCATCCACTAGCGACAGGATCCAACCTTTTTGACAAATAGGCCACCGGCCTTTTCCATGGTCCCAAAGTTTGAGTCAATACACCCTTGGCTATCCCTCCTTTCTCATCCAAATAGAGGGTAAAGGGCTTTTCTACGTCAGGAAGGGCCAATGCTGGTGCGCTGATCAAAGCCTTCTTGATATCATCAAATGCCCTCTGTTGCTCAAGCCCCCACTCAAAGGGAATATCATTTTTGGTAAGATGGTACAGAGGCGTGGCTAGGAGGAAAACCCGGGGATCCACAGTCAGCAAAATCCTGCCGTCTCTAGAAATTCCCTTAGCTGACGGTGGGAACTGGGGGCAGGGATCTGGGTTCCCATCTTTTTCCGGGCCTCTGTGAGCCAGCGATGCCCACCCCGAATCTTATAGCCCAGCAACGTTACCTCTCTCTTGCATAGCTGAGCTTTTCGAAAAGAGGCTCGGTATCCGAGTCTAGTCAGCTCGGCGAGCAGTCTGTGTCCCGCACTCACAGTCCTCCTCAGATTCGGCCGCCAGCAACAGATCATCTATGTACTGTAACAGGGTTATGTCTGGGTTTCCCCAGCGGAAGGCGTTCAGGTCCTTATGGAGTGCCTCATCAAAAATGGTGGGGGAGTTCTTGAACCCCTGTGGTAGTCGCGTCCAGGTGAGTTGACCTAAAATCCCCATTTCGGGGTCAGTCCATTCCAGAGGCTGGCTGGAAGGATGCAAAGGCAGACTAAAAAAGGCGTCTTTTAAGTCCAAGACAGTATACCAAGTTTTGTTCGGCCCCAAAGAACTGAGGAGATTATGAGGATTCGGCACAGTGGGGGTGGATATCTTCTACTCTGCTATTTACCTCCCGGAGATCCTGTACATGGAGGTAATCCCCTGTTCCCTGCTTCTTGACCGGGAGCAGAGGTGTGTTCCAGGCTGATTGACAGGGCACTAGCACCCCCTGCTGGTATAATTTATGAATGTGAGTTTTGATCCCTTCCCTAGCTTCTTTGCTCATCCAGTATTGACGAATCCACACTAGGGTGGCAGTGGCTCTGAGGGTCACCACCACTGGAGGTTGCTGGGTAGCTAGGCCGATCCCCGCCGTTTCTGCCCAGGCCTCAGGAAACTGTCTTAACCAGGAATCCGCTTCCTTCAACAGGGGCCCGTGCTAGGTCGCGGCCTGATACAGTCAGTATTCTTCATCTGCCCTCAGGGTTAGTATGGTAGTCACTGGGGTATCGTCCAATTCCACTGATCCAACTAATGGATTCCGGAATGTTACCTTGGAGCCCGTTGGGTCAAAGGCGATATTGGCCCTTAATTTGGTTAGCAAGTCTCTTCCCAGTAAGGGAGCAGGACAATTTGGTATGACCAAGAATGAATGCTGGATCTCTCTTTTTCCCAAATTCATGATCCGTTTGGTGGTCCAGGGTCGGTAGCTGCTGTCGTTTGCCCCATGAACTAGAGATTTCTTTGTTGACAGTTTCCCTAGAGGTTTTTGCAGCACCGAGTGCATTGCCCCCGTGTCTACTTCAAAGTCAATGGGGGTCCCCTCCACTTCAAACTTTCCCCTGACCTCACGGAGGGGGTCCGAGCTCCGACGACCCTAGTCATCCAAGGGCCAGCAAGTTTACAGGCTTTTCTCCTTTCCTTTTCTGGGGCCACTCGCGGGCCCAATGCCCAAACTCTTTAAGCACATTGGTCTGACTGCAGTCGCGGGCGTGGGGTCTTGAATTCCTGCCCCAAGGGTCAACAGGACCCCTTGGGAGGCCCTCTAATTTCTCCCCTGGTTGGCTGCAACATAGCGGCTTGTATCTTTGTCACCTCCTGGTCCCTCTCATTCCCTTTTCTCCTTTCTCAACTCTCTCTCACGTTCCCTTTCTTCCCTCTCTTTCTCCTTTCTTCTCTCTCTTCTGGGGTCTCCCTCTTGTGATACACCTTATCTGCTTCCTTAACTAGGTCCCACAAGGTCAGATCCTGGATCCCGTCTAGTCTTGGTAGTTTTCTCCGAATGTCTGCAGCGAACTGTCGAATAAAAGCTATGACCACCGACCCCTTATGCTCTTCACATTCGGAGTCGAAGGGTGTGTATCTCCGGAAGGCTTCCATGAGTCTTTCCAAGAACCTACTGGGGGATTCATCAGGACTCTGACTCACTTCCCTTACCCTGGCCAAATTAGTGGGGCGCCTGGAGGCTCCCCAGAGACCCGCCAACAGAATCTGGCCATAATTGGACAGATGCTCCCTACCTTGTAAGGTGTTGAGTCCCAATTGGGGCGACGCAGCAGGAACTGATCCTCAATGACGTTAGGGAGTGTGGTCGGTCTCCCATCATCTCCTGGAACATTCTTTCCGGCTTCCAGAAGAATCCGGTCCCATTCCTTGGTGGTGAAGAGAGTGTCCAGAAGTTGCTGACAGTCGTCCCAGGTAGGCTGGTGGGAGTGGCAGATAGACTCAACCAGCCCAGCCAACCTGGGGGGTTCCTCGTAAAAAGTGGGATTGTTATTCCGCCAGTTATAAAGATCCGAGGTAGAAAAGGGCCAACATTGTAAAGTTTGCAACCACCCCCCATGCCCATCGTCTATCATGGGACCGTATGGATGCAGAGGGAGAGCAACTGTTTCTTAGAGATGAGACTCGACCAGTTCAGGGTCCTCCTGTGGAGCTCGTCGTCGCCGTGCACAGGTGCCTTGGCCTGGGGGCTCAAGTATTCCCGACCAGGCTGGAAGAGTTTGGGTTTGTCCTCCCCTGTCCTTAGCGGCCGTCGTAGGGGGCTCCAGCTCCCTCTCCAACGCATTCTGCCCCGCTCCTCCTGCCTGCGGGGGAGGAGCCAGAGCCGGGTCTCCCACTGCTGCAAGGGGGAGATCTGGGTATATGTGTGGCACAGCTGGATAAGGGGGAGGAGCAGGCGGGGTGGAATCCAAAAGAATAAGGTTCCCCTGCGACTCGGGGAGAATCGGGGCTGACGGGATCTGTGATCTGAGGTTAGTGGGCGGCGAAGGCGTTTCTCCCTGGACCATGAGGACCTTGGATTCTTCTTTCGGTGTCTGTTTGGAAAGAAACGGCTTTACTCAGGGAAGGGTGTTCTCACAAAGGTCCCTCCAAAGAAGAATATAGGATTGTTGGTCAGGGTGACCTAGTGGGTCAGGTCTGAAAATAACGTCCTGTACTGCCCGGACCAAGTCCAGGTCGAACGCTCCATCCGCCGGCCACTCGACTCCGAAGGTCGGCCATTCGGCCGAACAGAAGGTCCGCACTTTCCTTTCTGAATGAAATAAGAGAGGTTAGATCCTCGCTTGCGGACCTCCGACCAGTGGTCCAGAGTAAGGGAAAGAGGAGTTGAGAGGGTCTGCCCCATGGCCAGTGGGGAGACTTCAGAGAGGAAGAGATAAAGACAAAGAGAGAGAAGGAGACAGGAAGTCACACAGCGACCCAGGAGGGTCGTCCACAGACATGCCAAGGGAAGAAGTCTTCCAGCTATTGGAAGGGGTACTGGTAAAAACATCACTGTCTCGCTCTCTGTCTGGAAGGAGGCCTCCGTGTCTCCTTCCGCCCAAACGAAGCCTTCAGGTGTCCCCAGGGTTCTATCACCACTGGGGCGTCCCCCAGGGTCGTGGCCTCTGGTCTCGGAACACGTCTGTTCGCCACAGCCAGAGGGCCCTCTCGGAACCGATCTGACAGCCACTGCGAGAATCCCCTGACCAGTCGACACACACACACCGATTTAGCGATCGCTGAGTACAGGCGCTTTACTCACCCCAGAACGTCTTGTCAGGGAGGTCTTGATCAGGTGGGCAAGGGTCCTTTTGCTCCCAATCCCGGGTGAGTCCCCAGATGTTAGGGTTCGAGCGCAGGACAACCATACCTGTCAAGGAAAACTCTGAGAGACCAAGTCGATGCAAAAGCAAGAGGTTTATTCAAGCATACTCGGGCTCACAATGTGACCGCAAACAGTCAGTGACTGAGAACCCCGGGCCTCTTCAAAGGGGGCTTTTTATAGGGCATTTTCCCGCGCATTTCAGAAAGCCCGTGCACAAGTTATCCAATACATTTGAACTATTACATTAGAAGCTGCACACAAGCAGCCAATCATTTTGCAACAAGCCATCAGCACCAGCCACTCTCTTCTGTACAGGTCACCAGGCCATCCCAACGGGCAGCTAATTAGGTCTTTCCTGGCTTTATGGCCATATTAGGTGGATTCCAAAAACAGGGAAATACCTTATTAGGCCCTCTCTGGCCCTGTGGCCTTATTAGGCGGATGAGGCTTAAGTCTCATAAACATGACAATGCCCAGGAGTATATAGTATCTGCATTCAATTAACTCTGAAGTTACAAAAGCATAATATTGCCTTCCTTTATCTATACAAAGCTGAGGGCTGCGGGCATGGCCATCCCAATCCTCCCAGCACAATCTTTCCAACCTAGGACTGCACTGGTCCTTGTCCAGGAGCAAAAAAGGATACTTGTCTAAAGTAAACAGTAGAGGATATAAAGGAAAGAGAAAGTTAACATTTCACTTACAAATACAAAATCCAGAGATCTCTGAAGAATCTGACTTTACAATTCACAGGTTGTGGTTATGGGAAATGGGTGATTAATGCATAGGGGAAGCAGAGCACAGGGAAGTTAAAGATGAATACTAAGGAAATGGGAGTAATTGGGATGGGTGTTACTCAGTAAGCCTCAGCTTCTTGTAGCAGAGGAGAAATGATGAACCAATGTTAAACCTAAATTGTTTAGAACCAGAATCCAACCAGCGTAAAGGGATTTGTTTTTTTTCAGCAAGAAAGTTTTGGTTTTCCAGGAGTAGGGACATTTGCACAGGAATCCCACTGGGTGTGCTAGGAGCACATTTACTTAGGGCCGGAGCCATAGTACAGTGAGTAAGGACTTAAGCATCCAAGTAATCGACCCAGGTTCTATCCCCCGCATCCCATATGGTCTGTACCAGAGTGATTGCTGTGTGTAGAGCTAGGAGTAAGCCCTGAATCTGCAGGTTGTGGCCCTGAAACAAAATCACACTAAGTCACACTTAGATATACACATATATATGCACAAACAATGGTGAAAGAACAATAGGGATTCAGGAGAAACTGTGAGTTTCTGTAGCAGAGATAGATCAAAAATAGGGGATTATTTTTTCTTTTTTGGATCACACCTGGCGCTGCACAGGGATTACTCCTGGCTTTGCACTCAGGAGTTACTCCTGACAATGCTCAGGGGACCATATGGGATACTGGGAATCTAACCCGGGTTGGCCGCGTGCAAGGTAAACGCCCTACCTGCTGTGCTGTCTCTCCAGCCCCAAGAATAGGGGATTTTTAAGGACCAGAAATTTGACTCTTTTAATGTTTCATTCTCGAATTTGTCTTTGTACATCATTTCCGCCCCCTTCGGTAGAATTTGCCTTTTTTCTTGTTATATTTTTCACCACAGCCTACAGTGCTCAGTGTTTACTCTTGTCTCTGAGCTCAAGGATCATTTGACAAGATTCAGGGTAGCATTGTGTGTCTAGATATCATTGGTTCTATGTTTGGTGACAACTGCAGGATCAGGGGACTTCTCCTTACCCCCAGGCCCCCCAGTGTGTGACCGACCAGTCCAGCATTTGCCTTTCCACTCCATTATTTGAGTCCATCCCCCTTGCAGCACAGATTCACCTGGGTGGCAAAAAGGTTCTCAGTGCCTAGAGTCTGGCTCTTTAAGGCACCTTATGGAAATGGAAGTGATGTCATAAGTGTGTCATGGTTCATTTTCCATCCCTGACACAGACACTAGGGCTTTTGCTCACTTGGCAAAGGACAAGTAAATTTGCACCTCATCCTGGAAGGGGGACTCTGAAGGCATATTTTGTGGCAGGATTCGAGAAGCCTCCTGTGAGCAACCCACACCTTCCCATTTCCACCCTGTGAGCGGAGGGGCTGAGCCAGATTGGGGGGCATTTTTGTGCTGGTTTTTCACTTGTTCCCTGAGGTCCACGTGGATTATGAGGTGCAGTGGATGCTGTAGGGGAATGCAGAGCTTTGGAGGTGCCGTGAGGGCTGTATCAGGGTGCAGAGGTCGCAGTTGTGAGTGCGTGATACTGGGGGGCCTTTTTGGCCACGATCATCTCCAGCTCTGGGATGAGGCAACAGTAGGTGAATGTGGGACTCAGCCAGGGGCTTGGCCGTCCCAACCCTCCCAGCAATCCCATGTTTGAACCATCGGCCCTAAGCTCGCTTCTGTAGAATCTCCAGATTTGAGGGGCAGAGCTTCAGCCCCTCCACCTAATGGCAGGAGACCTGTTGCTTGTCATCTTCATTTTCTGCCGTGAGATCCCGGTTCATGCGGGGGATGGAGGGAGGTGGACTTGCAGGTGGCTGAGGTTTGCCAATGAAATTGTATTTGGGGGGCTATTTTTGTTTCTTTAGATTTTGGGGGGGAGAGAGGGCACATACGCGGAGATGCTCATGACTTACTTGAGTCTCTAAGCTCAGGTATTATCCCTGGCGCTGCTGGGGGCCATATGGGATGGAGAGGATTGATCAGTTCATCTAGTCAAGCACCCAGTTCACATTATTGCCTTCTAATTACAATACTGGTGTTCTTTCTCTGGATCATGAATTTCAGCTCCCTCACATCAAGCTGCAAAGCACCTGTGACTCTTCCTCTCTCCCTGAGCAGACAACACCTCGAGCCTCCTATTGATCCGCAGAACAACAGTGACAGGAGAAGATGGTGACGCAGCTTCTGATAAACCGTTCCCAGGTAGGAGTAGACGGATAGAATGACATGAGGTAGTACCAGGAGTGCCCAGGCTTCCTGAGCCTTCTGTTTTGAGTTTCTTTTGGACGGATTCCAAGATGAGACTTCCAATCGGACCGTCCCATTCTGCTGTTTGAAGCTGCTTTTGTATATGTTTGTTTTGTTTGATTTGGCTTTGGGGCCGACCCAGTGGTGCATGAGGAGTACTCAAAGCTCAGTACTCAATGCTCATTCCTGACAGGTCTAGGTGACCAATGGGATGCTGGAGGTCCAAAGGTTTCATTTTGGGTGTTCTGTTTTATTAGGGGTGGCAGAGCAAGGATTCTCACAATCATTCCTTGTGCTGCACTCTTGCATTGCCCCTGGCAGTGCTTGTGGGACCATATGGGATGTCGGGGATTGCTAGTTCTACATGCTGTCCTGTTACACCAACCTGCTGCTTCGGCTTCTTTTGCATTGTTTTTGTCATCAGCTCTCCTCTTGACTCTGTGCTCTGGATTCAAAAGTGACAGGCCTCAGAGCACCCTGGGGTGTGTTGACCCCGTTTGGGCCCTAGCAACTACAGTGACTTGGGCCCCCAGACTTGCTTTTCTCCTGTTTTGTCCTTCCTACTTTGGAGAGACTACCTGCTCGGTCATATAGTCTTACGTTCACATAATCTTGTGTGTGGATTTCTGGGCATGCTCTGATCCCAAGGAGAAAGAGCCAAGGATCTCTGAGGCCAGTAGAGATGTTTGGGTAAAGAAATTTCTACCTTCTTTGAGCGGGATTTGGGGTGGTCCTGAGCAGTGAGTTCCTACAGGCACACATGCCATGCACTGCTCTAAGTAGTTGTCTATATGGACTGTCAAGTTCTCAATCCTAGTGGTCATGTGCTGTGGGGGTGCAGTGGTGAGCATGCAGTGTTTTTTGCTACACCCAGGGATAGTCTTTTGGATTGTACAAGTCTGTGATCAGGTGATCCTCTCTACAGTGCTCACTGGACCAGTGGTGCTCGAATTGGCCCTGGGGTTACCAGGAAAGGCAGATACATCCAAGAACCTTCTGAATGACGTCCTCCCACTTTAGCAGATCCAGCTGCCTTATGTGATTTCTGGGGCCAGTCAGCCATGCGTGTGCATGGAGGCTGGTTCATTCGGAGGGTAGAGGCCCAGCGACAATATAGGACCCTGGGTCCTGGCCTCAGAATAGTGAGAATGAGGCTAAGATGTATTCTGACTCCCACCCTCTCCATTTGCTGACTCAGGACACAGTGACCTTCAATGACGTGGCTGTGAACTTCACCCTGGAGGAATGGTCATGCCTGGAGGCCTCTCAGCGCAAGCTCTACAGGGACGTGATGCTGGAGACCTACCAGCATCTGCAGGCTGTCGGTGAGAGAAATGTGGAGCCAACCGTGTCTGAAGAGACCCACGTGGGCTCCCTGGGGTTGGGAGGCAGCTGTGTGTCCAACAGTAGCTCTGTGACACGCTGGGATATTGGACAGCCGTGCAGTAGCTCTTCTCTCTCTATTTTTTTTTTAGGGTTCACCTGTGTATACTCAGGGCTTACTCTCAGCTTTGTTCTCAGGAATTACTCTTCTGGGGTTGCCAGACCCTATGGGGTGATTCAGATCAACCTGTTTCGACTGTGTCCATTGGAAGATCGATCCCTGTCTGCCCAGTTATCGCTCAGGTCCTTTAAATAGATCCATCCATTGTTGTATCAATTTACTTTGTATACTACACGAACTTTTGTATGTTTAATTGGTTTTGCTGTTGCTTTGTTTGGGGGCACAGTCCACAGTTCTCCTGGCTCTGTGCTAAAGGATGACTCCTAAGAGTGCTCAGGGGCCATGGGGTACCATGGACTGAAACCTCTTGGCAACTTAAAATGTTGGTGCCTCACCCCCAGTACTTTTGCACCAGTCAGTCAACGGTCTTTGCATTTTCTTTTTTCCTTAGGGATTAGGGATTATTCCTGCCTGTGTATTCAGGATCCACACCTGGCCTTGCTCCAAGACCATATGGGCTGCCTGGGATCACACCCACATGTGTGTGCAGCGCTTCTGTCTTATCTGCTGTACTATCTCTTTCCGTTCGGAGAGCCCGGCAAGCTACCGAGAGTATTTGATATGCCAGACACAGTAACAACAAAGTCTCCAATGGAGACGTTACTGGGCCCGCTCGAGCAAATCGATGATCAACAGGAGGGCCTTTACTTTACTTTTACTTTTATCTCTTTCCCACCACAGGGGATTTGATATCTCGTCTCTCAACTCATTAGACGCTGCCCTATTTCACTGCTTTGATTTAATTCTAATGGTTCTTGTGACACTTCAGCAGAACTTAGGGTTTGCTCCTGGACTCTGCACTCAGGGATCACTCCTGGCTGGCATGAGGGACCCTAGGAGATATCTGGTATCGCAACTGCATTGTCCGTGAGAAACTCCTGCTGTGCTCTCTTTCTGGATACATTTTTTAGCTTAAAAAAATAAGGGTCTCTTGCCACCCTTGACCATTTCCAGATTTATTATGCATTTAGTTTTACTGAAATTCGTGATGAGTTCATGAGGGACTCAGGAAACTTCATGTGCTGCTGGGCCTAGAAAGACAGTACAGGGAGGAAAGTGATTTTCTTGCAAGCAGCGCACATGGGTTAAATCCCCTGCAACCCATGTCATTCCTGAGCACCAGCAGCAGTGATTTATGAATACAGTGTCAGGAGTCACCCCTGAGCATTGCCAGGTGAGACCCCAAACAATACAAAAAACGACAACATATTATGCTGAACGTCCCCCTGTCGGCCATACACAAGGCCAGGTCTAGAGTATTTGTGATATTTTCTTGGGTCTTAACTCTTGAATAAGTAGAAATATGTAGCATTTTGGAAATGAACATCCTGTTCATGCTTTTCAAATATTTGCCCAGTTATATCAGGAAAACATGGGGATTTACCTGTCACCTTTTCCCTGTGACTTATCCATGCCTCTGTCTCTGTCGGGGCAGGGCACTCTGGGATGAAGCCTGCGGTGATCTCCTGGCTGGAAGGAGGACCCCTGAGGTCGGGGAGGAGAGGCATGTGTGCGGGTGAGTGTCTGAGTACCCTTCCTGGCTCAGGCCCTGTGCAGTGTATGGGTGCGCTGAGCATGTAGGCAACATGCTGCTGAGACTGGCGACTCACTATCTGCTCTTCATTCACCTTGACTGTAAGTCACAGAACGATCCTATAATTTGCTTCCATGTCTTTCGAATAAGTAAGACCATAACAGAGCTAGTTTGAATCTGAACGATAGTACAGCAGGGAGTGCCTTGCAGTGCCTGAAGGTGATCTCTTCAATAATGTGTTCAATAACCTGGTTCTCCTAACATTACCAGGTCTGCTCAAAAACAAAAACAATACCTAGTGTAGAGTTGCCAAGATCCTCACATTTTTCCGCTATCGAATCTTTTCTTTAGTGTGGGACTCTTTGGACATTGAGAATAACAGAAATGTACTCTTAACTACAGGCATCATTTTGCTACATTTTTGGACAAGTGCTTGAACTGCATGTTTTGTTCAGTTTCAGAACTGAATCCGCGGCTTCAGGATTTGGCATTACAGCACTTTGATTTGGGAATGGGGTCCGCAATTAAGAGTGAGTTGGTAAGATTCACTAATTCAGAATAACTATTATTATGCCAGCAGGAGTGGACCAAGTATGTGATTGTTAAGGTGGAAGGCTGGGAATGGCAGGAAGGAATTCCAAAGCCTTATGCTTGGAGTAGAGGACCCTTAGATTCAAGAGGTGCTGAAACCAACCATGTATAAAAATAATGTGAGTTTTGATTTGCTTGAGAGTGGTAGTTGTTTAGAAAGCTAATTTGTGCACCCTAGAGATGGTGCAGTGAGAAATATACTTGCTTTGCACAGAGATGGATGGTCCTTACCCAGCACGCCTTATAGACACCATAGACCCAGAGAACTGATCCTAGATACTGCGTGGTGTGCTCCTCCGCCCACCCAACCCCCAATAAATAGAAACTACAAAACAGAAAGAAAAAAATTGTTGATTGTGAAAGCAATAACTTGTGGTGAGAGCTTAGCAATGGCCACGTGGTCTGTCTCAGCTGTGTGATGATACAGCGTAGTCTTCACCCCTGCATCAGAGGTTCCACTCTGAGCTTTAACCAAACCCACTGTGGATGTATTTCATTTTCTCTTGAAATGGATGTGTCCATTTTCTATAGAAGGAATTATTTCTAGTTGTTTTCCTTCATTAATTTAAAGTGGGGAAAGTCACAGAATTTACTGACTCTCTATCCATCAATTTTGTGCGTCCAATTTACAGCAACATGAAGTTATTCAATAGTAAGACAATTCATATGTCAGTAATTGCATTTGTGCAGTGCATTTGTGTGAAACCACATCTGAAGGGCTCAGTTTTTTGACAGGAAGACTCAGTGAATAAGTCAATAATTACAATCCTCTGTTGTTCCACAGGAAAGCTGCCACCCCGAGTGGAGTGTCTCTGATCCTGCACTGTATAATAATGTCTCGAGTGACCAATCCTGCCCTCAGCCCCATGAGGACGACGATACAGGCGGGATGTCTTCTGAGGGTGATCAGAATGGTGAGAGCTACCTCACTCTGAAGAAGCCCTCTCCTGGAAAAAGTTCCTTGGAGTGTGTTATTCTCAGTTCAGAGACACAAAATTCCCCACTGGGGCACCTGCTAGGGAGAGAAGCACTGTTTATAGTGAGTCCCTCACAGCAACATACCCTCAACCACAGTCAACGTGAGCAGAACCCATCTATGTGTATGGAATGTGGGGGAGTCTTCCCATGTTCTCAGCACTGTGGTGTTCCCTTAGAAAACCACAGTGGACAGAATCCCCAGAAAAGTCAGCCCCAAGAACAAAGTGTGAGTCAAGGGTTACTCCATCATGACTATATGAATATAAATTCAGGAGCGAAACCTTTGCATGTGAAGAATGTGTGAAGGCCTTCGATCACTCATCACATCTTATTATGCATAGGAGAATTCATACAGGAGAGAAACCTCATGAATATCAGACATGTGGGAAGGCCTTTATTCAGTCCTCTAGTCTTAATAGACCTATGAAAACTCATAGTGGAGAGAAGCCTTATATAAGTCAGGAGTGTGCTAATGCCTTTACTCGATCCTCAGGCATCAGTATACATAGAAGTATTCACACTGTAGAGAAACCATATATATGTCAGGAATGTGGAAAGGCCTTTACTCAATCCTCACGCCTCAGTATACATAGGAGAATTCACACTGGAGAGAAAACGTATATATGTAAGGAATGTGGGAAGATGTTTGCTGTAGTCTCAAGACTTAGTGTATATAGGAAAATTCACAATGGAATGAAACCGTTTATATGTGAGGAATGTGGAAAGGCCTTTGCTAGAGCTTCAAGACTTAGTGTACATAGGAGAATTCACACTGGAGAGAAACCGTATATATGTAAGGAATGTGGGAAGGCCTTTGCTAAAGCTTCAAAACTTACTGTACATAGGAGAATTCACACTGGAGAGAAACCGTATATATGTAAGGAATGTGGGAAGGCCTTTGCTGAATCCTCAAGACTTACTGTACATAGGAGAATTCACACTGGAGAGAAACCGTATATATGTAAGGAATGTGGGAAGGCCTTTGCTAAAGCTTCAAGACTTACTGTACATAGGAGAATTCACACTGGAGAGAAACCGTATATATGTAAGGAATGTGGGAAGGCCTTTGCTGAATCCTCAAGACTTACTGTACATAGGAGAATTCACACTGGAGAGAAACCATATATATGTAAGGAATGTGGAAAGACCTTTGCTGTAGCCTCAAGACTTAGTGTACATAGGAAAATTCACACTGGAGTGAAACCGTTTATATGTGAGGAATGTGGAAAGGCCTTTGCTGTAGCTTCAACACTTAGTGTACATAGGAGAATTCACAGTGGAGAGAAACCGTATATATGTAAGGAATGTGGAAAGGCCTTTGCTTTGGCCTCAAGACTTTGTGAACATCGGAAAATTCACACTGGAGAAAGACCCTATGTTTGTAAGGAATGTGGAAAGGCCTTTACTTTGGCCTCAAGACTTAGTGTACATAAGAGAATTCACACTGGAGAGAAACCATATATATGTAAGGAATGTGGGAAGTCCTTTGCTGAAGCCTCAAGCCTTCGTGGACATAGGAGAATTCACACTGGAGAGAAACCATATATATGTAAGGAATGTGGGAAGTCCTTTACTGAAGCTTCAAGTCTTCGTGTACATAGGAGAATTCACACTGGAGAGAAACCATATATATGTAAGGAATGTGGGAAGGCCTTTGCTAGAGCTTCAAGCCTTACTGAACATAGAAGAATTCACACTGGAGAGAAACCGTATATATGTAAAGAATGTGGGAAGGCCTTTGCTACAGCCTCAAACCTTAATGTACATAGGAGAATTCACACTGGAGAGAAACCGTAATATATGTAAGGAATGTGGGAAGTCCTTTGCTGAAGCATCACACCTTTGTGTACATAGGAGATTTCACACTGGAGAGAAACCATATATATGTAAGGAATGCGGAAAGACCTTTACTTCATCCTCACAATTAACTGTACATAGGAGAATTCACAGTGGAGAGAAACCGTATATTTGTATGGAATGTGGGAAGTCCTTTGCTGAAGCCTGCTGATTTTCACCCGGGCTGCACCTATGCCAGTGTTCTTGTGCTTGGAATTGCTTGTGTATTAACTTGTAAATAATGGGTCATGGTGATGAAAATAAGGACGAAGTTGACTGAATAAACAGGTACAGAAACACCCTCCTGCTCAGAGCTGTCATTTCTCACTACTCTGTTATTGTTTGCTATGCTTCTGGCTTGGCCCAGAGGGTCTGGTTAGCGGGAATTATGGCAGAAATCAACCAAGATGCAGCATTGAATACTTTGAAAATGGAAAAATAGGTAAACCTTCATTCTTCAGTCTTTCCTGTGTTAGGATTTGGAATGCTTGAGCACCCTGCAAATCCTGGTTTGGCAATTTGAGCGCCAGGTCACACCAGCTTGTATGGTGCATTCACGCTTGTTTCTTACTTGTTCTGGATATCCAGGCTTTAGTGGATGTGGAGCTTTTGAGTGGTGCATTGGGTGCTGTTCTGTGGCTCAGGTGTCATGGGTGAGGGTGCGTTATCCTGAGGGTCCCTGCAGCTACGATCGATCCAGGTCCAAGATGGCACTGGAGGTTGGGCACATGCATTTCAGGCCTTGGTGTGAGTAGCCTGCAAAAAGTGGGGGTCTTGGTCATCTCATTCCTCCCTACTGGAGACTGTGAAGGACCCTGTTTGGAGCCTCTGGACTGGACATAACACTTATCGAAACTCCAGATATGTTCATGGGCAGCCCCTTTCGGGACACTTTTGCCGTCGGTCATTTTCATTGGCTTCAGTGCTGGGTGTGGGTCTTTGGGGTGTGTTTGGACAAGTGAGAGGTATTTGCCTTGAAAATTTATTCTTTGGATTATATATATATATATATTTTTTTTTGCTTTTTGGGTCACACTCAGCGTTTCACATGGGTTTCTCCTGACTTATGCACTCAGGTATTACTCCTGGTAAAGCTCAGGGGACCATATTGTTTCTGGGATTCGAACCCGGGTTGGTCACTTGCAAGTCAAACCTCCTACCCGCTCTGCTATCACTTCAGCCCCTCTTTGGATTAATTTTAATAGCTGTTTTTATTCAGGGGAGTTGGAAGGGATTCTTTGATGCTCAAGGTTTACTTCTGGTTGTGCATCTCAGGAATTATTCTGTGCTGCTGCTGGGTACCTATAGGATGGAGAGGTTTGACCTGAGTCAGCAAGAGTAGCATCCTAGTCGCTTCACAGTGATTCCAACCCCACTATTGGTGTTTTTTTCTCCTATATAGAATTTCTACTTCCCGGGAGTATGGTACCACAGCCCATCAATCTGTGCCTGTAAGGCGACTGCATCAGCAGCCTGATGGCACCGTCAGACGTCCAGAGACTCCAAAATTGCTGCTGTGCCTTTGGCCACACTCCAAAAACTTTGGTCAAAGTCTTCCAAGAAAGTAAACAGCCAAAGTTAGGTATGTGCAAGACACACCAACAAACCATTTCCTGCTCAGCTATATAATTGGAGGCAAGGTCTCTCTGGTTCCTGATCAAACTCCTTAAAGGCTATGATCCCAGAGACTCAGAGACAAATCTCGGAACCCAGCGGCTTTTTGCAGAGATGCGCCCAGTACCCACAATGAGCTATCAGCGACAGACCACCACAAGGGGGAAAGGGTGTGTCTCTCCACCTGATCCCACTTGGTGGCTCGGTGGCCACCATCTTCCAGAGGCCATTGGACAGACAGGTTTGGGCCTGCAGTGACAAGACATGTGAGGCCTCATGGGATTGGGGTGGACTCTGCCCTTTCCTCCCTACCTCACAGAGACCCCGAGTCGCTGCCCATGTATGGACTCTCTGGCTCTTGATCACTCTGTTTAACGTCCATGATCCCAGAGTCTCACAAACAAATTTCGGAACCCAGCGGCTTTCAGCAGAAATGTGTCTGGTCCCCACAATAGGTTACCAAAGCTGGGTATTTCAGGTAGGAATAGGTTTCGTGCCTGGTGGTTTAGTGGCCGCCATCTCTGAGGGCTTCTGGATGGTTAGGTTTGGGACTGCAGTGAGGAGACATGCAGGGCCTAACAGGATGGTGGTAGAGCCAGCCCTTTTTTCCCCACCCCAAATAAAACCCCGGATTGTCTGGCACCTACAATTGACCTCTGTGTCTTGTGATCAAGGTGCGTAATGACCATGATCCCAGAGATTCAGAGACAAATCTCGAAACCAAGCGTGTTTTAGCAGAAATGTGTCTGTACCCTGCAATAGGTTACTGTCCCTGGTCCACACCAGGGGGAATTGGTGCTGTCCCCCCAACTGCTCTCGCCTGGCGGCTTGGTGGCCCCCATCCTCCAAAGGCCTTTGGAAGGTCAGGTTTGGGCCCACACTCACAAAGATACGTGGGGCCTCTCAGGATGAGGTGGAGCCGGTCAATTCCTCCCCACCCCAACAAGAGCCTAAGTCATTCCCACGAACCACCTCTCTGGCTTGTGATAAAGCTGTTTATTGGCCATAATCCCAGAGACTCAGGGACAAATCTCGGAACCCAGCAGGTTTTGGCAGTAATCTCTCCAGATTTAGTTGTTAAAATTTCAGAATTCCAAAATCATATGTTATTTATAACCAGCAATAGAAAAAAAATGTCTATTGTTGCGTTTTCGCCAGATCTGAGTGCTGGAGTAAAATCCCAAATAATAATGGTGGGTCTCGTGTCAAAATATTGAATGTAATCAAAGTAGAGAGAAGAATGTGGAAATTATCTGCCCCACAGGTAGGAGAAGGCTGTGAAATGGCAGTATACTTGGGTTTTTAGTGGTGGAAAATGGGCACGGTGAAGGGACGGGTCTTTCATTGTATGACCAAGACTTAAACCTGAGTTTTGTAATTGCTCTCCCATTTTTTCCCGTTTTCTCCCATTTATTTAGAAATGGCCAGAGCAATTGTAGAGCAAGTAGGATGCTTGTCTTGCATGTGGCCAACCCAGGAGTCCTCCAGTCCAGAACATCTTTGAGTTGCTCATTGGACATTGAGTGTCCCCTTCTCATCCCTAGAACATGTGATGTGGGGGTGTGGCATGGGGTAGGGGTGTCTTCTCCCCAGAGCTGTTCATTACGGAGAAATCCTGTGCTTTGCATTCTTGACTTTGTGGTCATTCTTCCTCATCTGTCAGGTATGTCGAGTAGTCCATGTGTTTTAAGGCCCTTGTTTTCCTGGCTGTATAACTAGCCTGACTGTACACCTAAAGGGCTGGGTGCTCTTTCTGAACCCCACTCTGTCAATCTGACACCATGTTTATCTTTGCCTTTGGATCATTGCCTTGGTCTTCTGAGTATAATGAGAAATTGAGTTTTCTTTTGTTTTGGGGCCGGGGGATGCTCAGCAATTATTCCTGTTGGTTCTCGTAAGTTGCTTTCGGCAGTGCTCAGGGATCAACTCCTATCAGCCTCATGCAAGGCCTACCTGCTGTACGCTAGTACGCACCAAAAATGGTTTATTGTGTGTATGTTAAATTGTGACTGTGAGCCCATAGTGAAGTTAATTAGAACCAGAACATTAGTGCATCACGGAGGGTGCTTGCCTTACAGATGCCACCTACCTTCAATGTCCAGCATCCCCTTTGGTATCCCAAGCATCACTGGGTCTGATTAAAATAAAACCCTAAAGGCTTTTTTGGGGATTTCCGAGCTCCTCCCAGCAACACTTCCCGCAGATTTTCCCTTTCTGTAGGCTTGCTTGGACTGTGAGAACTATGGAGATGTCCTCTACCTGCTTGGTCATTCAACTGCATTCCATTCAACATTGGACTAATTCTCATTGTGCATTTTGTTTGATTTTAGAACTCAAATCACAGGTTCAGATGTGGCATTACAGCAATTTCTTTAGGGAATGGGGATATTGCATACAAGTGTGCTCTAAGATTGTCTTGTTGAAACTAACTATTATGCCATTGGAGTGCTCAGTGGACCGAGCATGCGACTTGAAAAGTGGGGTCTGGCTCCATCTCCACAACCACATCTATGGTCTCAGCATCACAGGAAAAATGTCGGAGCGATAGCACAGCGGGTAGGGTGTTCGCCTTACAAGCGGCCAACATGGCCGACCCGAGTTCGATTACTCTGCCCCTCTCGGAGAGCCCGGCAAGCTACCGAGAGTATTCGATATGCCAGACACAGTAACAACAAAGTCTCCAATGGAGACGTTACTGGGCCCGTTCGAGCAAATCGACGATCAACGGGAGGGCCTTTACCTTTACCTTTACCTTTTAATGCTGGGTCTAGAGGGTCTTTAACCTCAGTGGGTGCTGAAATATGGAAATTTATTTTATTGTATTGCTTTTAAAGTTTTCATTAAAGTGCCAGTATTTTCAAAATTATTGGTAGTTTTATTTAGGCATACACTAATTGAACACCAATCCCTGCATCAGCTTCCCTCCACCCGTGTTCCCATATTCCCTCCCCACCCCAGTCCCCACTCTACCCCCGCCTGTCATCTGGACAAGCACATGACTAGGTTTCAGTGGTTACAGCTTAGTTCTCTAGTTTTCAGTTCTGTTACATCTGTGTTTTGGGTAAATGGCTACACCCCTCACTCATGTCACTGGCATAAATGAATCCCTGATCCCTGTAAACTTCTGGTTCTCTTCCACCCCAAATTTCTTTCCTTCTTTGTCCGGCTTCTCTCTAAACACTGGAATCAGGGATGATTGAAGCAGCCCCTTTACAGTGCATTTCCACATCCAGTGTTCTGTATTCCAAAGATGAGTGACATCATCCTGTTTTTGTTTCTTTTTCTGGCTAACTTCACTCAAGACAGTATCTTCCGTTCCTATCATGTTGCTGCATAAAAGCAGTAATTATAAAACCTAAAAAATATATCACTTGATAACTTGATCACCCTTTATCCATCGATTTATTCGAGTGAGTGCCAGGAACGTCTCCATGCATGCCTGTTGTGTGCTAGTGTAGCCCAAAGGCATCTGTTCATTCTAGGATCATGCAGAGTCCTAAACCAATCATTCAGGGTATTGAAAAAGAAGTCTGACCATCTTGTAGGTGGGCGTCCACGTGATCTTTTGACGTCCCATGGAATCCAGTCAGTAATGGCTCTAGGCCAGTGGTTGTCTGTAAACCTCATTACGTGTCCATCCCATCTGATTTTTGATGCCTTGGGAGATGAGACAGTGTTCCTGATTCTTGACCGTTGATGGAGATTAAAACTCCGGATTCTAGCTCTCATTTGAGTGATGTGTAATATTCCAAGCATAGCTTTTTTGATTCCTCTTTGAGAGACACAAATAGCTTTCTCATCCTGTTTCCGTAGGGCCCAGGTATCTAAGGCATATGTTAATGGAGGAAGAACAGTGGAGTCGAAGAGATTTGCTCATAGCTGGAGGTTCTTTTTCCTCTTAGTTATTTCTTCAACTCTTTTGAAGGCATTCCAAGCTGCTCTCTTCCTCCTGCGTAACTCAGGTGCCAGGTCATTCATCATGTTGCTTTCTCAAACTAGGTATATATATCTGTTGCATTCGGAGATGATGGTTCCAATGAGAGCGAATGGATCATCAGGAACGAGGCTGATTCTTATAAACATTGTCTTCGTAACATTTACCTTTAGTCCAACCTTTCCACAGTCACGGTCAAAGTAGGTCAGCATTTGTGCCCCTTCGCTGATGTTTGGTGTTATTAGAACGATGTCATCAGAAAAGTGGAGGGGGTGTAGTTGCCGACCATCTATCTTCACTCCATTCCTTCCCATGCCAGTCGTCGCATGATGTTCTCGAGGGTGGCACTGAAGAGTTTTGGTGAAATAGTATCACCCTGCCGAACCCCTCTCTTGACATGGATGATTACTTCTTTGTATAATGGTGAGATCCTGGTAGTAAATCCGTAATAGAGCTCACGGAGGATCCTGATGTATTGAGTTTGTACACCCTGATTAGCTTGGGCTTCTATGACCGCTTCCGTCTCAACAGAATCAAAGGCCTTCTTTAAATCAATGAATGTTACACAGAGCGGCATATTGAACTCCTGAGAAGCCTCAATGAGCTTAGTAATCGTGTGGATATGGTAGACGGTACTGAATCCTTTTCGGAACCCGGCATGTTCACATGGTTGTTCTCCATCTAGTGTTCTGCTAATCCTATTCAGGATGGCTAGAGTGAACAGTTTGCAGATGACAGACAATAGGCAGATTGGGAGATAGTTGCCAATGTTGTGGATGTCTCCCTTCTTGTATAGTTGTACTGTCTTGCTGGTTTTCCATTGGGATGGAACCTTGCATTCAGACAGGTAGCGTGTGAAGAGCCGAGCCAGTGCATTTATGAGTATTGATGGTAATTTCTTTAGGTGTTCAGGTCTGATCTTGTCTGGCCCAGGTGCTCTTTGCTTCTTTATCTATGAGATGACTTGTTGAATTTTGGAAAGGAGAACATTGGCAACGATATGTCAATCATGCAGAATGTGGTATGTGGGCAAGTGGACTTGGCTATCAAAGAGATCTGAGTAGAAGTCATGAATAATCTTCTCCATTGCCCTTCTGGAAGATGTGATAGATCCATCAGGATGTCGGAGGGCAGTCATCTTGGTCTTGTAGTTGGTGAAGGACAGGCGGGCATTACGAATGCTTTTCCTGGCTTCTGCCGCATCTACCAGCATTGCTGTTCTCCTGTCTTTGAGGTCATCCTTGATGGCTTCTCTGCATTATTTTGCCAGCTCGGATGTTCGCTTGCGGTTGCCTGAGGCATGTGCCAAGCCACGTTGGTGAATAAGTTCAAGAGTGTTCGAAGAAAGGCGGTGTTTTCGTGGTTATCTCTCTCGGCCCCGGGAGTCCCCGCAGCAGGAATCCGTGAGCATGCTGGTGTGAGCCTCTCCCCACCTAAGTAAATAGAACAAGATAACAGAAAACTCATTGATCCTCGAGAGGAATCTGCTTCAGGTGAGATATTTTCAAAGGTCTGTCTCGGCTCTGTGAGGATGCATCATTGCCTTCGCACATGTATCCCACTAAGCTATCCCACTATGCTCCACAATAAGTTAGTACCAAACCCAGTCTCGGGCCCCTTTTATTTTCACTCTAAACTGGTGCTTCAATTTTCTGCAGAGGGAGTTATTTACACTTACTGTTTCTGTTCTTTATGTTGGAAAAAAATTACACAGCTCTGTGACCTGCCGTCGGTCTATTTTGCTTGTCCATCTTGCTGAAATGTCAAGTCGTTGCCTGGAAATCCATCCACATGTCAGAATTGCAACCGAGTCGGGTAAATGTTAGAAACCAACCTGCAGATCTAGAATTTTTTTGACGAGAAAACTATCAGGCACAGCACAGGAATTGGAATCCTTCTCTGCTTTTCTTCGGGTAGCAACAGCCCAGGTGGAATTCTTCTGGTCATGCACACTGTGACAAAATCTCGAGTGAGCAGTTATGCCTTCAGCCCCATGAGGATGCCAAGACAAGTGGGATGTCTTCTGTAGGTTACCAGTAGGAAGTGAGCGTCCATGCTGCAAACAAGAGCTCCCCTGGCACAAGCTACTCAGAGACTGTTCTGCTCAGTCCATGGGCACAAACCGCCCCAGGGGAGAAGGCCCTGGACTGTGGGAGAGGAGCACTGATTGTAGTGAGTCCAGTTATGTATCCCACAAGATATGAAGACTGGAATCGAACCCAGGTTACCCAATTGAAAGAAAGCGCTCACATTCTTTGGCTCTCCATACAGCCCTACGATCATGCCTGAGTGCTTCCTGAGTACAGAGCCAGGAGAACCTCTGCGGGTTGCTGGATTTGTGGCCCCCAAACCATGAACAAACCAAATAAAACCAAAACAGCCTCAGTCTTTTATTGTAGGATTAGCTAACCCCAACGTGGGTGTTTCTGAGGTGTATCTTGCTGTATCCATGCTGCCTCTTCCTCGTAGAAGCGGGTCGGGTACCCTCAGAACGTAGGGTGATGAGTGTGCGTTGCCCATAGCAGGAAATATTTCTAAATGGTTTGGTCACAGACATAAAAAGGTGGCTTCAGATGTTTTTTAGCTCAGAGTGTCACAGTCACTGTCCTCCCATTGTTCATTGATTTACTCAAGGGGGGGCCAGTAATTGTGAGACTTGTTACTGTGTTTGGCATATCGAATACATCACAGGTAGCTTGCCAGGCTTTGCCATGTGGGCAATATACTCTTGTTTCCTTGCTGAGAGGGTGGAGGAATCGAACCCAGGTCGGCCATGTCGGCCGCATGCAAGGCAAACGCCCTACCCGCTGTGCTATTGCTCCAGCCTTGCAGCTTTGCCTTGCTCTGTCCACGTCAGGTTCAATCCTCTGCACTCCTCTTGGTCTAGAGGCAAAGATGGAGCAGCCCACTCAACCCCAGAGGTGATTCAGCCATATATCCCACAAGATCTGAAGGCGGGAATCGAATGCTGGTCACCCATGTGAGAGACTCGCAACCTCAAGGTTCTCCGAACACTGCCTGTTTGAAGCTCCGTGCTTGATCTTTAATTACCCCATACTTAACACAGAAGCAAACCTAAGGGTGAAAATTCTTAGAAAAATGGGCCTGGAGAGGCACGGGATCGCTCACAGCTCCATGCCATGGCTTTTCAGCATAACTTCTGTGGTCCAAATTTTCCCACGTTTAAGATTTTCAGATCTTCTCCTTGCTTAAATATAAAGTATGGGGTCATTGTAAGGATCCAGCATGCAACTTGCGCTGCTGCAACGGGAGCAGAGCAGATAGGGCTTTTGCCTTGCATCTAAAGGACCCAGGTATAGTCATAGACTTCCCCTATGGTTCTTCAGTCATGTACATAGTGAGTATGGAGTGCAGAGGCAGGAGAAGGCCCTGAACATATCCGGGTGTGGCCACAACCATAAAGGAACAAACAAGAAAGAAAAGTAAAACACAGAGCTTCAGTTCCTTGATGGCGAATTCCATCACCCCGACTTGAGGATGTCAGAACTGTATATTCTTCCATTCCCCACTACGGTGTAGAAGACAGAGTATCCTCATAATGTGGGGTGATGGGATGTAGGTTGCCCATAAAAGGAAACATTCAAAGGGCTCGGTCACAGGCATCACAGGGTGCATTCAGAACCTTTCTTGTACAGAGAGAAAAGAACAATTAATGTGAGAAAATAACCTTGCCTTGCTCATTAAAGGTTCAGTTCAATCTTCTGCACCCCTCCAGGTTTAGAGTCAAAGCTAGGGCAACCCACTCGACCCCCAAGGCGATTCAGCTATCCACCCCACAAAGATCTGAAGGCTGGAATCGAACACAGATTACTCAAGTGAAAGGCAAGCAACCGCAGGCTTTCCTTCCTACTGCTGCACCTGTGGAAGAGGCTTGCTTGATCCTTTATTACCCCATACTGAACACTGAAGCAAACACAAAGGTGGAAAATTCTTAGAGAAAAGAGCACGTTTTGTTAATTTATGTTCCCCAGATGAAAGCAATCTTTCTATGTCTGTCCCTTTCTTTCAGACTAACACCCAAGAATAGCCGAGACAGGTGCGAGGAGGTTTACTCCATGGCACGGAGGCCAGCCGCACACGCTAGGGAAAAGGGCAGCTCAGATTGAGAAGGGAGCACCAAATAAAGGGTGCTGGGAGGATCCTCCCAGGATGGGAGATGCATGCTGAAAGTTAACTATAGACCGAACATGATTGACACTCATTGCCTCATTTGCAAACCACAGCCCCCAAAAGAAGAGAAAGAACAAAAAGGAATGCACTGCCACAGAGGCAGTGTGGGATAGGGGGGATGGGAATGGGAAGGACTAACTGGGATCAGTGGTGGTGGAGGGATGGATACTCGATAATTGTATAACTGAAATCCAAGCACAAAAATTTGTAAGTCTACAACTGTACCTCATGGTGATTCACTAATAATAAATAAATAAATAAATAAATAAAACAAAGAAACGATCCGGGAGAGGGACAGAAACGCCCACAGCGCCATCTCGTGGTGTATCGCCAGAACTGCCGCAGCCCACCTTTACCACGCTTTAGATTTCCAGCCCAGTTCTTTGCTTCAATGTTAGGAATAGGGTCATTAAGTATCAAGCAAGCCACTTGGGTCGCTGCAGCGGGAGCAGAGCGGTTAGTGTTCATGGCTTGCAGTCACAGGCCCCGGTTCTTTCTCTGGCTCTCCATACAGCCCCACCATCATGCCGGATTCCTGAATTCAACGTCAGGAGAACCTCTGCTGTTGCTGGATTTGTGTCCCCCAAACTATAAAAAAATCAAATACAACCAAAAGAGCCCCAGTCCCTTATTGGGGGATTCCCTCACCCCAACGTGGGGGGTTTCTGAGCTGTATCTTGCTGTATCCATGCTGACTCTTCCTTGTAGTAGAGTTTTGGGCTCCCTCAGAATGTGAGGTGCTGGGGTGTGGGTTGCCCATAACAGGAAATATTTCTCAATGGCTTGGTCACAGACATATCAAAGTGGCTTCAGAAGGTTTCTAGCTCAGTGAAGAGAACAAAACATGAAAATAAATGACTTTGCCTTGCACTTTCCACGTCAGTTCAATCCTCTGCACCCTTCCTGGTCCAGAGACAAAGTGTGAGCAATCCACTCAATCCCCAAGAAGATTCTTTCTTTGGCTCTCCATACAGCCCCACCATCATGTTGTAGTGATTCCTGAGTGCCAGGAGTAACCCTGAGCATTGCTGGTGTTGGGCCTCCAAACTATGAACAAACCAAATAAAACCAAAACAGCCTCAGTCCCGTGATGGCAGATTCCCCCACCCTAACTTGGTGGGTTTTGAGCTGTATCTTGCTGTATCCATGACCCCTTTTCTTTGTAGAATGAAACGCCCTGCCTGCTGTGCTATCACTCCAGCCCAGTGTCTCATTTTTGCTTGGACTCTGGTTTGAGGCAGAGACCCCGGTTGGTGGGGTTTATGATAGAGATCAACCAGGATGTTGCAGTGAATCCTTTGGAATGGAAAAAGAGGCAAACCTCCACACTTCAAACCTTCCTCTGTTATGTTTTGAGGAGTCACACCTGTTTTTCTCAGGCCATACTCTTGGGTCTGAACTCATCCATACCTGTGAGGGGGGACATAGATATCCCTATGGGGATCTGGACTTAGAATCCGAATCAGTCTTGTGCAATCAAGCACCTTCCCGCTGTATCAGCTCTGCACTGAACTGTTGTGTTCAGATTTTTATTAGATTTCCCTTAACATTGAGAATAAATATTTCTGAAAAGTTTAGGATAATGGCCCTGTCATTATTCTGAAATAGGGTGGATTAGAGATAGTTGAAATGGACTTGACTGTGCACAGAAAGATTTTTGATGGTTCTATGAAACGATGGAACAGGCCCCTTGATCAAAATATTTTACAAATGGTGGGAACCTGGAAGAATGCCCAGACTCCCGTCTCAGCAGGCAATAACATCAGCTGTGATGACTAACTATAAAGGGTGGTCACAGTTCTGGATTTTGCTCTCCTCATTTCAGTTATATTTGGAGAAAAGACGACAAAACGTTGTGTTTGCAAGTGGTAAAATCTCAACCCTACTAGCAACCAGAATGATTAAAACCGTTTTTGGTCTGTCCAAAAGACCAAGTCTACAAAATGATCTAGTACACTTTGGTGCCCATTAGCTCCTATGTGCCTCCGTTCTTAGGGTAGGTCCATACATGGATTTATTTATTGAAATATGTTTTATGTAATTCATGCCATACTGGCAGTTCCTACGAGTCTGTGTTGTTTTGGATTCCAGGAATGGAACTCAGAAAACCATGTTTAACATAAGTATTAAGCAACAGTAATAACCTCTTTCCCCATACTCTTGGTTGAAAACGCGTTTCTAGAGCTGCGTCCTGGGGTTTCCTTGTATATTCTTATATAGCGTGTTTTCAGGGGGTAGAGTGTTCACTGTACAGTGCTCTCAGATGTTCTTCCCAGCCTTTGGTCCTGTTCAGTGTCTCTCTAGCTCTCTGGGTTGCTGATAGGCCAATTCCTCTGCATCTTCAGGGTTGGCTTCAGAGTCACTGCACCCGTTTTGATTAATGACTTCCCAGAGAAAGTCACTGTCCCATGACCCATTCATAACCTACTTGACTGTTTTACTTTGAATCAATCTGCTTTTGTTTTTATGATGGACGTGTGTGTGGGAGCATTGGTTCCATGTTTGACAAGTACAGGACCAAGGGACACTGCCTTAAGTCAATGCCCTGAACTCTGTGACCAGCCCCTCCAGCACTTACCACTCCTCTCCTTTATCCAAGCTCATTTCTCTTGCATTGAATCACCTGATCTGGCACTTGTCTGTCTGCACTTGGAACCTGGCACTTTAAGGCTCCTTGGTGAAATGGATGATGTCACAGAAGGGAGTCTTCCATGTGCACCTTTACTTCCTAATGATGTCCAGTGGATCAGGCCTCCTCCGGGCACACCTTTAAAGGACAAAGTGATACTTCAGTCGAAGGGGGGCACTGAAGGCCAATTAGTGGCAGGACATGAGGACCTTTCACCTCCAGTGCCTGTAATGTGACCAACGGGATTGCGCCAGCTTTTGGGACACTTTTGTGGTTGTTTTTCACTCCCCCTTATCCATATCCAGTAGTTTCCTGGATCTGTCTTTCTCCAGAGGCTTTAGGGGGATATAGAGCTTTGCTGGGTGCTCTGGGGGGATTTAGCACGGCACAGGGGTCTCGGGTGTGAGTGCATTATCCTTGGGGGCATCTTCACTTCCAGCTCTGCGATGGGGCACCATTGCCAGGATGCAGAGCTGAGCATGGAGGCTGTGGTTCTTGAAGATGCCTGGCAGAAGTCTTAACCATCCCAACCTTCTCAACCAGGGGTTGTACCGGGCCCTGTCCTGCAGCTTTCTGTGTAGACATGCGTATGTAAAACTGCCAGATCACTTTGAGTGGCCGCTTCTCAGCCCCCAATGGTGAGGGACCCTGTTGAAGCCCGTCCTTTTCATTGGCAACTGCCAGGAGGATTCCTGGGGGCCTGGTCCTATCATGTGGCTGATGTTTGTAAATTAATAAATAAATGAACATTGGGACTCAGAGAGATGGTCTTGGTGGCTGTTTGCAAAGTATTTTTGTGAATTTTATTTCCTTTGTAAATACAAAGACTTTCTGCTCGACATGTTATCTGTTCAGCTCATCCCTCACTATCTATCCCAGACCTGGCGACCCCCAGCTGTCTGGATCACCTGATCCTATCCCAGAAACGAGGAAAAATGAACCTCTCTGACCAGGGAATTACCTGTTCAGGAATATTTGAAGTCTGGCCCTTTAAGTCTCTGGGCAAATGTGCAGGTGATGACACAAAATCCGGGTCCTTTATCCGCGGTGCCTTAGCGTTCTGTGTGGAAGTGCTGGCGGGTCCCGTGGTTGTGGAAGGTGAGGAGCGGGTGAGGGGGAACTCAGGGGATGCAGGGTGGTCCGGGAACATCGGTTTCCCCGCTGGCCGCCGGAGTGGTCGCTCTGAGCGTCTGAACCTTCGCGGTCTCCGCCTTGTGTGTGGCGGGGTCCTCCATGGTGGTGGCCGGGGTGGCGGCCCCTCACCCCAGATGCACCGAGAGTTCCTTCCGGGAGCTTTATCTTATTTATAAATTGATTTTGAGGGATACACGGTCATTTTTACTGAGGAGAACTTAGAAAGATGCATAAGGGGGGAACGCGGCCGGCCAGGTTTGATCCCGGCACCCCACAGCGTCCGGGTACCAGCCTGGAGTGAGCCCAGGGCCCGGAGTAACCCCTGAGCAAAGCCCCCCAGGGCCCCCCAAAAAGGTGGGTGGGTAGAGGAAGCACGTGGTTGAGGAGAAAAACGAATTTGAAGCACTAAGGTCGTTCTGAAAGCTTGAGAAACAAGGACAATAACCGAACAAACAAAAGTGGAAAAAAAGTTTTGTTTTTTTTTTTTTTGCTTGTTGGGTCACACCTGGCGACGCACAGGGGACCATATGGGATGCTGGGAATTGAACCCAGGTCGGCTGCGTGCAAGGGAAACGCCCTACCCGCTGTGCTATAGCTCCAGCCCGTTTTAATTTTTTAATGTGTTTTAGACCCTTACCCGATGGCGCTCAGGACTCCCTCCCTGGGGATCCGAGGACCCTTTGGGGTGTCAGGATGCGAGGCCAGCGCGCTCCCTGCTGACCCATCCCTCGGGCCCCTCACAAAGCAGAAAGCGTCAGAGCTAGAGGGAGTGTCAGTCTCCCCCCAGATCTGATGGGGCGTGTGAGGGCACCTCAGCGTTATCTTAGTTTCATGGTGACGATCAGCATCTGGTCAGTCACAGGGGTGGGTGGATCATCCCAGCAGTGTCCCCAGGACATCCCGTTACTGGCCCCCTTTCATTCCTTTGGCTGATTGTGGAGTAGGTAAAGCATGGGTTTCCCTCATCAAAGGACCTGGGGGCGCATTTTTTCCTCTTGGGGAGGTTTGAGCCACACCCGGAAGTGTTCAGGGGTCACTCCTGGGGTTGCACAGGATACCCCATATCTGGACCAGCAGCATGAGAAAAAACACCCTCCCCTCTGTCCTGTCATTCTTGGGGGGTGTCGGGGTTGGGTGGGCATAGGGGCACGGCATATTCTTTATGTACTTGGGGCTCAAAAGCATTTGGCAGAGCCTTTCTTTTTCACTTGTTACTTGTGCATTCAGTGGGTTCTGGGAGTACAGGGAGGTGGGGAGCTTCTCTTTACTTCTTTTTATTTATTTATTTTTCTTTTTGGGTCACACCCAGCGATGCATGTTGTTTAGTCCTGTCTCTACATTCAGCAAGCACTCCTAGTGGTGCCAGGGATGCCCAGATGAAACCCAGGTCGGCTGCCTTCAAAACAAATGCTCATTTGTCTATGCTATCACTCAAGCCCCAAGGTGTAGAGCTATAAGACAACGCAGTGTTGGGGGGTGGGTCCAGAGGGGTGCATCATCACAGTGGGTCTTGCAACCAAATGTGCAATCTCAGCAGAAAGTAGCTCAAAGACTTCTAGAGTGTGCCCTAAACCCTCAGGTAATGCAATTTAGGATCAGTATTGGCCACACCCCTTTACTCATTTAAATGAACTAATTATGTAGTCTGGAGGAATACAACTGCAAGACTCAGTTACTTCTCCTCCCTTTGTACTCAGGGATTATTTATGGCTGGGCTCAGGGAACCATATAGGATGCCAGGATTTAAACTTGGTTTGGCTGAGTGCCAGACAAGCACCTCATCTGCTATACTACCCTCTCCAATCCCTTTACACAGAAATGTACTTATAATTTATTTATTGTAATTTTTTGGGCCACAACACCACTCATTGCTCAGAGCTTACTCTTGGTTCTGAGCTCAGTCATCATTTTTAGCAGTGCTGGGGTGGGTGAGCATAGGTACTGCTGCATATTGACCCTGGCGTAGCTGCTTGAAATAAAAGCACCCTATCAACTTATTATCTTTGCTAAACCTATATGGTTATATTTCCTCAGAAAAAAGAATGTCTGCCTCACCTGTCAAGATTCCAAGCATCCTTCACTGTCCATCTCTCCCAGACCAGGGGTGTGCCCTGATGTTGAAGTGAGTACTTGCAGAAAGGGGTTTTCCAGCGACCAGATGCAGTGGGTTTTAAATGTCTCACTCTTAGGGGCCGGTCAGCAGTATAGTCAGGAGGGCATTTGTCTTTCTTGTGGTTACTAGGGTTATCCCCCATATGTCATAGGGTCTCCTGAGCATCACTAGGTATGGCCACAACCCCCCCACTCCAGAATTTGTCTGACACATGAACATTCTTTGAACTTCTTTTTGGGTGTTGGGGTATTTCTCCTGTTCCCCCTTCCCCCCTGTTTGCTACAAACTTGGAGATAGTCAGAGACTCTCCCCCTCAGTGTCCGTGTGTCTGGGATGCAGGGGGAGCCATGCCATGTCCCCAAAGGTAAAGCTGCTGCTCAGCCATCTGAGCTCCTCTCTCTGGGTCTATCTCACTACTTGGGGAGCAGATGAGGTGAGATTTGGGACCACACCTGGCAGTGCTTGAGGTCTGTGCCCTGCTCAGGGGACTAGTGGATATGGGGTACCAGGGAAGGCCCTCTGGGTTTTCAGTTGGCCAATATCTGCTTCAGTCTGGTGTATTCTATCGACTGCTCTATTCATACCTTAATTGGAAGTTCTTAAATATGAACTTTTTTTTTGCTTTTTGGGTTATGCCCGGCAATGCACAGGGGTTACTCCTGGCTTTGCACTCAGAAGTTACTCCTGGTCGTGCTCAGGGGTCCATATGGGATGCTGGGAATCGAACCTGGGTCAGTAGCGTGCAAGGCAAACACACGACCGGCTGTGCTATCTATCCAGCCCCAAATATGAACATTCTTGAGTCCTTTGAATAAGAGGCTGTTAGGAGGAAAGGAAGCAGTTGGAGGCTCTGAGCGAAATTATGGACTTTAAACTTTCATTTGGGATAAGTGCAATTTTTTTTCTCTTTTTGGGTCACAATGGCGATGCTCATGGCTTATTCCTGGCTCTGCACTCAGCCTCTGTACTCAGGAATCACTCCTGGCAGTGGTTTGGGAACCATGTGGGATGCCAGGGACCAAACTCAGCTCAGCTGTGTGCAAGTCAAACGCCCTGCCAGCTGTACTGTCACTCTGGCCCAAGTGTAATTTTACATCCCCCTTTTCTTTTGTAAAATCATGTACCCACAGGAATAAAATCATATAGTCTGAAAATCTGGCCTGTAAACTCTGAGCACTTCTGGGTGTGGTCCCAAAACTAAAAACCCAAAGGACTGACCCTTGCAAATATATTACTAGATTTCACACCTCTGCTGTTGGCAGATAAATTCCTCATTGCTTTTATTTGGGGAGGAGAGGTATTGGCTATGCAGAATGTGAAGTTGAGTCTGCTGCATGCATGACAAGTGCCCTGCCAATCACTCTGTGCTCTTTCTGGCCCCTGCAAACCTTTGAAATTGCAATTTGTACTTCTGGCTCAGGTTTGCACCAGGAGTCCCCAGGTGCCAGCAGCCCTGCCTGGATCTCTACCAGCTGGGCCCCTTCCCTGTTTCCTATCTGTATCCTTATCATAAGATTCACAGTACTTATCTAGACTTTGAATTCCTGTGATCAGTGATAGGCCACGAGTGCAGGCACTGGCCTTGCAAGCAGCCTGCCACACAGTACAATCTCCTGCACAATGCAGGATTCCTCAAGAACCATCTGGGTAAGCCCAAAGATCTGCCACCTGTGGCTCCAAAACCCAAGTCTGACCTGCATTCTCCAAAACTGGCTGGTGGAGGTTGACTCATGAACAAAAACTTATTTTTTCTGGTCATACCCTGTCGTTGCTGCTTTTGGTACCCAGTGTGGTGCCAGGGACTGAACCCAGGTCAGCTGTGTACAAGGTCCATACCCTACCAGACTATAGTTCTGACACCTAAATTTATTTTTGGTTGGCCACACCGGGCGGAGTTTACCCCTGGCTCTGTTGTCATTGATTTCTCTAGGTTTGGGGATGCTGTGGGGTGCTGGGGATTGAACCCTTGTCAGCTGTGTGCCACACAAGCACCTTGTGATCTGTGCTATCTCTGTAGCCATCATAAAAATGCTTTTATGCTGGGAAAATTCCAGAAAGTTGTTTTCTTTTTTCTTATTAACTATACAGTTAACTTTTTACCTGTGTGTTTTTGTTTTGCGGCCACAGCCAGCAGTGCTCTGGGTACTAGGCTAACCTGACTCTGCACTCAGAATTAACTCCAGGTGGGCTTGGGGGATCCTATGGTATGTGGGGAATTAAACCACAGTCAGCTTCGTTCAAGGCAAGTGCCCTCCCCAATATGCTGTTGCTCTGGCCCGGGACTTTATTCTTCTCTCTTCCACTATATTTCTATTTAGATATCATAACATTTTCAGTTCAAGTGGATCTACGACCCTTGAGATAGGAGAGCAGGTCAGCTGCTTGGCCTGCCTTCCCTGAGAGCAATTTCAGACTCCAAAGCAGAAACTTCTGGTCAGGACCCTAGGGTTTGTGCACCTCTCTCATGGTCACAGTTCTGACTTTTCTAGATCTTTGCATGGAGCTTCTTGCACATTTTTGGGAATTATAGGTGGGAGAAGATGATGTCGCGCTGTTTCACACACAGTTCACAGGGAGGAGGGAAGTGACAAAATGATAAGATGCAGTGACAGTAGTTCATAAGCTTTCAGGGCTGACTGTCTCTAGAGTTGTTTCAGGAGGGAGCACTGATTCTACTGTTTTGTGAGGCTGCTTTTGTCCTTGTTCATTTGTTTTGTTGTATTTGGTTTTGGATCATACTCCATTGAGGAGTACTCCCAGCTCAGTGCAAAAGATTCATCCCTGCCAGGTCTCATACTCTGTGTAGTGCTGCAGATCCAAGACTGACCTCATTGACTTTGTTTTGTTTGGGAAGGTTGGGGACCACACCTAGTGATTCTTGGGGTTTCTCCTTGCTCTGTACTCCAGCATTGCCCCTGGTAGTGCTTGGGGGACCATATGGGATGCCAGGGTCACCAGCCCTATCCGCTCTTTTTTTCAGATTTATTTTTGTGCCACAGTGGAGGTGCTCAGGGCTTCCTCTTGCTCTCTGCTCTGGATTCACCCCTAACGGGCATCGTAGCTCCCGGGCCACATGGCCCCATATGTACTCTGTCCACTACAGTGACTCGGGACCGAGGACATACATTTCCTATGTTTTGTCTTCCCACTCTGGAGAGCCTCACCTGCTCATTCACACAGTCTCAAGTTCACTCGCTGCTTTGTATATACTTCTGGGCATGTACCAGTACCAGGGAGATGGAGCAGAGGATCTTTGGGTCTGGCAGAAGTGTTGGGGGTCAGGTCACTTTTGCCTGCTTTGAGAGGAATTTGGGGCAGCCTGAACTCTTAGTTCAGAGTCCTCTAGGCACAAATGTCCACACACAACTTTGAATTGCTCACTAGACATTGAGTGTCCCCTTATCATCCCTAGTATTTAGGGCCCTGGGGGTCGGGGTTTTTTTTTTTTGTGTTCAGTGTTTTGGTCCAAGCCCATCATTGCTATTTTTTTTGTAATTTTTTTCTTTTTGGGTCACACCCGGTGATGCACAGGGGTTACTCCTGGCTCTGCACTTAGGAGTTACTCCTGGCGGTGCTCAGGGAACCATTTGGGATGCTGGGAATCGAACCCGGGTCGGCTGCATGCAAGGCAAACGCCCTACCTGCCGTGCTATCTCTCCAGCCCCCATTTTGTTGGTAAATTTTTAAAATTTTATATTATTTTTTAGTATATGTGCTGCCGAAGCGATGGAGCAATAGCACAGCAGTAGGGCATTTTCCTTGCACACAGCCAACATGGCCGACCCGAGTTCGATTCCTCCGCCCCTTTTGGAGATCCCAGCAAGCTACCGAGAGTATCTCGCCCACACGGCAGAGCCTGGAAAGCTACCCATGATGTATTCGATACGCCAAACACAGTAACAACAAAGTCTCCGATGGAGACGTTACTGGGCCCACTCAAGAAAATCGATGAACAACGGGAGGACAGTGACAGTATATTATTTTTATAAAGTAGTTCATAGTATTTGATTACATTTAATATTTGAGCCCCAATCCCACCACCATTACACCTTCCCACCACCATAATTTGGATGTTTTCATCCTGTACCCCAACCCCTGCCCCAAAGCAGAACTGAAATAATTTATTTTGTATTGTTTCTGATGAATAAACCACTGAAAATGCTCCAAAAAACTTTCGTTAGAGGAAAGTGTGTAAAGATTTTTGTATTTCACCCAGGGGTCATTAAGCCCTTACATAAGCGATTACTAATATGTTGTTAAGGGCTGATTCTTGTGTGCTTATATCTATCTCTCTCTATATATATTAATCTTTAAAAATATATTTCTCTCTCAAATTGGTTGCCTTCTACTTTAAAACCACATCAAATGTGGTACGCTACTCTTGGAGTATGAGTGGTGTGAGATATGAGATGATGTATTCATGGCTGCACGATCCCGGGATAGGTTTACTCGTGGGAGGCCTTCATTTCTCAGACCTTACTAGTCATAAGAGAAAGCATACTGGAGAGAAACTGGTGTTCTCTGGCCCTACTCCTGGCTCTGAGTTCAGGCATCCATACCTGGGGACTCTGGATCATTTTGGGGTACTGTGTTTAGTATCCAGGTCGGCCATGTGTGACTAGCTCCTTACCCCCTGTATCATCTCTGATATTGTTATATTTGTGTACGTATAAAGGATAAATATTTTCCAAAGTGTCATCTTAGGAAAATGGCCCTGGCAAGGTTCCTATATGGGGTGGGATGGGGGATAATTTATTTTTTTAATTAAAGTGCCTTTGTCTATTTGGATCATACCTGATAATGCTCAGGGGTTGCTCTTGGCTCTGCACCCAGGTATTATTTCTGTTGGTGCTCCAGGAAACTCTTAAGATCCTGTGTATTGAACCCAGGTCAGCTGTGTGCAAGCAACACCCTTCCCCTATGTACAATTGCTCTGGTCTCAATTGGAGACAGTTTAGATGAACTATACTGTGCATAGAATGTCATTTGAAAGGATAGAAGGGGATCTATGATGAAATCTTTTTTTTTCAATTTGAAAGCAATCGTTTATTAACTGACCAGATTATAAAAATATGGTAGATACCTTAGTTCATCCATCTAATCAGCTGGTTGCTGGTCTTCTCTGTTGCCAGCATCTACAAAATGGGTGGTCTTTTTCTTCATCCCACCCCGGAGAGAAGATAATTTGAAGGGCCAGAGGAAGTTGTTTGCCTCTTTGAAGCGCTTTCCAACAGTCTAGATCTCATGAATCAGATCCTCAATGCAGATGATGTCATATTTACCCAGAGTTCGCGCGATCAGTGCATTATCCGTTAGGGCAATTCGCTTCTTGTGGAGTTTGCCATAACCATGCTTGTAGATCAATTCATTTACTGACTTCAGGTTTGGGTACCTCCATGCAATATAGGGTTCCACGATCCTCACATGTTCATCGTAGCCTTTTTGAGTTTAACAGAGGTACCATTGAAGATCTGGTGAAGGCGGAGAAGCTGTAGCGCCTTTGGGACCTTAGGGCTCACCCCATTGATACCTCTAATTCTGAGGACAAAAGCCAATTTGGGTCCCGCAGGGATGTAAAAGTCGCCAGCTTTTCTCGCCGTCCTAGCCATGCGATCCTCTGTCCTGTACATCTGCCTATACTCCTTGTGATAATGCTTAGCTTTTTCGTAGATCAGCATCCTCCTCACCTTTCGAGGCATCTTTTGAGCAAACTTCTTTCGCAGGCGCTTCATCTTCAGCTCTGCAAAATTCTTTCCCTTTTCCTTCAGGGTTTCTGGCACATCAGGAAGCTTCTTTGTCTTCTCTCTGGTGGACGCTGCTGCCGGCTTAGCAGGGACCTTCTTTTACTTCTCTTCTGCACCTGGTTCCAGTCAGAAAAAAGGATGATGAAATCTTTTACAAGTGGGAATATGGGTCAGCTCCCAAGCTCCCCACATACCGGCAGGGCATTCCATTTACCTGTGAATACTCAAAAGGTTGGTCACATTCCTGAATCCCACCCATGCCACTTCACTAATCTTACAAGGAAAAAAGGAAACATTTATGTTTGGATGGAGCCAATTTCCATCCATCTATGAGATGGTGCTCAGGGGACCATTTGGGATTCTGGACATTGAGCCCAGAATGACTGCGTGCAGGGCAAGCACCCAACCCACTAGCCTGATACTCTCAGTTTGACATCATGTTTCTGAAACTGCCTCCTTGGGTTTTCCTTGTAGCTGAGAGTCCACCGTTTGTGTGTTGTCAAGGGGTAGAGCGTTGGCCGCGCTGTGCTCTCTGATATTCTTACCAGCCTTTGTTCCTGTTCCAGAGTCTCCAGCTCTCTGGGTTTCTACTAGGTCAGTTCGTCTCTGAATCCCCAAGGCTGGCTTCAGAGTCGTTGCTTTCAGCCCCATCTTGATTAATTACTTCCCCAAGATACCCATTGTCTCATACCTCAGCAGCTACCTACCTGCAGAGTTTGATTTCTTTATCATTGTAATCCTTCTCTGCTGTTCTACGTGGAAGCAGCCAGCCCTGGTGGAATGTCTCTTTCTGCACACTGTGATAAAGGGTTAAGTCAGCAATTTTGCCCTCATCCCCTTTCATTTCTTCTCAGGTTCTTTCTGAGCATAGGGATGCTCAGACAGGTCTATTGTCTTCTGAGGGTGATGAAAATGGCAAGAATATGCTTGTTCTGACAAAGTCTTCCCCTAGGAAAAGATCCTTGCATGTTCAGCTCAGTCAGCAAACATAACGCCTTCATAGTGGGGCAGCCTCTGGTCTGTGGGAGAGGAATAGTGTTTATAATGTGTCTCTCACACTGACAGGCCCACAGGCAGTCATTTTGAACTGAACCTGTCCACGTGTAAGGAATGTGGGGGAGCCTTCACGTGTTCTCAGCACCATCACATTCCCTTAGAAACCCACAGTGCTCAGAATTCCAAGGAATGTCAGCACTGAGGACAAACTCTTGAGTCCAGCGTCACCCCGGCAGGACTATGTGAATATCCACACAGGAGGGAAACCGCTTAAGTGTAAGGACTGTGGGAAGGCCTTCGATGAATCTCATACCTTATACACAGGAGATTTTGTACTGAAGAGTCCATATGCATGTAAGGAATGTATCGAGAACTTTATCTGACTCATAGACCTTAGTATGCACAGGAAAAGTCACACTGGACAGAAACCATATGCTTGTATGAGTGGGAAGTCTTTGGTTGTTCCATAAGCCTGAATGCACAGGAAAACTCACACTGGAGAGAAAACTTGTATGTGTGAACAATGTGGGAAGGCCTTCCCCTGAAGTCTTAGTTTTCACGAAATTTGTATCGAAGAAAACCCTTATATATGTGAGGTAGGTGGGAAGACCTTTCATTTATTTTCAGGTTCTTTCTGAGCACAGGGAAGTTCATACTGGAATGAAACATTATTCATGTCACGACTGTGGGAGGGTCTTCACTTTCTTTTTTCCTTTTTGGGTCATTCCTCGCTATGTATTCAGGAGTTACTCCTGGTGGTTTTCAGGGGACCATAGGGGATGCTGGAAATTGAACATGGGTCAGCTATATGCAAGGCAAATGCTGTACCTGTTATGCTATCGCTGCAGCCTGGGTCTTCACTTTATCCTCAAACTTTTTAGTCCACAAGAAAACCCACTCTACAGTGAATCCATATATATATATATGTAAGGAGTATGGCAAGGCCTTTGCTTATTCTACAAGCCTTTTTGAGGCACAAAAAATTTCGTACTAGAGACAAACCTTATGTTTGTAAAGATTTTGGCAACACCTTCACTTCCCCTTAACTCCTTATTAAACATAGGAAAATTCATACTTGAAAAAAACATATATTAGGGTGGGGAGACCTTAACTCAATCCACAAGCTTTGCTTTGCTTAAAAATAATCCAGGATTGAGGACTTTCATATGTAAGGTCTGTAGGATAATTTTCAATCAATTAGCATAACTTTCTGAACAGGAAAATTCACATTGGAGAGAAACCTCATAAGTGTAAGGAATGCGGGAAGGTCTTCAGTTTGTCCTCAGCCATTCCTACGCATATGAAAAGTCATTTTAGAGTGAAACCTTATATATGCCAGGAGTGCGGAAAGGAAAGGCCTTTGCTGGATCTGCAGGCCTTACTATGCATAGGAGAATTCACACTGGGGAGAAAAAAAAAAATATATATATATATATATATATATATATATATATATACGCTCACACACATATGTAAGAAAATGGGAATTCCATCATCTGTCATTTAAAGGCACCTGTAGCCTTTTAAGGCATAAGAGAATTAATACTGCAAAAAATTCTGTGGGTAAGGAATATAAGGAGGTTTTCGTTTTCCCCTCAAGCTTTAGTAAATATAAAAGTTATGTTGGATCAATCAATTCCCTAATAACAATGGCCAGGGTCAGAACATGGCCCTTCAGTAAAACAGTTTTAGTTTCGACAAGTGGGTGGGGGATTGCTACAAAAGTACAGTCCGGAAGGAAATAATCCTGGTGCGTGTAAAAACTTCCTGTGACATTAGTACCATAAGGGAAAGGTACTTCCTGATTATCACGTGGACCATGCCTATGAGAGTGTACCCTGGCATTTGGACTTCACATTCTGTTAACTGGTAAACAATGAGTCTCAGTGATAGAGCAAGGTGGACGGAATTAAATAAAACGTAAGTAGGTGGGGGCTATAGGATGGGAGATGCATGCTGAAAGTAGACTCTAGACCTAACACGATTGCCACTCAATGCCTCTTTTGCAAACCACAGCACCCAAAAGGAGAGAGAACAAAAGGGAATGCCCTGCCACAGAGGCAAGGTGGGATGGGGGCTTGGGGAGTGGGAGGGATACTGGGATTAGTGGTGGTCGAGAATGGGCACTGGTGGAAGGATGGGTACTCGATCATTGTATAACTGAATCCCAGGCACAAAAATTTGTAAATCTACAACTGTACCTCATGGTGTTTCACTAATAAAAGTTTTTAAAAAATAGATGGGTGCTGGAGTAATAGAACAGTGGTAGGGTGTTTGCCTTGCACGTGGCTGACCCGGGTTCAATTCCCAGCATCCCATATGGTGCCCTGAGCACCAACAAGGGTAATTCCTGAGTGCAGAGCCAGGAGTATCCCCTGTGCAATGTCAGGCGTGACCCAAAAAGAATAAAAATATTAAATAAATAGGTACAAAAATTGCATTTTGCTTGGTATTGTCAAGGCACACCATGGTTTCATTTGTCGCTGTGACTCTGGCTTGGCTCAGAGGTCCTGGTTTGTGGGGGATCATGGCAGAGATTAACCACGATCCTGCGGAGAACTTTTTGACCTCGGATAGACAGCCAAACCTTCATTCTTCAGGCCGTTCTGTGTTATATTCGGGGAGCCACATCCCACTGTGCTGTCCATATTTGGTGTCCAGGTCAGCCGCGTGCAAGGAAGCACTTTACTTGCTGTAGCATATCTGTATTCCTTGTATTCAGGTTTCCATTAGATTTACACAAACGTTGAGGATAAATGTTTTGAAATTTTTACTTTGGAAGCAGTAAAATCCTAACAATCTAATATTCACCAGAGTGGTAAACACCATGTAGATATGTGCAAAAGGCCAAGCCAGGCTGCAGAGTGACCAGTGTGGTTTGCTGCCTATTAGCCGCTCCTTTCTGGGGGTTTGTCTATATGCTGTGTTTTGTATACTTTTGTTTTGGGGGAAACCTGACAGTTCTTAAGAGTTACTCCTGATGGTTCCCATTGCCACCATTGGGGAATGTCTGGGACTGAATTCAGGTTGACCAAGTTCAATGCAGGTACCTAACCCACTGCTCTACCCTTCTGGCCACGTACTATTTTTTTTCTTTTTGGGTCATACCCAGTGATGCATAAGGATGACTTCTGGATCTGCAATCAGGAATTAACGCTGGTGGTGCTCAGGGGACCATATGGGATGCTGGGAATCAAACCCAAGTCAGCTGCGTGCAAGGCAAACACCCTACCTACTATGTTATCACTCCAGCCCTGGCCACATACTCTTGGCTTGAAATCTTGTTTGTGAAACTGCCTCCTAGGATTTTCCTTGTAGACAAGTGTCCACTGCTCTTGTGTTGTTAAGGGGTAGAAGCCTTTGCTTCTGTTCCAGTGTCTCTCCGGCGCTCAGGGTTGTTCCTAGATCAGTTCCTCTCTGCATCTCCAGGGCTGGCTACAGAGTTACTGCTAATACAGGATTGGGGGACTTCTCCTTCTTCCAGATCCCCACTTTGTGACCTATCACTCTAGCCACCACCTTTCCACTCCTTTATGTGAGCCCATTCCACTTGCAGTGCATTTTTTTTCTTTTCTTTTTGGGTCACACCCAGCGATGTTCAGGTGTCACTCCTGGCTCTGCACTCTGGAATTACTCTTGGCAGTGCTTGGGGGACCATAAAGGATGCCGGGGATTGAACCTGGGTCAGCTGCATGCAAAACAAATGTCCTGTCCACTGTGCTATCACTCTGGCCCAGCCAGCGATACACATTTACCTGCTTTGTTCTAGTGGTTTTCTGTGCACCTGATGTCTGGCCCTTTAAGGCTGTTTGCAGAAGTGGAAGTGATATCACAGCAGGGCTTTTAAGGTGCTTGCTTTTCTGGATCAGGTCTCCATTTGTCACACTGGTGAAGGGAGCAGTGGCTGTCCTGCGTTGAAGGGGATCTCTGAGGGCTGCTTTTGTGGCAGGGAACAAGCGGCCTCCCATTAGCACCTGGCGCCTCCACATCTCGTCACTGTGAGTACAGGGGCAACGCCAGCTTGGGGGCACGTTCACGCTTCTTTTCCAGTCATTCCTGTGGCGCAGCAGTGACCTTTTTGGGGACGCAGAGCTTTGATGAGTATAGCAGGGGCTGTACCGGGGCACAGGGGTCGAGGGAGTGAGAGCGTGATCCTGGGGATAAAATGTGGCCTCAATTTCCTCCAGCTCCGCAAATGGGCAGTGGCGGGTGGGCGTGGGTATGAGTGAGGTGGTTACAGAGAGGGGAGGGGAAGCGGGGGCGGTCTTGACCCTCCCAGCACTGGGCTTCGCTGGGCCCTGTCCTGGATCCTTTGGCCCGACATTGTTGCTGTAGAACCTCCAGATTCACTTAGAGGACTGGAGCAATAGCACCGTGGTTAGGGCGTTTGCTTTGCATGTGGCCCACCCAAGTCCGATCTCCAAGCTCCACCAGGACGGATTCCTGAGCGCGGAGACCGAACTTTCTTTACTATTGTGTTGCTATAAATGCCCTCCTTAAAATCTGTGAGCAGGTGTTTTAAATATTTAGTTGTTTCCTCATTATGTGTGTATACATTTAAGAGTGTGATTTCTTCCTGTTGTATGTATCCCTTGAAGAAGAAAAAATAGCCTTCGCTGTCCCTTCTAATTTTTTTAACCTGAATGTAATGTTGTTGGATACTCGTATGGCCACCCCAGCTTTTTGAGGGAGCTGTTTGCTTGCAGGATTGTTTTCTATCCTTTCACTTTGAGCCTGTATTTGCTCTGACTGTTGAGATGAGTTTCTTGTAAGCACCAGAATGTTGGGTTCTGTCTCTGAATCCATTTTGCCACTCCATGTCTCTTAATTGGTGAATTTAGACAGTTGACATTGAGAGAGATTATTATTATGGGGTTTTGTATCATCTTTTTGTAGGGGTCTGTAGTGCTTGTAGGGTTTGTCTTGTCTTATAATAGTCCCTTTAGGCCTTCTTTGAGGTTTGGTTTTGAATCTATGAAGTTCCTGAGCTGCTGTTTATCTAGAAAATAGTGTACCATTCCTTAAAGTTTGAGTGAGAGTTTAGCCAGATAGAGTATTCTTGGTGAAGTATTCATTTCAGTGAGTTTTTTCACTATACCACACCATTGCCTTTGGGCTTGCAGGGTTCCTCTGATAGGTCTGCTGTGAAGCTAAGGGGTGCTCCTTTGTGTGTGATTTCCTTCTTTGACCTTGCTGCTTGCAGTATTGTGTCTCAATAGACAGCATCGATCATTCTAACTATGATATGTCTTGGAGTGTTTTTGTTAGGGTCTCTTTTAGCTGGCACCATTTGGGCTCCTTGAATCTGCATAGCTGCATTGTCGAGCTCTGGGAATTTTTCAGGAATGATTTGTTTCACCGTGACTTTTTCATTGGGATTGTTTCCCTCAGCTTCTGGTACTCCGATGATTCTAATGTTGTTCCTCTTGGAATCATCTCCTAAGACTGTGATTCGCTCTCGAGCTATTTTGAGGTCTCTTGCCATTGTTGTTGCCAGTTAGCTTGGTGCAGATGTTCTTCCAGCTCACTGATTCTGTCTTCAGCTGTGGTCATTCTACTGTTGAGGGCACAACTGAGTTTTTTATTTCATCTAACGAAATCTTTAATTCATGACATTTCTGTGCATAACTTTCCAATTTCTGCTCTCATTTCATCCTGGATTTTCTCGATTGTCCCATCCATTGTATATTTCATGTCCTCCTTCAATTTATTGGATATCTGTCTGATTGTTTCATTGAGTTCATTGAACATCTTCATGACTTCATATCTGAATTCTTTGTCAGACAGTTTCCTTAGGTACCACCTACTGAGGCTTCTGGTCTCTTTTCATCGCCCTGTTTCATCATTTTGGTGAGTGGGTATGGGAATTGTGATGTTACGCTAGATTTCTTGGTATGATTAACTACCTGCATCTGTGTGAGCATTGGCCTGCCTAAAATTAGACCAGGACCACTCCTACCAAAGTGACACCCACTTCTGAAGAGGCCACTCCCCCATGGGAATGTGGTATGTGTTGGGAGAGGTAAAGGTTGGGTGCAGGAGAAGACGGGCACAAAGTTGGGGATGAAGAGGAAGAGGAAGAGGCTCAGGGCTGCTTTTGTTCTAGGGTCCTAGAGGACGCCTGGGGCACTTGCACAGAGAAAGCCAAATTCCAGGTTCAAGTACTGGCGGATAAACTGACCTGGGTGGAGAAGAGGACCGTCACAGCGTTGTGGACAAAGAGGAAGAGGTTTATTTAATTTTTTTTAAAAATGAAAACTTGCCTTCTTGTGGCAGATGAGGTTCAATCCTAGGCATTTCTGATGGTCCCCAGAACCTCGCAGGCCCACACCAAACCCCCATAAAAATGAAAAATCCTCAGCAGTGGGGCTGGAGCGAATGCACAGCGGTTAGGGCGTTTGCCTTGCACCTGGCCACCTGGGTTCAATTTTCAGCATCCCATATGGTTTCCTGAGCACCGCCAGAAATAATTCCTGAGTGCAGAGTCAGGAGTAACCCCTGTACATCGCTGCGTGTGACCCAAAAAACAAAACAAAAAAAAACTCAGAAGATTTGGTGTGTTTAGAATTTCCAGGGAAGGAAATTGGCTGCTGAGGCTCATTATTACCATTTTAAATAAAGTTCTTCCCACCCCACCCAAGTTCCTCTAACGGCAGGTACCTCCACCCCCAACTTCTGGAGATGTTGGAGTTGGACCTGGCCCCTGCCACCCTCCTTATGGAAAACAGAGGACTTGGGACTTTCCATTTGTATATGAACCCCAAAGATCTCTTAGGGAGGGAGGAAGATATACTGTCAGAATTGTGGGGTGCTGAGGGAGGGGATGATGGGGCTGGAGACCTGTAAGAACTGGTCGGTTTGAAGAGATTGTGCTGTGGGAAGGCACAGTCGTCTTCTGTGCTCACTCTGGGTTCCGACTCAGGCACCATATAGGGTCACCTGAGCTGCCCTGAAAAATTTTGCGGACATCCACAGCCCACACCCCAAAATAATTAAGCCAGAGTCACTAGCTTATGAAGTCAGCTCTGAGGGCTATGGATACGACTCCTCTGTACAGAAGTGATTTTTTTCCTGCAGAAATTCTGATGATCCTGGGTCGCTATAGCAGTTCCTGAAGGCAGGTCAGGAACAGGAATATACATTTCTTAGAGAAAAGTCCCAGAGTAAGGACAGAGACGCCCCAAAGCATCCTCTCGCGGTGGATTGGTGGAAGAGTTGTGGCCCGACCTCTCCTGCCTAAAGATATCCAGCCCTTGGGCTCGCTTTCATGTTACCCTGCAGGTCACTAGGATCCAGCAGGCCGCCTCAGGGCATGGAGTGGTAGCCGAGCATCCAGGGCGCTTGCCTCGCATGGGGCAACCCGGGTGTCGGGATTGAACCCAGCAGTGTGGCAAGTGCTTTGCCCACAGTACAATCTCTCCCTCTAAGCCCCCTTTCCCAAACGGTTCCTGTCCCGGGCATCCCCACACCTTCGCGGTCTTCCATGGAGGAAGGTGGTGGAAGCAAGACTCAACTCGGCATCCCCAACTTTGGCATGAAGGAATCCTCCGTGAAAGGCTTTTGTTTGTGTTTTGGGAACCACATTCTGTGATATTTTGGGGTCATCCCTTCCCCTGCATTGAAGAATCACTGCTGACGGTGCTCATTGGGAACGTATGATGTGCAGGGATAGAAACTGGATCGCACATGCAAGGCAAGTGCCCTACCAGTTCCGTTTTCAGTGTTTGATCCATGGTCCTAGGCTACTCAAACCCATACTTTTATCTTATTATTATTTGGTTTCAAGCCACATGCATTGGTACTCAGTGATTCCCTCTGTTTCTGTGCTCAGGGATCACTACTGGCGAGTCTCAAGGATACTCTGGGGTGCTAGGGATGGTACCCTATCCTCTAACCTATCTCTCTGATCCTCAAGGCAGGACTTTTGGGGATGGAGCCATATCACAGCAGGTAGGGTGTTTGCCTTGCATGCGGCCAACCCAGATTCAATTCCAAGCATCCCAGATGGTCCTTCGAGCACTGTCAGGAGTAATTCCTGAGTTTTGAGCCAGGAGTAACTCCTGTGCATTGCTGGATGTGATCCAAAAAAACAAAAAAATTAATTAAAAAATAATAAAGTGGCAGAGCGCTAAGGGGCTGGAAACCACCGAACTCCTTGGCAAAGCTGTTTTTTTTTATGATGTTTTATCCTTTGCCTCCCTTGCAAGCACCCGAGTGGAGAAGAGGGGGAAACCATGATGCTTTCTGTTGGGAGGGCAACAGCAGTGCTCAAGAAATCGACGGGGGGTCCCCACTGGCAATTCCTGGCCAATTGGGTGGCAGTTCATTGCAAAGTCTTGGGGATGAGGTGCTGGAGGTCACCTGGGCTGTTGGATGCCAAACTTTGTTAATTTGTGTTTGGGCCACAGTAGTGGTGCTCAAAGGTTACTCCCAGCTCCATACTAAAGGATCACTCCTGCCAGGCCTGGGGAACCCAGTGGGCTGCCAGCAATCCCAGGCTGATCTTGCCTTGTTTTGTTTTGGAGGGTGCTGATGGGGAGGGGCCACACCCTGTGATTCTTGGGTTACTCGTGAGTCTACACTCCTGCATTGCACCTGGCAATGCCTGGGAGGCCATATGGGACGTTGGGCATTACCAGCCCTACCCACTGTCCCTGCATCCACTGTCCTGTTATTCCAGCCTGCTGTTTTGTTTTCTTTCGTATTTTTTGTGCCGTAGTGGAGTGTTTAAGATGTTCTCTTGGCTCTGTGCTGCGGATACACCCCTGACAGGCATCAGGACCACCAGGGTGTAGTAGCCCTATACGCACCCTGGCAGCTACCATGATTCAGACACAAGTCATTTGTTTCCGGGTTTTTTTGTCCTTGATCTGGGGTGCCTTGCCAATTCAGTGACACAGGCTGTGCGTGTATATTCTGTTCATGCTCTTTCAGTAATTTGACCCATTATGTCAGGGACACACGGAGTTCTCTTGTCACCTTTTCCTTGTCACCAATCCAGGTCTCTGTCTCTGGGAGCAGGGCATTCCAGGTTGAAGCCTGCGGTAATCTCCTGGCTAGAAGGAGGAGCCCTGAGGACTGACAGTTGAGGAAGAATAACAACAGAGTCAAGAGAGCAAATCAAAGGGTCATTCCATGATGGACTGTCCAATGTAGTGAAAGGCAGAGAGAGCACGGCACAGATGACTGTATCCAGGCGCCTGAGGCCCCAGGGGTCAGTGGCACATTTCACATGAGCTCAGGGCACCCACACACTGTCCAGGACCCGAGCCAGTGAGGGTCCCTGACAGTCACCTGCACACACGGCTCTCCTCCATGGCCTCTTGGGAATTTGTCATGGAATGACCCTGTGATTTGCTTTCTTAACGCTGTCTTTATTCTTCCTTTAAAAAAAAACTAAAAATGAAAAAGGGGCTGGAGAGATAGAACAGCGGGTAGGGCGTTTGCCTTGCATGTGGCCGACTGGGGTTCGATTCCTAGCATCCCATATGGCCCCTTGAGCACCTCCAAGAGTAACTCCTGACTGCATGAATCAGGAGTAACCACTGTGCATTGCCATGTGTGACCCAAAAAACCAAAAAAAAAAGAGTTAAAGAAGAGCACTTCACACTAATATTAGAGAGGAAAAAAAGCCTGACACTTTTTGTTTTGGGAAGTAGTAAAAATCCCAATAATCTCGTAGTCATATGATACTATAAATCATTTAGGTTGTTGAAAAGGCTAAATAAGGCCTTTTTACCAGGGAAGTTTGCTAACTGTGAATCAGTATATACCTCCATTCTAGGATGGGTCCTTATGCTCTTTCAGTAATACTTTTGATTTTGGAAGCACACCTGACACTTCTGGTGGTGCTACGACAACCATTTGGGATGCCAGGGATGGAACACAAGTAGACCAAGTTCAGTGCAAGTGCTAACCCACTGTATCAGTCACTCCTGGTCCATAATCTGGGTTTGAAATGTATTTCTGAATGCCCCCCATCGAACTTTCCTTGCCGGTGATTTTCCATTGCTCCTGTGTTGTCAGAGGTAGAGCATTAAGGCGTAAAGTGCTCTCTGATATCCTTTGCAGCATTTCTTCCTCTTCCAGTTTCTGTCCACCCCTCAGGTGGCTGCTCTCTGTCTGGGTTGTGCCAGTTCCTCTCCAGGGCTGGCTTTCACCCCAATCTTGATTTGTTACTTCCCTGAGAAACTCACTGTCCTGTGCCCCACCCACTCCCTACCTGCCTGTTTTACCTGGATCAACACTGTTTTAGTTTTCCTGATGGCCTTGTGTGTGAGAGCTTTGACTTTACACTTGACTGACCAGTAAAGCATCAGGGGACTTCTTTTTACCTGAGCTCCCAATCCAGCAGCTGCCTCTCCACTCTCTTATGCGAATCCATCCCCCTCAAGCCACTGATTCACCTGGGTGGGGATAATGGTTCTCTGCACATCTGGAGTCTGGCCCTTTAAGGCTGCTTGCAGGACCGGAAATGACATCACAGCGGGGACTTCCTGGTGCTTCTCTTCCTGGAAACAGGATCAGAGAGTCCTTGTTCAGGTGGGTGAAGGACAAAGTAGGGTCCCAGCGAGGAAGCGGGACTCTGAAGGGTGATTTTGTCTTGCTGCAGCACGGGGGTGGCCTCGCGTGAGCTCCCTGTGCCTCCCATCCCCACACTGAGCCGCGGGACCGCGCTAGCTCAAAGGGCCTCTCGAGCTCCTTTTTCTTGTGTTCCCAGATATCCAGGTGGTTGCTGAGGTATGATGGAGTCTTTTGGGTGGCGCAGAGCTTTTGGAAGTTCATCGGGGGCTGTAGTGGGATGTGGGGGTCGCAGTTGTGAATGCGTGATCCTGGGGGGCCGCTGTGGCCACGGTCACCTTCAGCTGCAAATTGGGGCAGCCGCGGGTGGGTGCGGGGCTGAGCACGGGGCTTGCGGGCCTTGAGATACAGGACCGGCCGAGGTCAGGGGCTTAGCAGTTCGGACCCTCCAGCTGACTCATGGGACACTGCCCAAGTTTCGCTGCTGTAGAACCTTCAGAGTCACTTTGAGGGGCAGAGCCACAGCCCCCCTGCAATGGCAAGAGACCCTGTTGCCGTCCAGCTTTTTCACTGGCTGCCCTCGTGGTTCGGGCCGGGGCAGTGGATCTGCAGGTGACAGGGGTTTGCCAGTGATACTTTCCTTTTGGAGCTATTTCTGGTGTGGGGAATGGGGGGCTCTGAATTCCCGGAGATATCCTGAGGGCTTACTCTGGCCCTGGCCTCAGTTGTCATTCCTGGCAGTGCTCTGAGGGCCGTGGGGATGCAGAGGATTGATTAGTGTCAGCAACGCAAGCATCCTAACAGGTTTACTGTATGTTGGAATAGGAATATCTGCTTCCTTACATCAAGTTGCAAAGTCCTGCCCAGACCCCTGGTTATCAAGGTGAGTACTGGGGGTAAAGGTGTGTGTGTGTGTGTGTGTGTGTGTGTGTGTGTGTGTATAGTAGGGTAAAAGGGTTTGTAGAATTTTTTTAATTATTTATTTATTTGGTTTTTGGGTCACACCCAGGATGCAAGGAGTTCCTCCTGGTTCTGCTCTCAACAATTATTCTTGAGGTGCTCAGGGGACCATATGGGATCCAGGAAATTGAACCCAGGTTGACCACTTGCAAATCAAACACCCTACCCACTGTTCTAGCACTCCAGTCACTGTTTTTTTTTTTTTTTAAGAAGAAAGGGGCATCCCCAGGCAATCATATCCCAGAATGTCGCTCTCTCAGGAGGACAGAAGGGGGAGCTAATGCATGGGATATCCTAACTGGTTGGGCCTGTGAACCTTCTGTAGGATCTGGGAGGAGTCCCCAGATCAAGGAAGGGCTGACTTTTCTCTCTTGATGCCAAGCCTAGAACTTGTGTTGTGAAAGACAGCACAGATGCCAACCCATTTTGCTTCTCCTGGGGAGACAGAAGCTTTAGGCAGTGTCTCCCAGGCGGGTCTGTGAGCCAGTGCCCGAGGGCATGGCTGTTCAGAACTTGGGGTTTTGCTCCTGTCCAGTGCTCAAAATTCTGACTTCTTCTCCAGGTTGCTGATCCTCTGGAAAAACAGGCAGGAGAAGATGGTGGTGAGGTGCCATCGGACACCCCGACCCCAGGTAGGAGGAGAGTGACAAAATGAGGTGATGCAGTGACAGGTGCATCAGGCTTCCTGGGCTGTCTGTCTCTCAGTTGCTTCAGGAAGGATCCTGATGCCTTGTGGGAGCACCCGGCTCTCTGCTGCATGAGGCCACGTGTCAATTCCAATGTATTTGGCTTTTGGACCACTCCCACCTCATAGATTACCCGTGCTCCTCTTTACAATAGCCAGAATCTGGATAAAACCTGAGTGCCCGGGAACAGATGAGTGGTTAAAGAAACTTTGGTACAACTACACAATGGAGTACTATGTAGCTGTTAGAAAAGATGAAGTCATGAAATTTACATACAAGTGGTACTACATGGAAAGTATCACGCTAAGTGAAATGAGTCAGAAGGAGAGGGATAGACATAGAAAGATTGCATTCATCTGGGGAACATAAAGTAACAAAATAGGAGACTAACACCCAAGAGTGGTCGGGATTAGTATCAGGAGGTTTGCTCCATGGCTCGGAGGCCAGCCACACATCCTAGGGTAAAAGGGAGCTCAGATAGAAAAGGGAGCACCAAATAAAGAGTGTTGGGAGGATCCTCCCAGGATGGGAGATGCATGCTGAAAGTAGACTATAAACCAAACATGATTGCCACTCAATGCCTCTTTGACAAACCACAACACCCAAAAGGGGAGAGAGATCAAAGGGGAATGCCCTGCCACAGAGGCAGGTGGGGATGGGGGGATGGGGGATGTGAGGGATACTGGGACCCGTGGTGTTGGAAAATGGGCACTGGTGGAGGGATACATATTTGATCATTGTATAATTGAAATCCAAGTGCAAAAAAAATTGTAAATCTACAACTGTACCTCATGGTGTTTCACTAATAAAAATTTTGAAAAAAAAGATTACTGTTGCTCAAGCATGACTCAGGGACCATATGGGGTGCTGGGCGTCAGAGGCTGGTGTCTGAGTATTCTGTTTTGTTTTTGGAGCCACACGCAGTGATTTCGGGGATTATACTCTTGGCTCTGCACTCTGGCATTGCACCTGGCAGTGCTTAGAGGACCCTATGGGATGGCGGGGATCACCAGCCCTACCCAATATCCACAACATACAGTCCTGTTACAAAATCATGCTGCTTTTTTCTTTTCGTATTTATTTTTGTCCAACAGGGGAGATGCTCAGGGCTTCCTCTTGCCTCTTTGCTCCGAATTTCCAGCTGATGTGCATCATGGGTCCCCTGGTGTGCTGGCCTTGTTTGTGCCCTTGCAGCTACAGTGACTCCGGCCCCAGAACATGTTTTTCCCCTATTTTGTCCTTCTCACTCTGGAGAGCTTGGCCTGTTATCTCATATAGTCTAGTATTCACTCGCTGCTCCTTTTGCAGTTCTCAGCATGCGCTGTTCCCAGGGAGACAGAGCAAAGGATCTCTGGGGCCAGCAGAGCTTTTGGGCTTAAGACACTTTGAGAGGAATTTGGGTTGCCCTGAACCATGATCAGAGTCCAACAGGCACATATGTGCATGTACAGCTTTCAGTAGGTGGCTGGATATTAAGTGTCCCCTTCTCCCTAGAGCATGGGATGTGGGGTGCAGGGGCTCTATGTTTAGTGTTTTGAGCTGAAAGCAGGGTCACTCATTTGGGAACCACTGATTGTGTGCTCAGTTGTTATTCTCTGCAGTGCTCATAGGAGCAGTGGTGGAAATCCCTGGGGTCAGGAGCTAGACCACCACCTTCAGGAACCTTCTAGTAGAGCATTCTCACATTTTCATAGGTGCAGCTGTCTTAGAAAGAAGTTGGGACCCGTCTGCCAGGAGTTCAGGTGGAAGCTGGTTCCTCCCGAGGGGAAAGACCCTGAGCCCCTCTAGGTCCCTAGGGTCCTGACCTCACAGCCCAGGTAACAGGTTGGGGACAGATCCTGACTCCTGACCCCTTTGTATGCTGGTTCAGGACACGGTGACCTTCCCCGACGTGGCCGTGATCTTCACCCCAGAGGAGTGGACGTACTTGGATGCCTCTCAAAAAAAGCTCTACAAGGATGTGATGCTGGAGACCTACGAGCAACTGTCGGCCATTGGTGAGAGCAATGTTGGGCCAACCTTGTCTGGACAGACCCATGATGGCTCCCTGTGCCTGGTCGTGACGGTGTGTCCAGCAGAAGCTGTGACTGTCCTGGCGAGGACAGCCATTCAGTAGCTGTTTCTCTAGCTCCTTCCCTGGTTTTCTTATTGGTGCTCACCTGGCGATGCTTGGGAATTACTCTAAGCTCTGTCCATAGGAATCACTCTCTGTGGGTTTCCATGAATCTGGAGTGTTGGGGATCGACCCAGGTTAGCCCCGTGCATGGCAAGCTCCCTGCGTGTTGTACCATCGCTCAGGTCTCTCTAAAAAGTTCCTGGTTCCTGCCAATACTGAGTTCTCTGATTAATTCTAGTACTACACATAATTTCTATGTCTTTGTTTTGGTTTTGCTTTTATTTGGGGCACAACCTGAATTCTCTTGTCTCTGTGCTGAGGCATCACTCCGGGGGTGCTCAGGGGTCATGGGGTTCTGAGGATTGAACATGTTTGGCAGCTTAAAAGGTTTCTGTCTTAATCCTGGTGCTATTGCAACAGGCCCACAACTTCAGTTAATTTATTTTTATTTTGTTTATTTGATTTTTTAAAAAGTTTTATTAGTGAAACACCATGAGGGACAGTGCAGACTTAAACATTTTTGTGCTTGGGTTTCAGTAATACAGTGATCAAGTACCCATCCCTCTACCAGTGCTCATTCTGTACCACCACTAATGCCAGTATCCCTCCCACCCCCTACCCCCTGCCCAACCTGCCTCTGTGGCAGAGCATTCCCTTTTGTTTTGTTTTGATTTGGTTTTGGGGTTACACTTACAAATACTTAGGGATTATTTCTGACTGAATATACAGTTCTTCATCCTGGTTGTGGTCCGGGATATTGTGTGCTGGTGGGCATCAATTCTGTATGTGTTTGCAGTGTCTGTGCCCTGCCTGGAGTAATATTGCTCCCAACATAGCTCATTTATTTCTTAGGGCCTCACCCCATCAGATGTTGCTCTATTTCAGTGCTCGTGGTCACTTCCAGTGGTTCCTGGTTCATCATGAGTCAGTATTTCCCTCTGGATTATGCAGTCAGGGATCACAGCTGATGGATTGAGAGACGCTACTGAATATCAGGAAGGAACTTTAATTGACCTTTAGAAAGGCCAGTGCCTGACCTTCTGTGCTGTCTGTTTGCATCCTTTTATGTTTATTTTAAAAACCAATTTGGGACTTTGCTCTTGTTTGTCCATCTTTGGATTTGTTAAGCTTTGGGGTATACTGCACTCAGGCATCAGTTCACGCAGCTCAGTACATTGCATGTGATGCCGAGCCTAGAGTGACAGTACAGAGGACATGATACTTTTCTTGCAAGTTCACCATCCCATGTGGTCCTCAAGCAACACCAAAGATGATTTCTAAGTACACAGTCAGGAAGAAGCCTTGAGAATCCCCAGGTGAGGATCCCAAAATATAGAAAAAAATAATACATACTGCCATCTGATCAAACCCCTGTTGGCCCTTTGCGAGGCCAGGGCTATTCTATTTGTGGTGTTTTCTGGGGCCCCATATTTTACTCTTAAATTACGACCTGAATTTTAGCTCTTGGCTAACTCCAAATCTGGAGCATTTTAGAAGTGCAGATTCTGTTCATGACTTTCCAGTAATTGACTCCATTTTTATAGGGACACATGGGGTTTACTTGTCACGTTTTCCTTGTCTCTAATCCATGCTCCATCTCTGTGAGGTTCAGGGAATTCTGGGGTGAAGCCTGCGGTGATCTCCTGGCTGGAAGGAGGAACCCTGAGGATGGGGAGGAGAGGCATGCATACAGGTGAGTATCTGAGAACCCTCCATGGCTCAGGCCCTGGACAGTGTGCAGGTGCCCTAAGCGCATGTGGAATGCCCTGCTCACCCAGATATCCTTGGGTTCCTGGATCCAGGCATCTGTGCTGCATTCACGCTGCCCTTTGCTCCCATGGATTGTCTGCCATGGAATAATCTTATGCTTTACCTTCTTGACTTTGACATTATTCTTCCTCATCTGCCAGTCCATGAAATTCTCGCTCCTTGTCCCCCCCCCCCCCCCGTCTTTGCCTTACCCGCCTTTCTGTACAGCCTATAATGCCGCTGTAGTTTCAAAATGTTTTTGCCTTTTCCAGTTAATAATTGAGGCCATAACAATGCTACTTTGGCTCTAAGTGATAGTAATGCAGGAAATGCTCTTGTCCTGCGCACTGTCCACCTGGTTCAATAACCAGCATCCCATATAGATCCCTGAGCATCACTGCATATGTTCAACAGACAAAAACCCAAAAATATGTCAAGTAGAATTGCCAGTCTTCGCACAGCGATCCTCCCCAGGAATCTTCCCTTTTCTGTGGGATACGTTGGACTGTGAGAACCATAGAGATGTCCTCAGGCTGTACTGCCTGTTTAAGGATGTTCCATTCGAGGAATTCTTACATTGTATATTGTGTTTGGTTTCAGAACTCAAAGCATGGCTTCAGGATTTGGCCTTTCAGCAATTTGATTTGGGAACTCAGTCACGGAGTATGAGTGAGCTGGTAAGATTTGCAAGTTTGGTATCAGTATTATAAAACTAATGGAAAATGTCAGTTTATTTAAAATACTAGCATGTTATTTTTAAAGTGCAGGGCTCTGTATGGCCGGGAGGAAATTCAGAGTATGATGCTTGAGGTAGAGGACCCTTATCTTCACTGGATGCTGACATCTCTGCTCAAAACCTAAAGAAAATTATAATATGTTTCATGAAAATGCCATGTTTTTTCATTTGATTGAAAGTATCTACAGATGGTAATCGTGAAAAGACCTGTTCTTTTAAACTTGTCCATCCAAATTACTCCATATGTTTCCCAAGACCTACCAGGAATAATCCTTGAGCACTGCATGGTGTACCCCCACACCCAAATGAAAACAAACTACAGAACAGAAAAAGTCATTGATCCTGAAAAGAATCTGCCTGTGGTGAGATGTTTTCAATGGCCTCTGTGGTCAGTCTTAGCAGTGTGGTATGCACTTTTTCTTCACAGATGCGTCCCAGCCTTCACTGCACATTGAGCTAGAACTGAACCCAGAGTTTAGTGTGTTTAATATTATCTTGAAACTGGTGCATCAGTTTTCTGCGGAGGGAATTATTTGTACCTGTTCATTGAGTTGAAAAAAATATTTACACAAATAATGGCCCATCATTCATCAATTTTGCATGTGTGTCTTACAGAAACATTACCTTTACCTTTACCTTATGGTAATGCCATACACCTGTCGGGGCTTGCATTGGTATGGTGCAAATGTTAGAAATCAATCTGCAGGTATCAGTTTCTTTTGACATGGAGACTCTTAAGGCATAGAATGATAATTGGAATCCTCTGCTGTTCTGCAGGGAAGCATCAAGCCCGAGTGGAATGTCTCTGACCCTTTGCACTGTGAAAAAGTCTCGAGTGAGCGTTTGTGCCCTCAGCCCATTGGGGATGCCAAGGCAGGCAGGATGGCCTCTGAGGGTGATGAGAATGGAGAGAGCAACCTCACTCTGAAGAAGCCCTCTACTGGGAAAAGGTTCACACAGTCTGTTGTTCATGGTCCACAGAAACACACCCCAACATTGGGTCAGACCCTTGAATGTGGGAGAGGAGCACTGTTTATAGTGAGTCCTTCACACCGAAAGGTCCACAGGCAAAGTCACCATGGATTGACCCTGTCCAAGTGTGAGGAATGTTGGGGAGCATCCCCGTGTTCCCAGGACTGTGATGTTCCCTTAGAACTCCACAGTGGACAGAATCCCCAAAAGTGTCAGCAGCAAGGGCATGGTTCGAATTCAGCATCACCCCTTTGTGATGACATGAAGATCCACACTGGAGGGAAACCACATACATGTAAGGACTGTGTGAAGGCCTTCACTCGACCCTCAGACCTCTTAAAACCGGAGAATTCATACTGGACAGAAAGCATATTTGTGTGAGCACTGTGGGAAGGTCTTTGCTTACTTCTCATCCCTTTCTAGAGACAGGAAAATTCATACTGGAAAGAAACCTCATAAATATAAGGCACGTGCAAAGGGCTTCACTCGATCTTCAACCCTTACTGGACATATGAAAAATCATACTGACGAGAGGCTTTATATATGTAAGGAATGTGGGAAGACCTTTACATATTCCTCAATCCTTGCTGGGCATATGAGAATTCACAGTGGAGAAAAGCCTTATGGTTGTAGACTTACATGCCATATGAGAATTCACACTGGAAAGAGACCCTATGTTTGTAAGGAGTGTGGGAAGGCCTTTGTTGAATCCTCTGGCCTTACTCGGCATTTGAGAATTCACAATGGAGAGAAGCTTATGGATGTAAGGTATGTGGAAAAGCTTTTGTTGAATCCTCAAGCTTTACTCGTCATATGAGAAATCACACTGGAGAGAGACCTTATGTTTGTAAGGAATGTGGGAAGGCCTTCACTATGTCCTCAGACTTTACTGATCATATGAAAATTCACATTGGAGAGAAGCCTTATGGATGTAAGGAATGCGGAAAGGCCTTTGTTTATTCCTCACAGCTTACTGTTCATATGAGAAATCACACTGGAGAGAGGCCTTATGTATGTAAGGAATGCGGAAAGGCCTTTGTTTATTCCTCACAGCTTACTGTTCATATGAGAAATCACACTGGACAAAGGCCTTATGTATGTAAGGAATGTGGGAAGACCTTTGTTTATTCCTCACACTTGACTTGCCATGTGAGAAATCACACTGGAGAGAAGTCTTATGTATGTAAGGATTGTGGGAAGGCTTTCACTATTTCCTCATGCCTTTCTGAACATATGAGAATTCACACTGGAGAAAGACCTTTTGTTTGTAAGGAATGTGGGAAGGCCTTTCGTCTGTCCTCAGGCCTTACTGAACATAGGGCAGTTCACACAGGAGTGAAATCTTTTTTATGTCATGAATGTGGGAAGGCCTTCGTGTGTCTTTTGCATCTTAGGAAACATCATAAAATTCATATTGGATAACTCAATCCCAAAATAACAATTTTCAATGTCAAAACAGGCCTCTTTCACAAAGTCTATTGTGTTTGTACCATGGGATGCTGTGCTGCAAAAGTGTAGCCAGGAAGGAAATAATCCCTTAGTCTGTAACAAACTCTCTGTGATATCAGTCTATAAGGGGATATCTATGCCAGGGTCCTGGCATTTAAACTTGATGTGTATGTTAACATATACTTTTTGGATTTTCTGGTGAAGCCAGGAGGAATGGGAATTAAAAGGCAAAAGAAAAATCCTCTTTGCTCAGGGCTGTAAAGGATCACCACTGTCTTATTCTTTGTTGTGACTCTGCCTTGACTTTTTTTTTTGCTTTTCGTTCACACCCAGTGATGCTCAGGAGTTACTTCTGCCTCCACAATCAGTAATTACTCCTGTCGGTGCCTGGTGACCATATGGGATGGCAGGGATTGGAACTGGGCTGCCCCGTGCAAGGAAAAAGCCCTCCTCTCTGGACTATTGCTCCAGCCCCTGTGACTTAGCTTTGAGGGCCTGGGCTTGGGGGGTTATGGCAAAAAACCAGCCACACCTTTGTTCTTCAGGGCCTCTTGATTCATGTTCTTTGGAGCCACACCCAGCTAAGTCCCACTCCTCACTCTCAGCTCAGTCATCCATACCTGGGGGACTCAGGATCATTATGGGGTACTGTGGTTGAAATCCAGGTGGTCTGTGTGTGACCAGCTCCTTCTCCCATGCCATCTCTGCCTGCCATGTGTTCAGGTACTGGTTAGCATTGGGTAAGTATAAAGGATAAATTTTTCAGAAAGTGTAATCTTAGTTATATGGCCCTGGCAAGGTTCTTTAATGGAGTGCCATGAAGACAATTTGTTTCTTAAATTTTAAAGTTTGTTTTTCCCGTCTTTTTGGATCATACCCTGAAATACTCAGGCATTACTCCTGGTGGTGCTCCGGAACTCTGTTAAACCTGGTGCAAAGCAAAAGTCCTGTCTGTTGTACCTACTCTCTGGTACCTAAGAGAAGCAGTTTAAATGAACATTACTGTTTTTAGAAAGACCGGAAAGGATGGAAGGGGCCCCTTGAATCAAATGTCTGACAAATGCCTGAATATGGGTCAGCTCCCCACATCCAAGCAGGCTGTTCTGTTTACCTATGATTACTCACAAGGTTTGTCACGTTCCTGGATCCCCTTCTCCCAAGTTCAATAATATTACAGATTTAGCAAAGTTCCCTCAATGTAGTAATCACCAGAATGATAAAAAGGATTCATATCTGCTTAAAGGACAAAAAAAGCTCCAAGATGACCAATATGGCTTGCTGCATCTCCAGGGCTGGATTCAGACTCACTGATCCAACCATTATTGATTACTTCCTCATGAAACTCAATGTCAGGTGCCTTGTACCAACTTGCCTATTTGACCTTGAATCAACCTACATGTGTTTTTCCTGATGGACTGTGTGTGAGAGCATTGTTTCAATGGTTGACTAACTAGTACAGGATCAGGGCTCTTGTCCTTACCCCCAGCCCCCACTGTATGACCCACCACTCCAGCAGCTGTCTCTCCACTACTTTATCCAGTCCAGTCCCCTTAAAGCACCGATTCACATCGGATGGGCACAGAGGGTCCCTTCATCTGGACCATGGCCCTTTAAGGATCCTGGGGGGTGTGAAAGTGATGTCACAGAACTGGTACTTTCAGCATCCTTTCTATTCTAGTCGAGGTTGCCTAGCTCAAGCCACCATTGGTCTCATGGGTAGAGGAGGAATTGGCGGCTCATTTGACAGGGGGACTGTGGACGCCAATTTTGTGACAGGACACTTGCAGCCTCCAAGTCTGCACTGTGAGTGGCAGAGCTGGGCCAACTTGGGGGGCACTTTTCTGCTTGTTTTTCACTCATTCCTAATATCCAGGCGGTTCCTGAGGTATGGCCAAGACTTTAGGGGAACCCAGAGTCTTTGGGCAGTGGACTGGGGGCTGTGCCAGGGTGTATGGTTTGCACGTGTGAGCAAGTGATTGTGGGAGGGTCCCCTTAGCCAGGATCGCCTCCAGCTCCAGGAAGGGTCAGAAATGGGTGGGTGCAGGGCTGAGGGAAAAGCAAATCAACACAGATCTTATAACCACTGAGTGAATTTCTCAGACAGAACGTCTTCTTGAGTTAATCCCCCCCAAAGAATTGCCTTTGTTGAAAAACTTGACCTTTGTATATGGTAAATCACAATACATGCAGTCCTGTACCTTGATCACCCTCAGATGTTCTATAAGTATGCTATTCGGTTCTGAATTAAAGGTCCACTGTGAACTGACCATCAATTGTTGTGGTTCCTGTGTCTTTGTTACTCTGGAGAGATGGAACACCAAATGTCTCATACCATAGGACCTACCGATTCACTACTGTTAACATCAGGCTACCTGGGAAGGGAGCTTCAGAATTCACACTTGAGTATTTTTTGTTTCATTTCATTAGAGTTACCTTTTGAAGTTGGTTGAAGTATTTTCGGAAAACACTCTGCTTTGACTGTGTCTTATTCCTGCCTCTGAGCTCAGGCATCACTTCTGGCAGGGGTCAGGGGCACATATATGTGCTAGTGTATTGAACCTGTGTCAGTCAAGTGCAAGGTGAATGTTTTACCTGCTGTATTACCACCCCAATTCCAAGATATAATATTCGTGATTTTAAAGCAGACTCACTCCAGAAATTCCAGTTGTCAGACATACGTAAAAACATGGTTCATAGTGACCACGCTGGATATTTGGATAATTTTGTGACACAAGACACTGTTTACATGGTTTTCAGAACTATTCCTAAAAAAAAAAAACAGGAGCAAGTTCTCGAGGAGGCTCATGTGCTGATTCGGGATTACAGTAAATCATGACCAGGATGGCCTAGGTCCAGCAGATTAGACATGGGACTGCCTGGGGCTCACCTGAGCACAGAAGTGACCTTGTTCTCTGGAAGAGAGCTCGCAGGCCCATATCACCAACCATTCTGCAAGAGGGTAGCCGAAGGTTTGTCCACCCTGAATCCCTGTGTCTGCCCCCACAGCAGAGCCTCTAATGGGCCTATTGTCACTGTCACCTGCATGGGCCGTCTCTGCAAAGGAACTCCTGACCACAGAGTTAGTCCCTGGCCACAGGGACATTCCTGTAGGGCCCCAAGTGGATTCCCGGGGCTCGGGCAGGGCTATAGTTTCCTCCCCTGTAGGCTGAGACTAGCCTTCCTGTCCCAACAGGCAGCCTGGTCACAGCCCACTTCTCTGTACCCTGGAGAGGCAATTGAATCTGGCAGTGTGTCCCTGCGAATGGGTTTGTGAGCCAGTGTCCAAGCGTCAGGCAAGTCACTACATTTCTGGCTCCAATCCAGGGACTTCTGGTCAGGTGGGGGGTGGGCCTGGCTGTGCTCCTCTGGTGCTCACGGCTCAGGTCTTTCCATGGAGCCTCCTGCTGATCCACAGGAAAATCAAAGTCAGGAGGTGGTGACGTGTCTCTGCCACTCCATCCTCAGGCATGAGAGCGACAAGATGACACAGTGCAGTGACAGGAGGAGCGCACAGGTTTCTCACGTCTTGGGTTGTTTCAGGAAGTAGACGTGGGATGTGGCTCCGAGCCTGAGTGCCCAGCTCTCTACTGTTTGAGGCCGAAGGGCTTCAGGCTCCTGGATTGGGAAATCTGTGCCGAGTTCATGTTGCCCTTCCTGCCCCTGGACTGTCCATCATGGAATGATGTGTGCTTTAATTTCCTGGCTTTGTCGTTAGTCTTCCTTATCTGTCACGTGTGTAGAATAGTCCATGGGAATCTCAGCCTTTGGTCTTTCTCTATGTGCCTCAGCATGGTGGCTGTGCAGCCTGCAACTCCGGGTCCCCTTTTCTAGAGCAGCCGGAACCCCTCTGCCCTCTCTAACAGCATGCTTATATTTGCCCTCGGATCATTATATGTTTTTGAGTATCTAAGAAGTTTATCCTTGTTTAGGTTTTGGGCCCAGCCATAGTAATACGGGAGTCCTCGTAGGTCTCACTTTTAACTCCTAGCCGTGTGCTCAGCAATTGTACCCGAGGTGTTCAGGGATCTGAGACCTAAGCCTGTCTGCCTCAAGATAAGCACATGGTCTCTCTGCCGTTCTCTCGTGTTCCTCTTAGTCATATATTTACCTTTGTTTTTATATAAAGAATGAGTCCATATCAAACTTAGTTTGGGTCAGGACATGTATAGCAGGGAGCGCACTTGTATTTTAGGCCACTGACTGATTTTTGATCCCCTGCATTCCATACGGTACCATTATCTGGTCTGGTCAAAATACAAAACCCAAAAGCTACTTGGGTAATGTCAAGCTCCTCACAGTGATCACCCAGAAGATCTACCCTTTTCTGTGGGCCTGTTTGGACTGTGAGAACTATCAAGATGTCCGATATCTGCTGGGCCTCATTCTACTATCCACTGAGTAACTCTTACATTATGTTTTGTTTGATTTTAGAACTCAAACCCCAAATTTGGGATTCAGTATTACCATATTTTGATGCAGTACAACAGGGTCATCGATTACAATTGAGCTGGAAAGATGTTCATGTTCAGAATAAATATTATTATGCTGGTGGGATTTTCATTCGACCAAGCATGTGTCTTGAATGGGGGCACCTGGCATCCTTTGCTGTCAGCAGATCTCCAGACTCTGGACACGGCAGGGAGGAAATCCACAGACTTATGTCAAGAGTCATAGGCTCTTAGCCTCAGTGGGGGCTAAACTCAGTAGTTTTAAGATTTAAAGACATTGTTTTTTTAAATACCAAAATAATACTAAGGGTTTTTTTTTTATAGAATGTAAGCACAGGTGGACATTGTTGAAAAGAACTGGTTTGTTGGTCCTAGTAATAGTGTAGTAGGAAGTGCACTGCTTTGTTCAGTGATGGAAACCAGATTCTATACTCAGCACCCAATATGGTCCGCACAGCCCCAATAGGAGTGATCTATGAGCAGTGTTTCGTGCAACACTGTCCCAACAGATAAATACAATCAAACGAAAAAAAAAACCTCATTGATCCTTACATTGATCCAATTAGGTTAGATGCCTTCAACGGGCCTTGCCTTCCCAGCTTTGTGGGGACTCAGCCTTGCCTTCATACATGCATACCAAGCTCCATACTGAGCTACAACCGAACCCAGACTTGGGTACATTTTTATTTGCTTGAAACTGGTGATTCTTTTTTCCGTATAGAAATTATTTCCACTTAAGTGTTCTTCATTGAGTTGAGAAAAAATGGACACATGTTAATGACAACACTTCTGTCAATTTTGCATATCCTTCTCGCAAAAATATTTGGTCATTCCAGGAAAGGCCATATATGTGTCAATAATTGTATTTGCATGGTGGAAATGTTAGACATCAAACCTGCAGGGTTCGACATATTTTTTGGACATGAAGACTCTCAAGAAATCAAGAAATAATCAGAATCCTCCTCTGCTGTTCTCCAGGGAAGCAACCAGCCTCAGTGGAATGTCTCTGATCCTGTGCGCTGTGACAGTCTCGAGTGAGCAGTGGTCCCTGCATCACCGTGGGGATTCTGAGATAGGAAGGAAGTCTTTGTATGGGAAAAGTCCCAGTGCTGTTAGCAGCATGGACACAATTTGAGTCAGCCGCCACACAAGTATGATCATCTGAATATCCACACAGGAGAGAAACTGTAGACATGTAAAGAATTTGGGAAGGCTTAGATCGATCCTCATACCTGATTATGCATAGGAGAATTCATACAGGAGAGAAACGCTATTCATTCAAGGAATATGGGAAGGCCTCAAAACTTAGTATGCATAGAAAAATTCATTTAGAGAAACCTTATTCAAGTAAGGATAAGGAATGTATGAAGACCTTTATTTCCTTCTCAGGGGTTTCTGTGCATAGGAAAATTCATGCAGGAGAGAAACCTTACTCATGTAAGGACTGTGGGAAGACCTTTACTTTGTACTCAAAACTTACTAAGCACAGGAAAACACACAATGAAGAGAATCCTTATATATTTAAGGACTGTTGGAAGGCACTCACTTACCTCTCAATCCTTATTACATATAAGAATATTCATACTGGAAAGAAACCTTATGTATGTAAGGCAAACAGGAAGGCCTGCATTATGTCCTCAAGCCTTAGTGATCACAGAAAAATTCATATGGTGGACAGCTTACATATGGAATGACTGTTGGAAGGCCTTCATTCAAAGTTTATGTCTTACTAAACAGAAAATTTTATACCAGAGAGAAACCCCATACATGTTAAAAAAGGCCTTTGCTCTACATTCAAGCCTTAGTATGCATGGGAAAATTCATAGTGGAGAAAAGTCTTACATATGTCAGGAATGTGCGAAGGCCTTCACTCAACACTCAACTCTTACGATCCATAGGAAAATACAAACTGGAGGGAAAACTCATTTTTGTAATTGTAGGAAGGCCTTTGTGTGCCTCTCTAGCCTTTGTAGTCATTGTAAAATGCACATGGGATGAGTTGACCCCGAAGAACTATACCCAAGTTCAGAACAATCCCCCTAGGGAAGACAAGTTTTATTTAGACCAGGAAGGTTAGTAGGGGGCTACAAAAGTGCAGCCAAGAAGCTAAGAATCTAACATGACATGCTTCCTGTGACATCATCCTATAAGGGAAAGGTACTCGGTAATTATCACCAGGGCTATATTTAAGCCAGTGAGTGCTCTGGCATTTGTACTTCACATGTATGTTAACTTGTAAATAACAGTCTTGGTGATGGAAGCCAGGAGGAAAGTGACTAAATAAGTACCAAATATGAATAGAAAAAACCTCTTGGAGCAACAAAAGCTTTTAAAAATTAATGAGACAATCTTACCAACCCTACAACCAGATATAACAATGTTCACATGAATTTGTTTTATCCACCTATTTATATTAATATTGCAAATTTGTTATCTCAAATTTTATTTTATTCATTTTTTTGGCCTTTTGGGTCCCATCCGGTGATGCACAGAGGTTACTCCTGGCTATGCACTCAGGAATTATTCCTAGCGGTGCTTGGGGGACCATATAGGATGCTGGGAATCGAACCTTCATAGGCCGCATGCAAGGCAATTGCCCTACCCACTGACCTCTCGTTCCAGCCCTGTCTCAATAATTTTAATATAGAATTGTATCAACAATTGGTGTTTTCATTTTCCTTAGTAAATTAGGGCTGGACCGATACCACAGCAGTAGGGCGTTTGCCTTGCACGCAGCCCACATGGCCGACCAGAGTTCTATTCCTCTGCCCCTCTCGGAGACACCGGCAAGCTACCGAGAGTATCTCGCCCGCATGGCAAAGCCTGGCAAGCTCCCCGTGAAGTATTCGATATGCCAAACACAGTAACAACAAAGTCTCCAATGGAGACGTTATTGGGCCCGCTCGAACAAATCGATGAACAACCGGAGGGCCTTTACCTTTACCTTTTTAACAACCCCTCACTCTGGACCGTCAAGGTTCACCGTTGGACCATTCTTTGCTCTGATACTGGCATGGCCCAAAAACCCTGTTTTCTAGGGGTCTTTTGCAGTGACCAACCACAATGCTGCAGGGCATCATCTTCAATCACAAATCAGCCAAACCTTCATTCTTTAGGGCTTTCTGTGTTACATTGTAGGGCGCTGTGCTCAGGCCCTACACCTGGCATTAAGCTCAGAGCTACATACCTGGGGAATTCTCATATGTTGTGGAGCACTAAGGTTGGAATATAGGTCGGTGTATCTGACGAGCACCTTTTCCACTGTTGAATCTTTGCATATCTTGTATTCTGGGATTTTTGCTTTTTTGAAGACTCAACTCTATATTGAGAATGTGGATCTCCAAAAACTATCATCTTAAGAAAATGTTCGTGGAAATCTTCCTTCATAGGGTGGATGGGAGACAGTTTAAATACATTTTATTGTGCATAGAAGAACTTGTGCCAGTTTTTTGAAAGGGTGAAAGGGTACCCTGGAGTGAAATAATTTACAAATGGTGGGGCCATGGGAGAGACCTCAAGCTTTCCCCGATATCAGCAGGCAATTCTATTCAGCTGTGTTTCCTGAAAGTACAGATGGTCACATTCCTGGATCACACTCCTTTCTCATTTCATTACTATTAGAGATAAGGAAACCAGAAACATTTTCTTTTGCTTTTTTTTGGGGGGGGGGGTCACACATGGCGATGCACAGGGTTTACTCCTGGTTTTTCACTCAGGAATTCCCCCTTGGTGGTGCTCAGGCGAACATATGGGATGTTGGGAATCGAATCCGGGTTGGCCGTGTGCAAGGCAGACGCATTACCCGCTGTGCTACCACTCCAGCCTCAGAAACATTTACTTTTGGAAGCAGTAAAATCCTGACAATCTAGTGGACACTCGAATGCTAAAAGCCACTTAGACAGCAAGGCTATAAAATGATCAGTATGATTTGCTAACTCTGAACTCTGTGTATACCTCCATTCTGGGATTAGTTCTTATGTTTTATTTTTTTAGATAATATCTTTTTTGGGGGGCCACACCTGGCACTTCTTAGGGGTTACTCTTAGTCAACATTTGGGATGCCAGGGATGGAGATCAAGATGACCAAGTCCAGTGCAATGCACTGTTCCCACCTGATCCATACTTTGCATTTGAAAATGTGTGTTTCTGAAGCCTCCCCATGGAACATTCCTTGTAGGTAGGTGTCCACTGCTTGCGTGTTGTCAGAGGGTAGAGCCTTGAACCTATAGTGTTCTAGATACTCTTAGCAACCTTTTTCTCCTGTTCCAGTTTCTCTCTAACTCTCTGGTGGCTGCTCTCGGGGTTGTTCTGTTCCTCTCCAGGGCTTGCTTCAGAGTCACCGTTTTCACTCCCATCTGGATTATTACTTCCCTGAGAAACTCATTGTCCCCACCTGCTACCTACGTGCCAGTTAGTGAAACAACCTGCTTCATTTTTCTGAATGGACACATGCGTGAGTGCATTGGTTAGATGTTTGACTGACCAGTGCAGGCTCAGGGCACTTCTTACTCCCTAGAGTCCCATGGTGTGACTAGCCTCCCCAGCAGTTGCCTCCCCCTCATTTATGTGAGCCCTGCCCCTTGCAGCACAGTATCCCTTGGGTGTTCCGAAAGGACCTCTCTGCACCTGGAGCATGGCCCTTTAAGGCTGCAGTTGTAAATGGAAGTGACGTCACAGAGAGGGTCTTATGGGTACCTGTTTTCTTGTTGACAGAGACAGTTCAGTCGGTCCCACTGTTGTTACATGTGTGAAAGACAGCCTGGAACTGGCTGGAAGTGGTTCTTGAAGATGGATTTTGGAGCAGGATGGGGCCACTATCTGTCTCTGCACTGTGAGCGACGCGCTAGCCTGGGGGACACTTTCGCGCTGGTTTCTCACTTGTTCTCTGACATCCAGGTGTTCCTGAGGCGTGGCAAAGGCTTTAGGGGAACGTGGAGTTTTGGGGGTGTGGTGGGGGCTGCACTTGGGCACGGTATGGCGAGTGTGAGTGCATGGTCCCGGGGGGTCGCTGAGGCCATGATGGCCTCTAGCTCCGTGATGGGGCAGCGGCGGGTGGGGGGAGGGACTGAGCTTGGGACTGAGCACGGGGGTGCAGGACCTGCACAGGGCAGGGGGTTTGACTGTCCCGACACTCCTGACAGTCCCATGTTGAAACCTTCGGCCCTAATCTTGTAGCTGTAGAACCTCCAGATTTGAAGGGCAGAGCTGCAGCCCCCCTTACCCCCTGATGGAATGGGTCCCTTTGCTGTTCTTCATTTTCATTGCTGCCATGTTGGTCCGTTACATTCGGGGGCAGTGGACCTGCAGGTGGCTGGGGTTTGCCAGTGAATATGTTCCCTTGGGGCTATTTTTGGTTTGGGGGTTCTTTGGGGGGTTGGGGGGGGAGGGATCCCCGGAGATGCTCAGGGCTTCCTCTGACTCTGGGCTCAGGTATAATTCCTGCTGGTGTTGCTGTGGGACATAGGTACGCGGAGAATTTACCAGGTCAAGGAAAGTGCCCTACAGACTTCATTGTCTGTCCAGCCACAATATTGGTGTTTTTTTTTTTTCAGATCACGAGTTTCATCTCCCTCAGGTCAAGTTGCAAAGCACCCTCCACTCTTCATCTCTTCCTGAGCGGGTGACCTGTAGCTATTGGGATAAATGCTGAGGGAAAAGATTTTTGTTATTTTTTTAAATTTTTTCCCTCTTTTTTGAAGGGAGATACTTGTGTGTATGTATGTGACTTTGTACAGGACTCCTGGTATTTTTGAAAGAAATTTATGTAGGAAGGGGCAGAGCGAAAGTACAGCAAATACTTGCCTTGCACACAGTCAACTTAGGTCCGGTCCCCTGCATCCTCGTGACCCCAAAGCTTCCAGGAGTGAAACCCTGACTGCAGAGTTAGGAATACCCCCTGAACAATGCTTGTTCTGGCTCAAAGAAAAACACACACACACATACACACTTGTACACAGAAGAAACATGTAATTGCAAGAAAAGAGAATAATAATGATTCTGAGAAACTATGGAAATACCAGAAAACAGTGTTTTCAGAACCCACTCTTTTACTCTTTAAATGTTCCTCACTAATTTGTCCTTGCACATTATTTTTTGTTTGTTTTGTTTTGCTTCCTTACAGTTGTCCTGTTAGTGCTTTGGTTTTGGTCACTTCCTGTAGTGTTCTGCCCCTACTTCTGACTCAGCTCAGGGATCACTGCAGCTGTTGCCCAGGGTGGTCAACTATTGTACTTGGGTCAGCTGAGTGTAAGACCACTCCACCCACAAAGTGAAATATTTACAGTATAAGTTGTCTTGAGAAGTTCCAAAGGTCAGGCACAGTTCATATTATGGTCCTTAGTAAAGAAATGCCTTGGTTATTTGGATTTATTTTCTATAAACCTGGGTGATTGCACCATTTTCAAATATATTCCTGCACAACAAGAGTGAGCATAGGATGAGACTCACGCGGATGTGCTGATGAAGATTAGAGTAAATCAGGACTCAGATGGGCCCAGGTCCAGCGGGACAGACCATGGCTGTGCCTCAGGCTCATCTGGACCCAGAAGTGACCTTGTTCCCCGGAACAGAGTGCACAGGTGCATGTCCTTTTCCACCCTGCAAGAGAGTGGCTGAAGGTTTGTCCACCCTAAGTCCCAGTGGCTTTCCCCATGGGCAGAGCCACATTTCAGGCTGTAATTCCCAGGGGCAGCACTGCTGCCTGCCTGCAGGGAGTGCTGGTACTCAGGAGCTCCTGAGGCCCCTGGCTGGGCCTCTAGGGTTTTTTTTTGTGCTCCTTGGAGGAATCTAAGGATCATAGAAGGCTGCCATTTCCACTGCTTTCACCCCATCTTGATGGCTTCCTCACGCAACTCAATGTCAGGTGCCTTGTACCAACCTGCCTGTTTGACCTTGAATCAACCTACATGTGGTTTTCCTGATGGACTGTGTGTGAGAGCATTGCTATAATGTTTGACTGACCAGTACAGGATCAGGGGTCTTCTGCTTATCCCCAGGCTCCCACTGTGTGAGCAAACACTCTAGCAGCTGCCTCTCCACTCCTTTATCCAGTCCATCCCCCTTGCAGCACAGATTCACCTGGTGGGCATAGAGGGTATCTGCATCTGGACCATGGCCCTTTAAGGCTCCTGGCAGAAGCAGCAATGATGTCATAGACAGGCCCTTCATAAATCCTTTCTATTCTAGTGGTGGTTGCCTGGCTCTGGCCGCCATTGGTCTCATGGGTAAAGGAAGAACTTGCACCCAGCTTGACTGGGTAGCTGCGAGGCTGATTTTGTGGCAGAACGCAAGTGGCCTCAGGTGAGCGCCCCACATCTTGGCACTTTGAGTGATAGGGCTGTGCCAGGTTGGTGGGGGGGAACTTTCGCGCTTGTTTTCCACTGTTCAGGATTTCCAGACGGTTGCTGAGGTGAGGTAAGGCGAAAGCGTTCTGTGGACCAAGAGGATTTTGGCGGTTCAGCAGGGGATGTGCCAGGCACAGGGGTCAGAGGTGTGAACAATTGATCCTGTCCCCTTGACCAGGATCTCCTCCAGCTCCTGGAAGAGTATATATGTTCTAATATATTGAATCTAGGTCTGCCAAGTGTAAGGTGAATGTTTTACCCAATATATTACCACTTCAGGCCCCAAGATAAAATATTCATGGTTTCAAAGTAGACTCACTCGAGAAATTCCAGTTTTTAGATACACATAACATCATGGTTCGTAGTAAACACCCTGGTTATTTGGATAGATTTGTGATACAACACACTGTTTACATGGTTCTCAGAGCTCACTTGTTCACTTGACTTCCCATTAATCATCGTTTGCTCGAGCGCATGCCAGTAACGTCTCTATTTGTCCCTGTCGCATGCTAGTGTAGCCAAATGGTGTCTGTTCACTCTAGGAACACAAAGAGCCTCAAATCTATCATTCATGATCTTGATGAAGAAGTTTGACCATCTGGTAGGTGGGCGGCCACTTGGTCTTTTGACATCCCATGGAATCCAGTCGGTAACAGCTCTAGTCCAGCAGCCGTCTCTAAATCTCATTATTTGACCACCCCATCTGATTTTTGATGCCTTGGCAAATGAGACAGCATCCCTGATTCTTGATCATCGACGGATGTTGGAATTCCGGATTCTTTCTCTCATTTGAGTGAAACATGACATTCCAAGCATAGCTCTTTCAATTCCTCTTTGGGAGACCTGAATAGCGTTCTCATCCTGGTTGCATAGGGCCCAGTTCTCTGAAGCGTATATTTAATGCAAAGAAGAACAGTGGAATCAAAGAGATGTGCCTGGAGTCGGAGGTTCTTCGTCCTCTTAGCTATTTCTTCGAAGCTCTTGAAGGCGTTCCAAGCCATTCTCTTCCTCCTGCTCAGCGCGGGTGCCAGGTCATTTGTCGTGTTGACTTCTCGACCTAGGTACACATAGCTGTTGCATTCGAAGATAGTCGTTCCGTTGAGAGCGAATGGGGCATCAGGAACAAGGCTGTTTCTCATAAACATTGTCTTTGTAAGATTCAGCTGTAGTCCGACCTTTCCACACTCACGGTCACAGTCGACCAGCATTTGTACTGCTTGGCTAATGTTTGTTTTTATTAGAACAATGTCATCAGTAAAGCAGAGGTGGTGGCGTTGCCGATTATCTATCTTCACTCCCATTCCTTCCCATTCTAGTCGTCGCATGATGTTCTCGACTGTGGCAGTGAAGAGTTTCGGTGAAATGGTATCACCCTGCCGAACCCCTTTCTTGACATCAATGATTATTTCTTTTTGGAATGGTGAGATCCTGGTAGTGAATCTGTAATACAACTTACAGGGATCTTGATGTATTGAGTTTGACTGCCCTGATTGACTAGGGCTTCAGTGACCACTTCTGACTCAACAGAATAAAAGGCCTTCTTTAAAGTAATGAACGTTAGACAGTGCGACATCTTGAACTCCTGAGAAACCTCAATGAGCTTGGTTATCATGTGGATGTGGTCAATGGTGCTGAATCCTTTTCGGAACACGGCTTGTTTGCATGGTTGTCCTTCATCTAGTGTTCTGTCAATCCTATTCAGGATGACTTGAGTGAACAACTTGTAGATGATAGACAATAGGCAGATCGGGTGATAGTTGCCAATGTCATGGATGTCTCCCTTTTGTACAGTAGTACAGTCCTGCTGGTTTTCCATTGGGATGGAACCTTGCATTCAGACAGGTAGCGTGTGAAGAGCCGAGCCAGTGTATTGATGAGTACTGACAGCAGGTTCAGGTCTGACCTTGTCTGGGCCTGGTGCTGTTCGTTTCTTTACTGACGAAAAGGTGTGTCGGATTTCATAAGGGAGAACATTGGGAATGACATATCCATCCTGTGGAATTTAGTATGTTGGCAGGTGGACATGTCTATCAAAAAGATTTGAGTAGAAGTCACGGATAATCTTCTCCATTACCTTTCTGGAAGATGTGATGGATCCATCTGGACATCGGAGGGCAGTCATTTTGGTCTTGTAGTTGGCGAAGGACAGGCGGACATTACAAACTTTTCCCAGCTTCTGCTGCATCTACCAGTACTTCTGCTCCTCTCTCTTTGAGGTCTTCCTTGATCGTATCTCTGCACTGCTTTGTGAGCTCTAATGTTTGCTTGTGGTTGCCTGAGGCATGTGCCAAACCACCTTGGCGAATAAGTTCTAGAGTTTTCAAAGACAGTTTTTTTTTGTGGCTATCTCTCTCTTGGCATTCTCAGAGGTATCCCTGCAAAATAGGAGCAAGTGCTGGATGAGGCTCATGTGCTGATTGTGGGATTTCAGTAAATCATGACCAGGATGGGTCCAGGTCCATAGGGTCAGAGCTGGGACTACCTGGGGCCTACCCAAGCCCAAAAGTGACCTTGGCCCTGGAAGAGAGTGCCCAGACCTGTGTCCCTTCCCCTTTGCAAGAGGGCAGCCAAAGGTTTGTCCCTGTTGCTGGCCCCACGGCAGAGCGAATAAAGATGCTGTGGTCACTGGGGTCTGCAGTGGTAGCAGCTGCATGGGAGCTCCTGGCCTCAGAGCTAGTCTCTGGTCTAAGGTTCCTTCCTATGTGGTTCCCAGGGTAGAGTCCCGGGCTTGGGCAGTGCAACGTTTTCCTCCCCTGTAAGCCTCAACCACTCCTGTCCTGACAGCAGCAGGGTCACAACAAACTTCTCTGTCCCCTGAGAAACAGGAACATCTGTCAGTGTCTCCCCGTGGATGATTCTGTGAGCCAGTGTCCAAACATCCGGCTGGTCACTACCCTTCTGGCTCCAATGCAGGGACTTCTGGTCAGGTGGGGGCCAGGGCTGGTTGTGCTCCTCTCTGGTGCCCACAGCTCAGGTCCTTGTACGGAGCCTCCTGTTGGTCCACAGGGAAAACAGGAAGGAGATGGTGAGATGGCCTCTGCCACACCATCTTCAGGCAGGATAGTGATAAGATGACACAGTGCAGTGACATGTAGCACAGGCTTCCAAGGCCGATAGTCTCTGATTTTTTCAGGAAGGAGACGGGGATCTGGTTCCTAGCCTGATTTATCAGCTCTCTGTTTGAGGCCACTGTTGTTATTTTTGTTGTTGTTGATTTGAATGGGCCATATTAGTGGTGCTCAAGGATCATTCCTCTCAGGACTGGGGAACCAGCCATATAGGGTGCCAGGGGTCCAATGCTGATTAGACTTGTTTGTTTGTTTGTTTTTGAAAGATGTTGTAGGGGAGGGGTTAAACCCAGTTATTCTCAGGTTATTTCTGATTCTATACAAAGGATTTCCATCTGACAGTTCTTGAGGAACTATAAGGGATGGCGGTATCGCCAGCCCTAACTGCTGTCCACAGACCCACAGTCCTGTTACTCCATCCTGCTGCTTTGTTTTCTTTCATGTTTATTTTCGTGCTACAGTGGAGGTACTCAGGGATTCCTCTTGGCTCTGTGCTCCAGATTCACCCCTGATAGGCATCAGGGGAACCCGGATTTGCTACTTATGTATGTACCCTGATGGCTACAAATGTCTCAGGCCACAGGACATGTGTTTTTCCTATTTTGTCCTTCCTGCTCTTAGAGCCTCGCCTGCTCAGTCACACAGTTCAGACAATGCTCTGTGTGCAGTTCTGGGCATGTGCCTGTCCCAGGGATTTGGAGCAGAGAACCTTAGGATTGAATCACTTTTACCATCTTTGAGATGAATTCGGGGCATCACTTATATATGTAAGGACTGTGGGAATGCGTTCACTTACTCCTCCTCATTACACATATTAATATTCACAATGGAAAGAATACTTACATGTATCAGCAATGCGGAAAGGCCTACATTAACCTCTCAAGCCTTAGAATCATAGAAAATTGGTCTTGGAGACAGACTCTCTCTATATATAGAAGGACCGTGAGAAGGCTTTCACTCAAACTTGTTGTTTTACTAAGCACAGAAGAAAAATTACATTGGAATGAAACCACATAAATGTCTGACATGTGGGAAGGTCTTCCCTCTACACTGTAGCCTTACTATGCATTTTAAAAACATAGTGGAGAGAAGTCTTAAATATGTAAGAAAAATGCAAGATCTTCACTGAACCCATAACCCTTACTAGCCATAAGGTAAAGGTAACGGCCGTCCCGTTGATCGTCGATTTGCTCGAGCGGGCCCAGTAATGTCTCCATTGGAGACTTTGTTGTTACTGTGTGTGGCATATCGAATACTTTCGGTAGCTTGCCGGGCTCTCCGAGAGGGGCGGAGGAATCGAACTCGGGTCGGCCATGTTGGCCGCTTGTAAGGTGAACGCCCTACCGCTGTGCTATCACTCCAGCCCGAAAACATAGCCATACGAAAACATATACTGGAGAGAAATCTTAAGTTTGTTAATGTGGGAAGGCCTTTGCAAACCTCTCAAGCCTTTTAGACATCATAAAATGCACACTGGATGAGTCAATCCCTAATAACTATCCGCACATTCAGACAAATGCCCCTAGGGAAGATAAGTTTTGTTTGGACTGTGAGTGTTAGGGGGCTGCAGGAGTGCAGCCAAGAAGGAAATAATCCAGGTAGCATGTGACAAGCTTCCGGTGATATCATTACTATAAGTAAAGGTACTTGCTGATTATCACCTGAGCTCTAGCTTTAACAGTGTCGCAGCATTTAGACTCACGTGTATGTTAACTTGTAAATAATGGGTTTGGGTGATGAAAGTTAAGAAGAACGTGACTAAATAAAAATTAAAAATACGTAAACACCTCTTGAAGCAACAAAAAACTTCAAAGATTCTTAGAGTCTTAAAAATTCTGCAATCAAATATAACAATGTTCACATAAATTTATTTTCTAGGGGGTATGGTGCCGCCAGCAAGTCAATCTTGTACCTGTGAGGCGAGTGCATCAGCATCCTCATGGCGCCTTCAGACTTCCAGATACCCCAAAGTTGCTGCTGTGCCTTTGGCCAGACCCCAAAAACTTGGGGCAAAGTTCACCAAGAAAGTAAGCAGCCAAAAGTTAGGTATGTGGGAAACACACCCACAAACCACCTCCGGCTCTGCTATATAATTGGAGGCAAGGCCTCTTTGGTTCCTGATTGAACTGCTTAATGCACATCCCAGAGTCTCAGAAACGAATTTCAGAACCCAGTGGCTTTAGGTAGAAATGTGTCTGGTCTCTGCAGTAGGCTACCAGTGCTGGGCAAACCCTGGTGGGAATGGGTTTCGTGCCTTGGCCTGTTCCCCCTGGCGGCCCAGTGGCCACCATCCATCTGAGGCCACTGGATAGTCACATTTGGGCCCCCAGTGACAAGACACACAGGGCCTCATGGGATGCCGGTGGAGCCAGGCTTGTCCTCCCCACCCCAACGAGACCCCAAGTCATTACCCACGAATAGCCTCTCTGGCTCCTCATCAAGCTGCTCAACGGCCATGATCCCAGAGACTCAGGAGCAGATCTCGAAACCCAGTGGTTTTTGGCAGAAATCCCTCCATATTTAAGTGTTAAAATTTTGGAATTTCAAAACCACATGGCCCTACTGCAGCCACACGACATCATATGGTATTCATAACTAGCAATAGAATACAAATTGTCTATTGTTGCCTTTTCAGCAGATCTGAGTGTTGGGGTAAAATCTCAAATAATGGTGGGCCTGATGTCGAAATAGTGAATTTGATCAAAGTAGAGAGAGAGAGTAATGTGGAAATCATCTGCCCCACAGGCAGGGGGAGGGTATCGGATGGGGGTATACTGGGATTTTTGGTGATGGGAAATGGGCACTGTTGAAGGTACGAGTGTTTCATTGTATGACTGAGACTTAGACCCAAAAGCTTTGTAACTGCTCTCACGGTGATTCAATAAATAAAATTGTAAAAAATGGAAAAAAAGTAAGGTGGAGTTCAAGCACAATTCAATCAGCTAATCAGTGGCTGAATAAATAGCAGTACTCCTACAAAAAAAATTTATTTTCTATATCTATTGTTATTGCAAGTTTGTTTTCTCATCAATTTTTTTGTTTTTGTTTTATTAGTGAAACACCATGAGGTACAGTTGTAGACTTAAAAGTTGTTGTGCTTGGGTTTCAGTTATACAATGATCGAGTACCCATCCCACCACCAGTGCCCATTCTCCACCCCGACAAATCCCAGTATCCCTCCCACCCCCCATCCCCCATCCCACCCTGCCTCCCTTTTGTTCTCTCTCTCCTTTTGGGTGTTATGGTCTGGAAAAGAGGCATTGAATATCAATCATGTTCAGTCCATATTCTACTTTCAACATGTATCTCCCCTCCTGGGAGGATCCTCCAAACACCCTTTTTTTGGTGCTCCCTTTTCTATCTGAGCTGCCCTTTCCCCTAGCGTGCCCGGCTGGCCTCTATGATATGGAGTAATCCTCCTGGTACTGATCTTGACTATTCTTGGGTATTAATCTCCTATTTTGTTACTTTATGTCCCCCAGATGAATGCAATCTTTTTATGTCTATCCCTCTCTTTCTGACTCATTTCGCTTAGCATGATACCTTCCATATGGTACCACTTGTATGTAAAATTCATGCCTTCATCTTTTCTAACAGCTACATAGTACTCCATTGTGTAAAGGTAAAGGTAAAGGCCCTCCCGTTGATCGTCGATTTGCTCGAGCGGGCCCAGTAACATCTCCATTGGAGATGTTGTTGTTACTGTGTCTGGCATATAGAATACTCTCGGTAGCTTGCCGGGCTCTCCGAGAGGGGCAGAGGAATCGAACTAGGGTCGGCCATGTTGGCCGCTTGTAAGGCAAACGCCCTACCCGCTGTGCTATCGCTCTAGCCCACTCCATTGTGTAGATGTACCAAAGCTTCTTTAACCAGTCATCTGTTCTTGGGCACTCGGGGTTTTTTCCAGATTCTAGCTAGCTATTATAAAGAGTGCTGCAATGAACAAACAAACACAGATGTCACTTCGACTATACATTTTTGCCTCCGGGATATATTCCCAGGAGTGGTATTGCTGGGTCAAATGGGAGCTCAAATTCTAATTTCTTGAGAATGGTCCATACTATTTTCCAAAAGGGCTGAACCAGTCAGCATTCACACCAACAGTGAAGGAGTGTTCCTTTCTCGCAACATCCGCGCCAGCACCAGTTGCTTTTGTTCTTTTGGATGTGGGCCAGTCTCTGAGGTGTGAGATGGTATCTCATTGTGGTTTTGATCTGCATCTCCCTGATGATTAATGATGTAGAGCATTTTCTCATGTGCTTTTTTGCCATTTGGATTTCTTCTTTGAGATAGTTTCTGTTCATTTCATTGCCCCATTTTTATGGGGATGGGTATGTTCTTCTTGTGAAGTTCGACCAGTACTTTATATATCCTTGATATCAACCCCTTATCAGATGTGTATTCAGCGAATATCCTTTCCCATTCTGTAGACTGTCTTTGTATTTTGTTCACTGTTTCTTTGGAGGTGCAGAAGCTTCTTAGTTTAAGATAGTCCTATTTATCTATCTCTGTTTTCACTCGCTCAGCTAGTGGTGTGACATATTTGAAGATACCATTAGCTTCAACGTCATGGAGGGTTTTGCCAGCTTTGTCTTCACTGTACCTTATGGTTTTCGGTCTGATGTTGAGGTCTTTAATCCATTTTGATCTTACTTTTGTACATGGTGTCAGCCAGAGTTCTGAGCCTTTTTTTTTTGCATGTAGCCATCCAGTGTTGCCAGCACCATTTGTTAGAAAGGCTTTCCTTACTCCACATTTCTTGCATCTTTATCAAAGACTAGATGATCATATGATTGAGGGGAGATGTCAGTGTGTTCAACCCTGTTCCATTGGTCTGCAACTCTGCATTTGTTCCAGCACCATGCTGTTTTAATTATTACTGCTCTATAGTAGAGTTTGAAGTTAGGGAGGTTGATTCCTCCCATTGTCTTTTTTCCCCAAGAATTGCTTTAGATATTCGTGGTGGCTTATTGTTCCATATGAATTTCAGGAGTGTTTGCTACATTTCTTTGAAGAATGGCATGGCTATCCTTATAGGAATTGCATTGAATTTGTACAATGCTTTGGGAAGTATTGCCATTTTGACAATGTTAACTCTCCTGACCCATAAGCAGGGGATATCTTTCCATTTCCTTGTGTCCTCTTTTATTTCCTGAAGTAGCGTTTTGTAGTTTTCTTTGTACAGGTTCTTTCCTTCCTGAGTTAAGCTGATTCCTAGGTACTTGATTTTCTGGGGAACAATTATGAACGAGATTGTTTTTTTCATGTCATTTTCTTCTATCTCACTGTTTGCGTATGAAAGCCATGGACTTTTAGGTATGGATTTTATAGCCAGCAACTATAGTATACAAGTCTATCATTTCTAGGAGTTTCGTGGTGGAGCTTATAGGGTTCTCTAAGTATAGTATCATATCATCTGCGAATAGTGAGAGCTTGATTTCTTCCTTTCCTACCTGAATGCCTTAATATCTTTTTCTTGCCTAATTGCTATTGCAAGTACTTCCAGTACAATATTGAACAGCAGTAGAGAGAGTGGACATCCTTGTCTCGTCCCTGATCTTAGAGGGAAGGCTCTCAGTTTTTTCCCCATTGAGGATGATGCTTGCTGTAGGCTTGTGGTAGATGACTTTAACTATGTTGAGCAAATTCCCCTCTATACCCATTTTGGCTAAGGTTTTCATCATAAACAGGTGCTGGATCTTGTCAAATGCTTTCTCTGCATCTGTTGATATGATCATATGGTTTTTATCTTTTCTTTTGTTGATATGATGGATTATGTTGATTGATTTCTGAACGTTAAACCATCCTTGCATCCCTGGGATGAATCCTACTTGGTCATGGTGTATGATCTTTTTGATGAGTAGTTGGATTCTATTTGCTAGTAGTTTGTTGAGGATCTTTGCATCTGTTTTCATCACGGATATCTGCATATTATAATTTTCTTTCTTTGTGGTATCGCTGTCTGCTTTTGGTATCAGGGTAATATTTGCTTCGTAGAAACCCTTTGGAAGTGTTTTTGATATTTCAGTTTCATGGAGAAGCTTAAAGAGGATTGTGTCTTTAAGTATTTGGAAGAATTCTCTAGTGAACCCATCCGGACCAGGACTTTTGTTCTTGGGGAGACTTCTTATTACCATTTCAATTCCCTTGATGGGGATAGGTCTGTTCAAGTATTCCAGGTCTTCTTGGTCAGCCTTGGGAGTCTGTAGGAGTCTAGAAATTTATCCATTTCCTCGAAATTTTGATGTTCCATGGCATAAAGCTTCTCAAAGTACTCCCTGAGGATCCTTTGAATTTCTGTAGTTTCCGTTATAATGACACCCTTTTCATTTCTGATTCGGTTTATTAAAAAGGTTTTCTCTATCCCTTTCTTTGTGAGTTTTGCTAGAGGCTTATCAATCTTGTTAATTTTCTTGAAGAACCAGCTCTTGGTTTCATTGATCTTTCGGATTGTTTTTTGGGTTTCCATCTCGTTAACCTCTGCTCTGAGTTTTATTATTTCCTTCTTCCTGTTTGGGTTGTGCTCATTTTTTTGATCCTTCTCCAAGCTCTTAAGCTGTGAGGTTAGGTTATTTATGTGGGCTCGCTCCTCCTTTCTGAGGAAGGCTTGTAGAGCTATAAACTTGCCTCTTAATACAGCTTTTGCTGTGTCCCATAAGTTTTGGTAACTCGTGTCCTCATTTTCATTCATTTCTAGGAATCTTTTGATTTCCTCTTTGATTACCTTTCTAAGCCACTCGTTGTTCAATATTGCATTGTTTAATTTCCAGGTGTTTGATTTAATTTTCTGATTTTGTGTGTGATTTACTTCTAATTTCAGCACATTATAGTCTGAGAAGATTGGTGATAAAATCTCTATCGTCTTAATTTTACAGTGGTATGTTTTGTGGCTCAGCATGTGGTCTATCTTCGAAAATGTTCCATGTACACTTGAGAAGAATGTGTATTCAGCTTTTTGAGGATGAAGTGTCCTGTATATATCTACTAAGTCCCTTTCTTCCATTGTTTCCCTCAGATGAATTATGTCCTTATTAAGCTTGAGTCTCGTTGATGTATCAAGAGGTGATAAAATGGTGTTGAAGTGTCCCAGTAGTATTGTGTTGATATTGAGGTCTTTCTCCAAATCTATGAGTAGTTGTTTTAAGTACTTTGCTGGTCCCTCATTAGGTGCATATATATTTAGTATTGTAAGTTCTTCCTGTTGGACAGAACCTTTGATCAGTAAGAAATGGCCTTCACTGTCTCTTGTGACCTTCTTCTCTCTGAAATCAATGTCGTCTGATATTAGAATGGCTACCCCAACTTTTTTATGGGAGCTGTTGGCCTATAGGGTTGTTTTCCAGCCTTTGACTCTAAGTCTGTGTTTGCTTTGACTATTGAGATGTGTTTCTTCCAGGCAGCAGAATGTTGGGTTCAATTTTCTAATCCATCCTGCCACTCTGTGTCTTTTAATTGGTGCATTTAGCCCATTGACATTGAGAGAGATTATTGTTATGGGTTTTTGTCCCATTGTTCTTTTGAAATTTGGTGTATTTGAGGGTCCTGTCTTGCCTTAAAGTAGCCCATTTAGTTGTTCTTGTAACTATGGCTTTGAGTCTATGAAGTTCCTGAGCTGTTGTTTGTCTGTGAAACTGTGTGTTGTTCCTTCTATTATGAATGAGAGTTTCGCTGGGTAAAGTATTTTTGGAGAGGCATTTATTTCATTGAGTTTTTTTCACTATATTCCACCACTTGTTTCGGGCCATGAGGGTTTCATCAGAAAAATCAGCTGTGAATTTTAAGGATGCTCCTTTGTAGGAGATTTCTTTCTTTGATCTTGCTGCTCTCAGAATTTTGTCTCTATCTAAGGTTTTGGTCATTTTGATCAGGATGTATCTTGGGGTATTTTTATTCGGATTTCTTCTAGCTGGTACCCTTCGGGCCTCCTGAATGTGGTTACAAGTTTTCTTCAGCTCTGGAAACGTTGTAGCAATGGTGTCTTTGTCAGTTTCTTCTTCATCAAGGTTTTCTTCCTGTCCCTCTGGAATTCCAATAATTCTTATATTATCCCTCTTGGCTTCATGATGATCTTCTCTTGCCATCTGTTCCCGAATTGTGAGTCTCATTTCCATTTTCTGCTCTTCTCTGGAGAGTCTCTGAACTTCATCTTCGAGCTCACTGATTCTGTTCTCAGCAGCTGTTACTTTGCTGCTGAGGCCTTCCACTGAGTTTTTCAATTTGCCTACCAGGTTTTTCAGGTCTGACATTTCCGGTGGCATTTTCCTCATTTCTGCCTTCAAATCCTCTTGTCTTTTATTGGCATTGCTTTCTATTGTTTCGTTTAGTTCCCTAAGCATCCTAAGTAGCTCCTTTCTGAATTCCTTGTCAGAGAGGTTGTCTAACACTACAGTACTGTTGGTATCTTCTGAGCTAGCCTCTTCAATATGAAAGTTTGGTCGGCTTTTGCGTTGCTTTACCATTGTGACCAGTGTGGTTTAGTCCTTCTCGTTCACTGTTACTATTCTGCTCGATATGCAGAGTGAGTTGAGATAGGCTTAACGAGTTATTGGCTAATGTGTTTCTAGTGGTTGACCTAACCTAGAGAAGGTTTCTTCTAAGAGGGTAACTTATGGTTCCTATGGGATATGTAGTGGGAGAATAAATCGCGGCTGCATTAGCGGCCACGTCTCCAGAAAGGGTCCCACGTGCTGGGCACCGGGCAGTACCTGTTCAAATGAGGAGAGAGTTCCCGGAGCCATTCAGCTTTGTTTCCGCGAGATGTGCCTGTGTTGCCCGTCCCGCGCAGATCCAGGGGTCAAACTAGCTATTCTAGGGGATCAAGCTAGCTGCGCATCCCCGTCCCCTTTTTTCTGTATTTTTCTATACTGCAGAAATTCATGTTTTCTCCTGAATACTACTCCTCTCTCTCATTGCTCTCATATCCTCTGTGTGTATGTGTGTGTGTGCATCCACATACATTTCACTTTTAGACCACAACTGGCAGTGCTCAGGGGTTATTGCAGCTCTGGGATCAGGGTTCAGTCCTAATGGGGCTCAGGGAATATATGGATTACTAGACATAGAAAGACCTGGGTTGGCTGCTTGCAAGGAAAGTACCCTACTTGCTGTACTATTGCTCTGGCCCTTTCTAAATGAATTATTTCCACCACATCAGGAGAGACCCTGAGAAAAGCTTCCCCAACACCACCACGCTCCCTGGAAATCAACTATTTCTCTTAAAAAAGAAAAACAAAACTTTACCCCCAGTACTCACAACAGCTGGGGGACGTCTGGTCAGGGAGAGATTACATGTGTGGGGTGCTTTGCAACTGGACCTTAGGATGGAGCAATTCTGAACCTAGCAAAAAATAAACAAAAGCTGGGACTAGAGACAGTAAAGTGGGTAGGGAACTTGCCTTGCATGCAGCCAACCGAGATCAATTCCCAGAATCCCTTATGTTCCCTGAGTACCACAAGCAGAACTTCCCGACTGCATAGCTGAAAGTAAACACTGACAAACTCCACATGTGGCACAAGAGCCAAACCAAAATGATATTTATGAAAAAGATTCATTTGCAAACCCCACTCACCTGCAAGGACAGAGACACTGGGTGGCCCCTCTCTATCACCAGGTGGCACCGCCCCATCAGGGTAGTCAATCAAAGGACAGAGGACATCTGGGTCTCCTGCTGCAGTGCGGCTGGGGCCCTGCCCTTTTAAGTGAATCTGAAGGTGCCACACTAAGGATGCCAGGGCCAAATGCCCCAGACAGGGTCAAGCACAGTCTGGTGCTGGCAGATTCGAGAGGGCCAAGCCCTGCCCTCTGTAGGTCCCGCAGCACCAGGCCCACTGAACTCTGAACCTTTCAGGAGCTGGAGGATATCCTGGCCAAGGGGACCCACCAGGATCACTTGTTCACACCTGCGACCCCTGTGCCTGGCACAGCACCCATCGCCCAAAGCCTCTGGGTCCCCTGAAAGCTTGCACTTTACCTCACCTCAGGAAAAACCTGGAAATCCTGAACAGTGGAAAACAAGCGCGAAAGTGCCCCCCAAGCTGGCGCAGCCCCACCACTCGCAGTGCCAAGATGTGGGGCGCTCAGCTGAGGCCACTTGCATTCTGCCACAAAATGGGTTTCGCAGTTGCCCTGTCAAGCCGGGTGCAAGATCCTCCTCTACCGAGTAGACCACTGGCGGCCAGAGCCAGGCAACCACCACTAGAATAGAATTTCTGAAGGGCCCGTCTATGACATCATTTCTGCTTCTGCCAGGAGCCTTAAAGGACCATGGTCCAGATGCAGAGACCCTCTGTGCCCAGCAGGTGAATCTGTGCTGCAAGGGGGATGGACTGGATATAGTAGTGGAGAGGCAGCTGCTGGAGTGGTGGATCACACAGTAGGGCGCTTGGGGTAAGGCCAAGAGCCCGAATCCTGTACTGGTTAGTCAGACATTGAAACAATGCTCTCACACACAGTCCATCAGGAAAAACACATGTGGGTTGATTCAAGGTCAAACAGGCAAGTTGGTACAAGGCACCTGACATTGAGTTGTGTGAGGAAGTCATCAAGATGGGGTGAAAGCAGTGGAAATCCCAGCCTTCTATGATTATCAGATTCCTCCATGGAGCACAAAATATTCGCTAGAGGCCCAGCCAGGGGCCTCAGGAGTTCCTGAGTACCAGCACCCCCTGCATGCAGGCAGCAGTGCTGCCCCTGGGAACTATAGCCTGGAATGTGGCTCTGCCATGGGGAAAGCCACTGGGACTTAGGGTGGACAAATCTTCAGCCACTCTCTTGCAAGGTGGACAAGGACATGCGCCTGTGCACTCTGTTCAGGGGAACAAGGTCACTTCTGGGTCCAGATGAGCCTGAGGCACAGCCATGCTCTGTCCCGCTGGACCTGGGCTCATCTGAGTCCTGATTTACTCTAATCCCGCATCAGCACATCCACGTGAGTCTCATCCTATGCTCGCTCCTGTTGTGCAGGAATATATTTGAAAATGGTGCAATCACCCAGGTTTATAGAAAATAAATCCAAATAACCAAGGCATTTCTTTACTAAGGACCATAATATGAACTGTGCCTGACCTTTGGAACTTTTCAAGACTACTTATACTGTAAATATTCCACTTTGTGGGCGGAGTGGTCTTACACTCAGCTGACCCAAGTACAACACTTGACCACCCTGGGCAGCAGCTGCAGTGATCCCTGAGCTGAGTCAGAAGTAGGGGCAGAACACTACAGGAAGGGACCAAAACCAAAGCACTAACAGGACAACTGTAAGGAAGCAAAACAAAACAAACAAAAAATAATGTGCAAGGACAAATTAGTGAGGAACATTTAAAGAGTAAAAGAGTGGGTTCTGAAAACACTGTTTTCTGGTATTTCCATAGTTTCCCAGAATCCTTATTATTCTCTTTTCTTGCAATCACACGGAGCTAGAGACCATTGTGGCCTCAGTGGCCCCCCAAGACCACGCACTCACACCAACAACATTGCGCACCAGTATAGCCTCCAAAGCACCCCCAAATCTCCACGTCCCCCTAAAGTCTCTGCCACGCCTCAGGAAAACCTGGATGTCGGGGAACAAGTGAGAAACTAGGGTGAAAGCATCCCCCATGCTATTCATAGTGCAGAGACGGAGAGTCGCCCCTGTCCTGCCCCAAAATCAGCCTCCAAGAACCGCCTCCATCCAGTCCAGGGCCGCCCTTCACCCATGTAAGAACAGTGGGACTGACTTAACCATCTGTCAGCAAGAACATAGGTACCAGGAAGGCCCTGTCTGTGACGTCACTTCCGTTTCCACCCGCAGCCTTAAAGGACCAGGCTCCAGGTGCAGAGAGTTCCTTTTGGGACACCCAGGGGATCCTGTGCTGCAAGGGTCAGTGTCACAAAAAGGAGGGGGAGGCGACTGCTGGGGAGGCCAGTCACACCATGGGTCTCTGGGGAGTAAGAAGTGCCCTGATCCTGCAATGGTCAGTCAAACATCGAACCAATGTACTCATGCACATGTCTATCAAGAAAAATGAAGCAGTTTGATTCACTAACTGGAAGGTAGGTAACAGGAGGGGAAAGCAAGTTTTTCAGGGAAGTAATAATCCAGATGGGAGTGAAAACAGTGACTCCAAAGCCAGTGTTGGAGAGGAACAGAATAACCCTGAGAGCAGGCCCCAGAGAGTTGGAGAGAAACTGGGACTGGAGAAAAAGGCTACTAAGAGTATCTAGAACACTATAGATTCAACGCTCTACCCTGTGACAACACGCCAGCAGTGGACACCTACCTAAAAGGAATGTTCCACGAGGAGGCTTCAGAAACACACATTTTCAAATGCAAAGTAAGGATCAGATGGAAACAGTACATTGCACTGGACTTGGTTAACTTGATCTCCATCCCTGGAATCCCAAATGAGTGAAAGAGTTACCTGTAATGAGTGCCAGGTGTTGTCGCGAAAGAAAAATATTACCTAAAAAAATAAAACCTAGCATAAGGACCAATTCGAGAATGGAGGTATACACAGAGTTCAGAGTTAGCAAATCTTACTGATCATTTTATAGCTTTGCTATCTAAGTGGCTTTTAGCATTTGAGTGGCTACTAGATTATTGGGATTTTAGTGCTTCCAAAAGTAAATGTTTCTCCGACTGGAGTGATAGCACAGTGGGTAGTGCATTTGCCTTGCACGTGTCCAACCCGGGTTCGATTCCCAGCATCCCATATGGTCGCCTGAGCACCACCAGCGGTAATTCCTGAGTGCAGAGCCAGGAATAACCCCTGTGTATCACAGGTGTATCCCACCCCCCCCCAAAAGGTAAAGGTAAAGGTAAAGGCACTCACATTGATCATCGATTTGCTCGAGCGGGCCCAGTAACGTCTCCATTGGAGACTTTGTTGTTACTGTGTTTGGTATATCGAATACATCACGGGTAGCTTGCCAGTCTCTGCCATGTGGGTGAGATACTCTCGGTAGCTTGCCGGGCTCTCCGAGAGGGGGGGAGGAATTGAACTCGGGTCGGCCATGTGGGCCGCGTGCAAGGCAAACGCCCTACCGCTGTGCTATCGCTCCAGCCCCCCCCAAAAAAAGCAAAAGTAAATGTTTCTGGTTTCCTTATCTCTAATAGTATTGAAATGAGAAGGGAGTGTTATCCAGGAATGTGACCACCCTGTATATCAGTAAGCACAGATGAACGGAATTACCTGCTGAGATGGAGAAAGCTTGAGGTCCCTCCCATGGCCCCACCATTTGTAAAATATTTCACTCCAGGGACCCCTTTCACCCTTTAAAAATTTGCACAAGTTCTTCTATGCACAATAAAATGAATTTAAACTGCCTTCCATCATCCCTATGAAAGATTTACCGGAAGAGTTTCTTAAGATGACAGTTTATAGAAATGACATTCTCAATGCTGATTTGAGTCTTCAAAAAAATCCCAGAATACGAGATATGCAAAGATGCAACAGTGGAAAATGTGCTTGTAAGATATGCAGACCTGTATTCCAACCTCAGTGCTCCACAACACATGAGAATTCCCCCAGGTATGTAGCTCTGAGCTTAATACCAGATGTAGAGCCTGAGCACAGTGCCCTACAATATATCACAGAAAGGCCTGGAGAATGAAGGTTTGGATGATTTTTGATTGAAGATGATTCCCTGCAGCACTGTGGTTGGTCTCTGCCAAAACCCCCCAGAAAACAGGGTTTTGGGTCATGCCAGGATCAGAGCAAAGAATGGTCCTGCAGTGAACCTTTACGGTCCAGAGTGAGGGATTGTTATTTATTTAATTTACTAAAGAAAATTAAATCACCAACTGTTGATACAATTCTGTATTAAAAATGATGAAACAGGGCTGGAATGATAGTTCAGTGGGTAGGGCAATTGATTTTCATGTGGTCTACGAAGGTTGGAATCGCAGCATCCCATATGGTCGCCCAAACACCACAAGAAATAATTCCTCAGTGCATAGCCAGGAGTAACCTCTGTGCATTGCCAGATGTGACCCAAAAGTCCAAAACAATAAATAAAATTTAAGAGATAACAAATTTGCAATATTAATATCAATAGGTGAAGACAACAAATTCATGTGCATGTTTTTATATCTGGTTGTAGGGTTGGTAAGATTGTCTCATTCATTTTTAAAAGCTTTTGCAGCTTCAAGAGGTTTTTCCTATTTATTTTTGGTACTTATTTAGTCACTTTCCTCCTGGCTTCCATCACCAAGACTGTTATTTACAAGTTATCATACATGTGAATGTCAAATGCCAGGACACTGGCATAACTATAACCCTGCCCTGGTGATAATCATCGAGTACTTTTTCCTTATAGGTTGATGTCATGGGAAGCTTGTCATGCTGGATTCTCATCTTCTTGTCTGCACTTTTGTAGCCCCCTCCTAACCTTCCTAGCCTAAATAAAACGTGTCTGCCCTAGGGGGATTATTCTGAACTTGGTTATAGTACTTCGGGGTCAACTCATCCCATGTGCATTTTACAATGACTGCAAAGGCTCGAGAGGCACACAAATGCCTTCCTAAATTGACAAACATGAGTTTTCACTCCGGTTTGTATTTTCCTATGGATCGTAAGAGTTGAGGGTTGAGTGAAGACTTTTGCACATTCCTGACATATGTAAGACTTCTCTCCAATATGAATTTTCCTATGCATACTAAGGCTTGAGGTCTTCCTTGATCGCATCTCTGCACTGCTTTGCGAGCTCGGACGTTAGCTTGCAGTTGCCTGAGGCATGCGCCAAACCACGCTGACGAATTAGCTCAAGAGTTTTTGAAGATAGGTGATTTTTTGTGGCTATCTCTCTCTTGGCGTTCCTTGTACATTCATGGAGGTGCTGAACCAGTCGATCGTATTCCTCGTCAATGTTGTCAACAATGGCATCTTCCCATGTTGCCACAATAGTACCAAAGAGTTCCCAGTTGGTGGTCATTCTGGGAGTTCTCTTTTTGAACTTTGCAGCCCTTTCTCCCCGCTCTGTGAAGTAGAATTTTGCACGAAGGAGACGGTGGTCCGATCCCGTTCGAAATTTTGGGACAACAGCGACATCCGTCAGGCAAAACCATCGATTGAATATGATGTGGTCTATTTCGTTGTGGAATCGTCCACCGGGAGACTCCCATGTCCATCGTTTAGATTCTGCCTTCTGGAACTGTGAGTTACCATGAATGGTCTTGGTCGACATGATGAACTCAGACAGTCTCTCACCCTGTTCGTTCCATTTTAGGCCATGGGTCCCGATGTGAAGTTCTTCAGCTGATCTTCTCGGTCTTATCTTGGCATTAAAATCACCCACAATGATCTTGTAGAAGGTGTGTTCTTCTTTATAGAACTTCTCTAGCTCCGTGTAGAACTTCTCGATTTCTCTTTCATCATAATGAGATGTTGGTGCGTAGACAATGAAGATAGAAACTGCAGGCAGTGAGATACATCTATTTAAATGTAAACGTCCGATTCGGGTTGTTAGGCATTCGAATGAATCAATGCTCTTGGCCAAGTTTGTGTTGACAAGGACACCAACGCCTCCAACACCTCTTTTATTGCATGTTCCGAGGAACAATTTTCTCCAGTGTCGAAAACGGCATGGTGAGATCCGTGCCTTCTTGTCTCGGTCAGACCAATGATGTCGTAATTGATCATTCGAGCTTGTACCATCAGGTCCTCGATGGATGCATCTGATGCTAGCGTACGTGCATTGAAAGTACAGACGATCATTTTTGTCTTCCTTCATTGTGGCAGCCTAGGTCGGCCTTGAGATTTTGTCGGCCTCTCCTTTCTCATCCTTCTCAGTGCTGCCATGTCGGTGAAGCCGTCAGGGTCAGGTGAATGAGATCAGTTGTAGTTACTGGTTTTGGCATATCGAATACACAGCGGATAGCTTGCCAGGCTCTTCCGTGCGGGCGGAATACTCTCGTTAGCTTGCCAGTCTTTCCGAGAGTGATAGAGGCTTTTGGGGCGACCTCTAATCACCCTTGTAGGTGTTACCATCTTTGAACCCTATCAAATATGATACGACAATTCCAGAACATGGGTATTTAGTGCAAGCAGCCATGCGGGTCCGGAAAGCGTCCTGGAGTGTGGCGACGGCTGGGTAGTGGAAGTAGTGTCGAGAGTGGAAGTCTGCCAGTGGGGTATTTATCTGGGTAGGGTGGGTCTCCTGTGCACAATTTGATCCCTGGGTGGTTGATGGAAGCAGACAAGGCAGAGTAGGGTGGGGCTCCTGATTAGAATCCCTTTGTCACCTGTGGTGGTCGGAGCAAGCAGAGAAGCTCTGTCCCTGGGTACGCCGAGCCTGGAGTCCAAGGTCTCAGAGAGTTCCGCTTATCTTGTTCTGTGGGTCTTCAGTCGTGCGTGGGTCTCGGCTGGAGCTGCCACGCGGGTCCGGAAAGCATCCTGGAGTGTGGCGACGGCTTGGTAATGGAAGCAGTGGAAGAGATGCGATCAAGGAAGATCAAGGAAGACCTCAAAGAGAGAAGAGCAGAAGTACTGGTAGATGCGGCAGAAGCCGGGAAAAGTATTCGTAACGCCCGCCTGTCCTTCACCAACTATAAGACCAAGATGACTGCCCTCCGACGTCCTGATGGATCCATCACATCCTCCAGAACGGCAATGGAGAAGATTATCCATGACTTCTACTCAAATCTCTTCGATAGCCATGTCCACTTGCCGACATACCAAATTCCACAGGATGGATATGTCGTTCCCAACGTTCTCCCTTCCGAAATCCGACACGCCATTTCGTCGTTAAAGAAACAAACAGCACCCGGCCCAGACAAGGTCAGACCTGAACACCTGAAGAACCTGCCATCAGTACTCATCAATACAATGGCTCGGCTCTTCACTCGCTACCTGTCTGAATGCAAGGTTCCATCCCAATGGAAAACCAGCAGGACCGTACTACTGTTCAAGAAGGGAGACATTCATGACATTGGCAACTATCGCCCGATCTGCCTATTGTATGTCATCTACAAGTTGTTCACTCGAGTCATCCTAAATAGGATTAGCAGAACACTAGATGAAGGATAACCATGCGAGCAAGCCGGGTTCCGCAAAGGATTCAGCACCATCGACCATATCCACACGATAACCAAGCTCATTGAGGTTTCTCGGGAGTTCAAGATGCCGCTCTGTTTAACGTTCATTGATTTAAAGAAGGCCTTTGATTCTGTTGAGACGGAAGCGGTCATTGAAGCCCTAGCCAATCAGGGCATTCAAGCGCAATACATCAGGATCCTCTGTGAGCTGTATTGCGGATTCACTACCAGGATCTCACCATTCTACAAAGAAGTAATCGTTGATGTCAAGAGAGGGGTGCAGCAGGGTGATACCATTTCACCGGAACTCTTCAGTGCCACCCTCGAGAACATCATGCGACAACTGGAATGGGAAGGAATGGGAGTGACGATAGATGGTCGGCAACTACACCACCTCCGCTTTGCTGATGACATTGTTTTAATAACACCAAACATCAGCCAAGCGGCACAAATGCTGGCTGACTTTGACCATGAGTGTGGAAAGGTAGGACTACAGCTGAATCTTACGAAGACAATGTTTATGAGAAACAGCCTTGTTCCTGACACCCCATTCGCTCTCAATGGAATGACCATCTCCGAATGCAACAGCAATGTGTACCTAGGTCAAGAGGTCAACATGACAAATGACCTGGAACCCGAGCTGCGCAGGAGGAAGAGAGGAGTTTGGAACGCCTTCAAGAACGTCGAAGAAATAGCTAAGAGGACGAAGAACCTCCGGCTACGGGCACATCTCTTTGATTCCACTGTTCTTCCTGCATTAACATATGCCTCAGAGACCTGGGCCCTACGCAAACAAGATGAGAACGCTATTCAGGTCTCCCAAAGAAGAATAGAAAGAGCTATGCTTGGAATATCACGTTTCACTCAAATGAGAGAAAGAATCCGGAGTTCTGACATCCGTCGACGATCAAGGATCAGGGACGCTGTCTCATTTGCCAAGGTGTCAAAAATCACATGGGCTGGTCACGTAATGAGATTTAAAGACGACCGTTGGACTAGAGCTGTTACTGACTGGATTCCACGGGATGTCAAAAGACCGCGGGGCCGCCCACCTACCAGATGGTCAGACTTCTTCGTCAAGATCATGAACGATCGGTTTGAGGCCCTTCATGTTCCCGGAGCGAAGAGATGCCATTGGGCTACACTAGCACGCGACAGGGACAAATGGAGACATTACTGGCGCCCGCTCGAGCAAATCGACGACTAACGGGAAGTTAAGTGATTAAGTGATACTAAGGCTTGAATGTAGAGCAAAGGCCTTTTTAAAAATGTATGGGGTTTCTCTCTGGTATGAAATTTTCTGTTTAGTAAGACATCAACTTTGAATGAAGGCCTTCCCACAGTCCTTCCATATGTAAGCTGTCTGCCATATGAATTTTTCTGTGATCATTAAGGCTTGAGGACAAAATGTAGGCCTTCCTGCTTGCCTTACATACATAAGGATACTTTCCAGTATCAATGTTCTTATATGTAATAAGGATTGAGAGGTAAGTGAGTGCCTTCAAATAGTTCTTACATACATAAGGATTCTCTTCAGTGTGTGTTTTCCTGTGCTTAGTAAGTTTTGAGTACAAAGTATAGATCTTCCCACAGTCCTTACATGAGTAAGGTTTCTCTCCTGCATGAATTTTCCTATGCACCGAAACCCCTGAGAAGGAAATAAAGGTCTTCATACATTCCTTATCCTCACATGAATAAGTTTTCTCTAAATGAATTTTCGTATGCATACTAAGTTTTGGGGCCTTCCCATATTCCTTGGATGATTAGCGTTTCTCTCCTGTATGAATTCTCCTATGTATAATCAGGTATGAAGATCCATCTAAGGCTTCTCATATTCTTTACATGTCTACAGTTTCTCTCCTATGTGGATATTCAGATGATCACACTTGTGTGGTGGCTGACTCAAATTGTGTCCGTGCTGCTAACAGCTCTGGGACTTTTCCCATCTGAAGACTTCCTGCCTGTCTCAATATCCCCACAGTGATGCAAGCACCACTGCTCACTCGAGACTGTCACAGTGCCCAGGATCAGAGACATTCCACTGAGGCTGGTTGCTTCCCTGGAGAACAGCAGAGGAGAATTCGAATTTTTCTTGATTTCTTGAGAGTCTCCATGTCAAAAAAAAATCTCGAACCCTGCAGTATTGATGTCTATCATTTCCACCATGCAAATACAATTATTGACACATATATGGCTTTTCCTGGAATGACCAAATAGTTTTGTAAGAAGGACATTCAAAATCGACAAAAGTGTTGACATTAAACGTGTGTCCATTTTTTTTCTCAACTCAATGAAGATCACATTAAGTGTACGGCAGAAAATGAACTACATAGGAATTAGTTTAACTAAGGAAGTAAAGGACCTGTACGAAGAAAACTATAAAACGCTGCTTATGGAAATAAAAGAGGATGTGAGGAAATGGAAAAGTATCTCCTGTTCATGGATCAGGAGAATTAATGTTGTCAAAATGACAGTACTTCCCAAAGCACTGTACAAATTCTCATCAATTTTAATCCTAAAATTTTATTAGCAGTTGGGGATTTTTCTCTTTTGTAAATTAAATACATACATACATAACCACCCCTCACTTTGAACTGCCAAGGTTCACCATTGTCTCAGTCTTTGCTCTTATTCTGCCTTGGCCCAGAGGCCCTGTTTTAAAGGAGTTTAAGGCAGAGATCAACCATAATATTGCCGAGAATCATTGTAAATCAAAAATCAGGCAAATCTTGATTCTTCCCGCCTTCCTGTCTTATGCCTGAGTGAGCTGTGGTCAGCCCTGCGGCATAGTATGGGCTGGGATGGCCAAGTGTGTGCAGGGTACAGGTGAACCCCGATTTGATGGAGTATCTCCCCAGTTGTGAGATACTCCCCCAGTTGTGAGATACTCACAACTGTGAGTTTATTATTAGTCCAACCTAATTTTTTTGCTTTGTTTGTTTCATTTTGGGGTCCAGCTGGCTATGCACATGGTGACTCCATGGTATGTACTCAGGAATCACTGATGGTTTGATCCTCGACATCCAATATGGTCCCCAGGCATGACCAGGAGTATTTCCTCAGCCCAGAGCCATGAATAAACACGATACATTGATGTGTCTGACTCAAAACAAACCAAATAAATTAACTTCTCTTTCCACACTTAACCTGTCTTGCTTTTGTTCTTGGTATTGTTTCGAGGACACACTTGGATATTTTTTTCATTTCTAACCTTTAAATTCCATTCATTTATTTTTGGCTGTTGGGCCACACTCAGTGGTGTTCAGGGGTTACTCCTGGCTCTTCCCTCAGTATTTACTCATGGCAGTTCTCAGGGACCATATGGGATACTGAGATTCGAACTCTGGTGGTTTGCCTGCAAGCCCTGTGCACTATGCTGTCATTACAGCCACTAACATCATTTATTTCTTAGAGTCTCACCCCCTCATCCCAGCATCCCATCAGTGCTTGGAGTCACTTCAAGTGATCTTAGGCGATCAGGTGGCGCCCAGCATCAAATCAGAAGTTCCTGCATGCAAAGCATGTTTCCGAATCCTGTGCATTGTCGCCCTGCCTTCATTGGAGTCTTTAAGGTTTTTAAATTATTTGGGGGTGCCAAACAAGCCAAACCAGCAGGTCTCAGGGTTTGCTCCTGGTCTCTGCACTCAGGGATCATGCCTGGCTGGTGGTGGATAGTATGGGGTTGTCGGGGATCAAACCTGGATTGACCATTGGCAAGACCATTGCCCCATCTGCTGTAATACCAGCTACCCTATGCTGTGTTCCCCTTTGTTTTTAGCTTAATATAAATTTGGGGTGGCTTTCCATCCTTGTACTTGCTTGGATGCTTGGGTTTACTCCTGACTCTGCACTCAGTTACAATGAACTCAGGGCCTCCAGTTGCTGGTATCCTGCCACAGGGCCCAGCAGTCATTGTTCTCGTGGATAAAGGACAAAGTAGGGTCACTTATTGGAAAGCTGACTGTGACGACCAATTTTGTGGCAGGAGACAAGGCCTCCTGTGAGCACCCCACATTTCCCTGTCTCTGCACTATAAGCGGGGTAGTTGCACCAGCTTGGGGGGTGCTTTCACACCTTTTTTTTTTTCACTTGTTCCCTGATAGTGGAGGAATAAAGAGATGGGAACCACAGATTGATGATCAAAATGGCCCATTTCATGCAGAGCTGAAAGCATACTTACAAATCAACTGAGGGGGGTGTGATACAGGACTGCATTTAGCTGTGAGGGTCATTTGCAGACATAAAATGTTGCAATGGAGGTAATTCTCTTGGGGGAATTAACTCAAGAAGACATTCTGTCTGACATCTCTGTGGGTTTTATTTTTTCCTTGTAGTTGTACATATTCAACAAATAAGTTTATTTATGAACACTTGCAGTTATTTGGATTAGTTACAACCTCAGCCCTGAGGGCAAGCAAGGGTACTACTGTAAGTTTTCAGGCTGGTTCAGCTTTTCCTACCCATTGGAAGTCCTTTTCCTTAACTTACAAGACTTTCATGAAGACTGTGCTTTTATGCTTTCTAGACTGTCCCTTTTTGATGCTGGGTAGTTTTGCCGCTCTCCTCAGGTCCATCTAAGACCCTATATGGGACCCCCCTTTGTTGGGTGTTAGGAACTATGGCAACAGAAGATTTGTCACTAATTTGTGATTCGAGCTCTGTGGGGGTAGGGCATTCCCTTGGTGAAGGCTTCAATGATCTCCTGGCTGGACGAAGGAGCTCTGAGACCAGGGAGGAGAGGCGTGTGTGCAGGTGAGTGTCGGAGGACCCTCCCTGGAGGAGCTCTGGGCAGTGTGGGGGTGCCCTGGGTGCAAGTGAAAAATGCTGCTGACCCCGGAAGCCTCGAACTCCTGGATCCAGGCCTCTGTGCTGTGCTCACACTGCTCTTCACTTGTCTGGACTCTCCCTCAATTATGATCCTGCACTTTAGTTTCTTGGCGTTGTTATTATTTATCCTGATGTGTTAGTGCATACGATTCACAGCCCTTGGCATCCCACCCCTCCCCCCCCGCCCCCAGTCTGTATATTAGCAGCCTGGCTGCACAGTCTACATTGGTCGGGTGCCCGCAAAATATCTTTCACATTTTTCTGTAAATAGTGAATGAGTGATCCCGTAACAAAGCTAGTTTGGGCCTGAGTAATAGTATAGTCGGGACTGTGCTTACCGTGCACTCGGCCGAACTTGTTCAATAACCTGCATCCCATATGTGTCCCGAACATCACAGGGTCTGGTCAAAAAGTAAAACCTGAACATCTTGTGTGGATTGCCATGCTGCTCACATCCATTGTCTAATCAGATCTTCTGTTTGCTGTGGGCCTGTTTGGATTATGAGAACCAAGGAGATGTCCTCCACCCACACTGCCTCATTCAACTACATTTCTTTCAATGAATTCTTATACTGCATATTGCATTTGATTTCAGAACTCAAATAGCAGATTCATGATTTGACACTGCAGCAATTTGATATGAGAAAGGTGTCATTGAGTATGAGTGAGCTGGTAAAATTTGGAACAGATATTATGCCGACAGGATACTCGGTGGACCAAGTGTGTGATTTTTAAAGTGGAGGGCTGGGCACTACAGAAAGGAAATCTAAAGCCTAATCCTTGGGGTTGAGGCCCTTAGCTTCATTGGGTGGTGAAATCATTGCTCAAAACCTAAAGAAAGTTCTATTTTTTTCCTTAATAAAAAACTTGATATTTCATTTGATTGAACCTGGAAAATTGTTTCAAAATAACTATTTTGGGGCGGGAGCAGTAGTACAGTGGATAATGACCCTATGGGGTGCCAGGGGCCCACTGCTGATCTTGGATTTTGTTTTGTTTTGGGTGATTTTGAAGAGGATGAGCCACACCTAGTGATTCTAAAGGGTTACTCCTAGCTCTGCATTCCAGCATTGCACCTGGTATTGCTTGGGGGACCTGTGAAATGGCTGCGGCCACCAGCCCTACCCATTGTCCCTGGCCTGATGTCCTTCTTGTTCCTCCATTATGCTGCTTTGTTTTCTTCCGTATTTATTTTTGTGCCACATTGGAGGCGCTCAGGGCTTCATCTTGGCTCAGTCCTCTGAGTTCACAACTGATGTCATCAGTACCCCCGGGATGTGCAGGCCCCATAAGTGCCCTGGCAGCTACAGTGACTCAGTCCCAGGACGTGTGTTTCCCCTCTTTTGTCTTTTCTGCTCTGGAGAGCCTTGCCTGCTGTTTCACACAATCACATTCACACGATGTTGTGCACAATTCCAGGGATGCTCTGGTCCCAGGGAGATGGAGCAGAGGATCTTTGGGACTGAGTCACTACTTTCCGAGACAGATTTGTGACAACCCTGAACCAGGATTTCCGAGTCCTACAGGCACATATGTTACACAGAGTTTTGAGTACCTCGCTGAACATTGAGTTTCCCTTTTCATTCCTAGGACAAGAGTTGTGTATGGGGGATGCTTAGTATTTGGGGCCACATCTAGGATCACTTTATTGGTCTCTCTAAGTCTATGTTCAGTTGTTACTCTTCAGTGCTCACTGGACTAGTGGTGCTGTGTTTGGCCCTGGGGTGTCTGTGTGTAAGACTGACACCTAACAGGAACTTTGTACTATAGATTTCTCACATTTTATCAGATCCAGCTTCCTTAGAATGATTTCTGGGGCCTGTCAGCCAGGAATTTTGAGTGGAGGCTCATTCTTCCTGAGGGTAGACACCCTGAGCTGAATGCTTCTAGATTCCTGGTAGTTTCCTACTCACTGCCAAGGGAATGGGCTGAGGATGGACCCTGACTCCTGCTCCTGTATGTCTCCTGACTGAGGATGCAGTGACCTTTACTCATGTGGCCATAACCCTCACCCCAGGAGTGGATGTGCTTGGCCATATATGAGAGAAAGCTTTATAGGGACGTGATACTGGAGACCTATGAACATCTGCGGGCCATCAGTGAGAGATGCGTGGGAGTGTGTGCCAGGAGAGACCCATAAGGCATCTTGAGGACTGGACAGGGGCTGTGTGGCCATTACTCTGACAGCCAGGATATTTGACAGCTGTGCATTTCGCTGTTTCTCTACGTCCTTTCCTTTTCTCTGTTTTTGTTATTGGGCCAGACCTCATGATGCTCAGGGGTTACCAAGGCCCTTTACTCAGGGATGACTTTAGGTGGGCTTTGGGGTCAATCTGAGATACAGGGCATTGAACCAGATCAACCACATGCCAACGAAGCATCCTCCACATTGTACTGTCGCTCAAGCTCCTGTAAAAAGTCCCTTCCATTGCTAAATTAACTTCTTGTACTACCCTTCACTTCAATGTGTTTGCTTTGGTTTTGTTTTGGGGCCACAGTCCACAGTCCTTCTGACTCTGTGATGAAGGATCGCTCATAGTAGTGCTCAGGGGTCCTTGGGGGTGCTGTGGATTAATCTGGTCAGCAGCTTACGAGGCTGGTACCTTAACCTTTGTACTACTGCACCAGACCTGCAACTTCATTTATTACTTTTTTTTTTGTTTTGACTTGGTTTGCGTGCTAGACCCGGTAATGCTCAGAGATTATTCCTGGTTATTATTGAGGAATTTCTCCCGAAAGTGCTCTGGAATCCATATGGATGCCAGGGATAAAACCTGTATGTGTGTATCAGGCACTTGCCCACCATGCTGGACTATCACTCCAGCCACTAGTTCATTTCTTTTTAGAGCCTCACCCCATCAGTCTCTGCTCTATTTCACTATTTGGGGTCACTTCCAGTACTTCATGGGAGATTTCAGTCCTCCCGTTGTTCATCGATTTGCTCGAGCGGGCCCAGTAATGTCTCCATCATGGGACCTGTTGTTACTGTGTTTGGCATATCGAATACGCCTCGGGGAGCTTGCCACGCTCTTCCGGGTGGGCGAGATACTCTCGATAGCTTGCCGGGCTCTCCGAGAGGGGCGGAGGAATCGAACTCAGGTTGACCATGTTGGCCGCTTGTAAGGCAAACGTCCTACCGCTGTGGTATCGCTCTAGCCCAGGGAGACTTCAGAAGGACCCAAATTTCACTCTTGAAATGAAACTTGGGTCTTATGTCCCTGATATCCACCAATCTGGGGCATATGGAAAGTGGAGATTCTGTTCATGCCTTTTCTGTAATTTCACTTCTTTTATTAGGATACATGGAGTTGTCCTAGTAAGTTGTCACTTTTTTCCTTGTCACTAATCCGTACATTGTCTCCTGTGGAAGTAGGGCATTCTGAGGTGGAGTCTGGGTGATCTTATGGCTGGAAGGAGGAGCCCTGAGGTCGGGGAGGAGAAGCGTGTGTGTGGGTGTGTGTCTGAGAACGCTCCCTGGCTTGAGCCCTGGGCAGCGTGTGGGTGCTGAGTGTGTGTGTGAAACGTGCTGCTGACCCTGGGAGCCTCAGGCTCCTGGATCCAGGCGTCTGTGCTGCTTCATGCTGACATTCCCTCCCCAGGACTCTCAATCACAGATTTATCCTCACTTTGCTTTCTTGGCTTTGTCACCTCATGTGTCAGGAGTGCAGAATCACCCAATGGTTTCTCGGTGCTCAGTCCCCCTGCCTTATCAGCCTGTCTGTAAAGCCTGCAATGTCAGGTCTCTTTCCAGGCACAGCTGGATGCTCTGCCCTCACTGTCATGCTTATCTTTTTTGGGGGGGGTCACATCCGGCGATGCTTTAGGGTTAGTCCCAGCTCTGCACTTGGGAATTGCTCCTGTCAGTGTTCAGGGGACAATAATGGATGCTGGGAATCAAACCCGGGTCAGTCACGTGCAAGACAATTGTCTTACCCACTGTGGTATCACTCCAGCCCTGTCATGTTATCTTTTCCATTGGATAATTAGCATGGCTTTTTATAATATCAACAAAATGATTTTGTTTTTGTTTTGGGCCTGAAATACTCAGCCGTTTTTCCTGGTTGTTCACAGGGGTTACTTTTGGTGGTGCTCAGGGATCAGCCCCTGTCAGCCTCTTAGAAGGCAAATGTCCTACCTGCTGTTGTTTTCTACCCACTAAGGAATATTTTTGACTTTATGTTTAAATATTGAATGAGGGGGCACATAACAAAGCTAAATGGAGCAGGAGAGATAGTACACACAAGTGTGCTCCCCTTGCACAGAGCCAACCCAGGTTGAATCTGGACATCACATATGTTCCCCCAGTCATCACTGGTCTGGTCAAAAATGAAAACTCAGAAAGCTAATTTGGGGATTGCCACGCTGCTCACGGCGATTCCCTCAATGGACTTCCCTTTGCTGTGGGCCTCTGTGGACTGCGAGAACCATGGAGATGTTCTCCGCCTTCTCAACCTCATCTAATTATGTTCCATTTAATAAATTCTTTTTTTTCTTTTTGGTTCACACTTAGCAATGCACTGGGGTTACTCCTGGCTCTAGACTCAGGAATTACTCCTGGTAGTGAAGAGGGGATCATATGTGATGCTGGGAATCAAATACGTGTTGGCCGCTTGCAAGGCAAACACCCTACCCACTGTACTATCGCTTGAGCCCCGCATTCAATGAATTCTTGCATTGCATTTTTTTGTTTAATTTAGAAACTAACCCCGTTATGTGTGGTTGAAGAATCTGCCCTACCTGCTGTACTATCTTTTAGCGCCTAACTTTATATTTTGTATGCATCCAATTTTGTTTTGTTTTCTTTCATTTTTCGGCCATGCCGTGATATTAGGGGTGACTCTGGGTTCTGCACTCACATATCACTCTTGGTGTTTGCTTGGGGGATCATATTGGATCCGGGGATTGAATTGGACCAGTTGCGTGCAAGGCAACAAAAGTGAAAATTGTGTTCTTTGCGTACTTTCAGTAACTTTGCTGGCTATATCAGGGACATATGGGCTAGGCCTCTCGCCTTTTCATTGTCACTAGTCTCTACATTGATTCTGTGGGGGCAGGGTATTCTAGGGTGAAGCCAGCTGTAATCCCCTGGTGGGTAGGAGAAGCCGTGAGGCTGTGGAGGAGAGGTGTGTATGCAGCTGAGTGTCTGAGGACCCTCCCAGGCTCAAGCCCCAGGCATCGTGGGTGTGCCCTGAGCGTGTGTGAAACATGCTGCTGACCCCAGGGGGCCTCGGGCTCCTAGATGCAGGCATCTGTGCTGTACTCACAGGGCCCTTCGATCCCCTGGGGTGATCCGGTGCTTTGCTTTCTTGGCTTGTTCCATTCTTCTTCATTAGTCATGTGGGTCCTTTGTACCCTTTCTCTTAATAAGCCTAGCTTCACAGCCTGTATTACTGGGGTGCCCTTTTCAGGAGCAGCAGAACCACCTTTCACCCCGCCCTCTCTGTCACTAAGCTTGTCTTTACTCTCAGATCATTTGCATTTTTTTGAGTATATGAAGACATTTTATTTTGTTTTGGTTTGGGGTCTGATGTTCCCCAAGGGTTTATTCCTGGCGGTCCTCAGGGGTTCCTTTCGGCAGTGCTCAGAATCCTGCCCCTGTCAGCCTTATGCAAAGCAGATGTCTTACCTGCTATTCTCTCTCTAACCCATTACGAAATGTTCTTTTGCTTTTATGTTAAAAATTCAATGAGTGAGCCCTTAATAAAGCTAGATTGTGCTGAAGTCATAGTGTAGTGGGGAGGGTGCTTGCCTTGCACTGGGTTTGATTCGCAGTATGCTATATGATCACCAGATATCCCTGGGTCTAGTCAAATAGAAAAACCAAAAGGGTAGTGTGCGATTGCCAAGCTCCTCCCGGCGATACTCCCAAAGCATCTTCCCTTTGCTCTGGGTCTGTTGGACTGTGAGAACCACAGAGAGGTCATCCACCTGCTCGGCCTCTTCACCCAGGGGTCATTCGACTAATTCTTACCTGACTTGCTGTGATTTATTTCAGAACTCAAACCACAGCTTCAGGATTTGGCATAGCTGTAATCTGACTTGGGAAGAGAGACACTGAATAGGCCTGAGCTGGGAAGATTCACACATTCTAAAATGAATATCATTTTCAGCAGTTTCTTCCAAGCTTATCTCAATTCTCCTCTGATTCTCTTTCCATGAATCTCCTTCATTTCTCTTGGACTCTGCCTCTCAAATTCTCTCGTGATTTTTCCTTTGTCCACTCTTACAGCCTTAGTTATCTCCCAAATCATCAGGGGTTTGGGGTAGCAATTACACATAGCCAAGGTCATACAATCAATGGATGTATGGTCCCTCTCTTGGGGGAAGCTTCTTCTAGGACAAACGTTTTCAGCACAAGGACCCACCTAAAGGCGAAATGCCATCTTTGGGTGTGTTTTTCCTTCCCTTATTCCAGCAACCATATAAACATTCATCTTAATTCTACTCTTTAATAATATTAGTAATTTTGTATGGACACAGTAATAGATACATAAAGCTGGGGACATCTTACTATAGATCTCAGACTATGGTGCTCAGGCACGATTAGTCTTTCTTAACACTAGCATGGTCCTAATCTAGTTGTTACTCTTTGGATCATGACAGAATTTGTCCATGACCATGCTCTTAATTTATATGGCCATTTGGTCTAGCCCATTTCAATGACAGTGTACCTCACAGCTATCCCTGGGTCCATCCAGTCCCTCATCGTGACACTGCCTTTGGGGTGCTAGGAACTAAGGGCAACTGAGGCTTAGATTGAGAAAGCAGATATCCAGGTATAAGGTATTATTTGGAGTCAATTAATTCCCAAGTTACAAAGTCAGAGTATTAACTATATTCCTATGTCTATACGAAAAGGACATTGCTCTAAAGTAACTATGCAAAGGACATAAGGAGAAGAGAAAATCAGTTTTTCACTGATATTTCTGAGGATTCAGACCTTACAAATTAACAGAGTCTGATTAGGAGAAAAAGGTGACGGCCAGTTGGGAAAGCAAATCACAGAGAAGGAAGTTACAGAGAAACACAGAAGAATGGGAGTGACTCAGGAGCACTGTGGTAAACCTAAGCTCCCTGTGGCAAGGGAGGAAGGAAATACCAATGTTAAACCAAAAGTGTTTAGAGCTATATTACAAGAAACAGAGGAATGGGTGTGCCTCAGGAGCATTGTGATGGGTGTAATGCAATAAACCTAAACTCCATGTGACAAGGAAGACTGGACATCCCAATGTTAAACCTAGAATGTTTAGAGTTATATTTCCAACAGAATAGTGTAGTAGTTGGACTGGAGCGATAGCACAGTGGGTAGGGCATTTGCCTTGCACGTGGCCCTTGAGGCTGCCCTGAGTTCGATTCCTCTGCCCCTCTAGGAGAGCCTGACATGCTACCGAGAGTATCTCTCCCACAGGGCTAAGTCTGGCAAGATCCCCGTGGCGTATTAGATATGCCAAACACAGTAACAACAAGTCTCAGGATGGAGACATTATTGGGCCTGCTCGAGCAAATCGATGAACAATGGGAGGACAGTGTGGTAGTGGGAAGATAGGGGAAGTTGAAGATAGGGGCAAATCTCGAATGAACTCCAAAATTTGGAGTGTTTGTTCACACCAGCTTGCAGGCTGTTCTGCTAGCCAAAGCAGCAGCCTCCCAAGAGAAGCACAGTCTGTTGGTTAGAAAAAAAGCACATCCTGATGCACCTGTCCTTTTCATAAGCACCCACAAAATTAACTTCACCAGACCCCCATCCTGGTTCCCCATAAATTTATATAAGCATAGGGAGGCAAGCATAGTTACCAAAGCAAAGAAAAGCGAATGCAGAAATAAATCATCTATTGATGTTTACTACCTCACTTTGGGAGGACCCTTAACTATTGTTCCTATTTGCACACTGTGATGATCTGGCACCCTAGTGGAGTGGTTACAAGAAATTGAGTATGTTTATGGAATAATTCTGCTAAGAAGCAATCTTGTAAACTAAATTTCATATTTTTACTGTAAAGGTTAGGTAAAGGTAAAGGACCTCCTCTTGATCGTCGATTTGCTCGAGCGGGCCCAGTAACGTCTCCATTGGAGACTTTGTTGTTACTGTGTCTGGCATATTGAATACTCTTGGTAGCTTGCCGGGCTCTCCGAGAGGAGCGGAGGAATCGATCTCGGGTCGGCCATGTTGGCCGCTTGTAAGGCGAACGCCCTACCCACTGTGCTATTTTTACTGTAACAAACACCAAATCATCATAGTCAAACAATAGATCTACATGTCTGAAAAAGAGGCTTTCTTCTCCTGCACAACTGCTATACAGTTTTTCTTGCCCACTGGTTCAAATTTTGAAGAATTATAGCTTAATAAATCAGCAAGTACTAAAATATTAAAAGACTAGCTGCACAGAAGTTAAGGGACTTTCCGTTCATTTGTCTGATCCATGTAGAATCACGGCCATGTAGACCTTGAGCACTGTTTGAAGAGTTGCTGTGCATAGCTCTCACGGAATAACTGCAGAGCACCTTTTGCTCTGAACACACACAAATACAGACACAGGAATTTTTGCTTACACAAATATCTTCCCAGTCATCACCAATCCCCGATTCCCCTTCTGGGCTACCCCTGACCCCTTTCTGAGCCACGCAATTCACTTAGTTTCTAGCTCTCTCCTATCATTGTGAAAATAAACAGTTGAAGCTACCCCAGACCTGGACTTTCAGTGCGATAGAAATGAACGTGGGGACTCAAAGAGATGGTCTGGGTGGCTGTTCGCCAAGTATCTTTGTGAATTTTATTTCCTTCGTCAAAACAAAGACTTCTGATCGACAGACTATCTGTTCAGTCGGTCACTCTCCATTTATCGCAGACCTGGCAAACAACAGATGTCCTGATCACCTGATCCTATCCCAAAAAAACGGGAAAAATGAATCTTCTGACCAGGCAAGTACCTGGTCAGGAATATTTGAAGCCTGGCCCTTTAAGGCTCTGGGCGCACTGCCTATGACATCACATAATCGGGACCCTCTTTCCCTGCGCGGCTTGGAAGTTGGCGCGGAAGTGCCGGCGGGCCGGCTTAGGTGTGGAAGGTGCGGAAGGTGAGGAGCGGGTGAGGGGGCACCCAGGGGGGCAGCGGGGTCTGGGAAGGTCGGTTTCCCGCCGGCCGTCCGAGTGGTCGCTCTGAGCGCCTGAACGTCCTGGGTCTCCGCCTTGTGGGCGGCGGGGTCCCTCCGTGGCGGTGGCCCGGGGTGGCGGCCCCTCACCCGGGACGCACCGAGAGCTGCTGCCGAAAGCAGCAGCTTTTAAATCGTATTAAAAATTGATTTTGAGGGAAACAAGGTCGTTGTTACTGAGGAGGACTTACTTAGAAAGATGCGTAGGGGAGGAACGCGGCCGGCTGGGTTCGATCCCGGCACCCCACAGCGTCCCAGGACCAGCCTGGAGTGAGCCCAGAGCAGGGGCCAGAGATGGGGTGGGTGGGGTGAGGGGCAGGGCACATTTCTGTGCTTGGGGCTCAAAAGCATTTGGCAGAGCCTTTGATCTTCACTTGTTCCTTGTGCATTCAGTGGGTTCTGGGAGTACAGGGCGGTGGGGAGCTTCTCTTTACTTTTTCTTTTTTTTAATTTTTGCTTTTTGGATCACACCCAGCGATAACGTGGATTCCTCCTGGCTCTCCGTTCAGCAAGCACTCCTAGTGGTGCCAGGAACCATGAGGGATGCCCAGAAAAACCCAGGTTTCCTGCCCTTGAAACAAATGCTCTTTTGTTTATGCTGTCACTCAGGCCCCAAGGTGCAGAGATTTAAGACAACTCAGGGCTGGGAGGAGGGGGATCAGCACGGGGTGCATCAGAGCTGTGCTATGCCACAGCGGATCTTGTAAGCAAGTGTGTAATCTCAGCAGGAAGTAGCTCAGAAATTTTTAGAATGTGCTCTAACCCCTCTAGCAATGCAATTTCGCGTCAATATTGGGCACACCACTTTATTCATTTAAATGAACTAATTATTTGGTCTGGGGGAGTAGAACTGCAAGACTCAGTTACTTCTCCTCCCTCTGCACTCAGGGATCATTTCTTTCTGGGCTAGGGGAATCATATGGGATGCCAGGATTCAAACTTGGTTTGACCGAGTGCAAGACAATCACCTCACCTGCTATATGATCTCTCCAATCCCTTTATAATTTATTTTATTGTAGTTTTTTGGCCACAACACCACTCAGTGCTCAGGGATTACTCTTTTTTTTATGTGTCCACCACTTTAGCTAACTTTTTTTTTATTATAATTTATTTTTTTATTGAATCACTGTGGGAAAAGTTACAGAGCTTTCGGGTTTAGGTCTCAGTCATGTAAATATCAAAGACATTTCCCTTTACCAATACTTATTTTTTACCGCGAACCCCAATAGAACCCCACCTCCCAGCCTTCCCAATTCCTGTGAGGCAGATGAGTTCTAGTTAATACTCTATCTACTTTGACTAGATACATTGTTTCGATAGAAGATTCACAATTATTGTTTAGAGTTTACGGACCCCCCCCCCCCCCCCAATCAGACATGCTGAAACATCTTTGTGAAATGATTTGCTTTCTACAACTTGGTTTAAGAATAAAATGATGTCACGCGGTTTTGGATTTCTGCTATTTTACTTATTGACCCTGGTAGAATTTCTATTAAAAGTTAGATAGTTAAGAGATTGGTTTCTGTGCCCTGGAGTCGTGGCCGTGCCGGAGAGCCGCTCGTGGGGGGCAGCTGGCGACCTCGGTCGGGCGTGAAGGACGGCCCATTACGCCCCCCTTCCCATGAGGTTCCTGCCGCAGGGATTACTCTTGATTCTGAGCTCAGGCATCATTTTTAACAATGCTGGGGTGGGTGAGCGTATGCACTGTTGCATATTGACCCCGGTTTAGCTGGTTGAAAGAAAAGCACCCTATCAACTTACTATCTTTGCTAACCCTGTATGATTATATTTCCTCAAAAAAGAATTTCTGCCTCACCTGTCAAGATTCCAAGCTACCCTCACTGTCTATCTCTCCCACACCAGGGGCGTTCCCTGCTGTTGAAGTGAGTACTTGCAGAAAGGAGTTTTCCAGGGACCAGCTGCAATAGTTTTTAAATGTCTCACTCTTAGGGGCTGGTCAGTAGTATAGTCAGAAGGGCGTTTGTCTTTCTTGCAGTGACCAGAGTTATCCCTGATGTGCCATAGATTCCCCTGAGAATCACTAGATATGGCCGTAACCCTCCCACTGCAGAATTTGACTTGACACACGAGCATTCTTTGAACTTCTTTTTGGGTGTTGGGGTATTTCTCCTGTCTTTTCCTCCCCTGTTTGCTACAAACTTGGAGATAGTCAGAGTCCGTCCCCCGATCTCTGTGTGTCTGGGATGCAGGGGGAGCCATGCCATGTCCCCCAAAGGTAAAGCAGGCGCTTTGCCTGCTGAGCTTCTCTCCTTGGGTCTATCTCACTACATGGGGAGCAGATGAGGTGAGATTTGGAACCATACCTGGCAGTGCTTGAGTTTAGTGCCCTGCCAGGGGACTAGTGGATAAGGGGTACCAGGGAAGGCCCTCTGGGCTCTCAGTTGGACAGTGTCTGCTTCAGTCTGCTGTGTTCCCTCTTACCCCTCTGTTCATACCTTAATTGGAAGTTCTTAGATATGAACATTCTTTAGTCCTTTGAACAAGAGGCTGTTAGGTGGAAAGGAAGCAGTTGGAGGCTCTGACCAAAATTATGGACTTTAAAATTTCATTTTGGATAAATGCAATTTTTCTTCTTCTATTTTTTTCCCGCTTTTTGGGTGACACTGGCGATACTCAGGGGTTGTTATTCCTGGCTCTGCACTAAGCCTCTGCAGTCAGGAATCACTCCTGGTGGTGCTCGGGGAACCATATGGGATGCCAGGGACCAAACCTAGGTCAGCCATGTGCAAATGAAATGCCCTGCCCGCTGTATTTCACTCCAGCCCCAAGTGTAATTTTTCATCTCCTTCTTGTTTTATAAAATCACGTACCAATAGGAGTAAAATCATACAGTCTGAAAACCATGGGGCTGGAACAATAGCACAGTGGGTAGGGCGTTTGTATTGCACGCAGCCAACCTGGGTTCGATTTCCTGCATCCCATATGGTCCCCTGAGCACCACCAGGGGTAATTCCTGAGTGCATAGCCAGGAGTAACCCCTGCACATAGCCAGGTGTGACCCGAAAATCAAAACACAAAAGCAAAAAAAAAAACTGACAAAAAATATAGTCTGAAAACCTGGCCTGTAAGCTCTGAGCACTTCTGGGTGTGGTCCCAAAACAAAACAAAAAACTGAAAGGACTGACCCTTGCGAATATATTACTAGATTTCACACCTCTGCTTTTGGCAGATAAATTCCTCATTGTCTTTATTTGGGCAGGAGGGGGATTGGCTGTGCGGGCTTTTGCCAAACCCAGCAGTGCTCTGGGATCACTCCTTGGTGATTCAGAATGTGAAGTTGAGTCTGTCGCCTGCATGACAAGTGCTCTGCCATTCACTGTGTGCTCTTTCTGGCCCCTGTAAGCCTTTGAAATTGCAGTTAGTACTTCTGGCTCAGCTGTGCACCGGGAGGCCCCAGGTGGCAGCAGCCCTGCCTGGACCTCTACCAGCTGGGCCTCATCCCTGTTTTCTGTCTGTATCCTTCTCATAAGGTTCACAGTAGTTACATAGACTTTGAATTCCTGGGGTCAGTGGTAAGCCAGGATTGCAGGCCCTGGCTTTGCAAGCAGCCTGTGACACGATACAATCTCCTGCACAATGCAGGATTCCTCAGGCACCACGTGGGTGAGCCCAAAGATCTGCCACCTTTGGCTCCAAAACCCAAGTCTGACCTGCATTCTCCAAAACTGACTGATGGAGGTTGACTCATGAACAAAAACTTTTTTTTTTTCTGATCATACCCTGTGCTTGCTGCTTTTGGTACCCTGTGTGGTGCCAGGGACTGAACCCAGGTCAGCTGTGTACAAGGCCCATACCCTACCAGAATGTACTTCTGGCACCTAAATTTATTTTTGGTTGGCCACACCCGGCGGAGTTTACCGCTGGCTCTGTTGTCATTGATCGCTCTAGGCTTGGGGATCCTTTGGGGTGATGGGGATTTAACCCTTGTTACCTGTGTGTCAGACAAGCACCTTGTGATCTGTGCTATCTCTGTAGCCATCATTAAAATGCTTTTATGCTGGGTAGAGTCCAGAAAGTTGTGTTCTTTTTTCCGATTAACTACACAATTCACTTTTTACTTGTGTGTTTTTGTTTTTGGGCCACAGCCAGCAGTGCTCTGGGTACTGGAGTAACCTGACTCTGCACTCAGGAGTCACTCCAGGTGGGCTTGAGGGATCCTATGGGATGTGGGGGATTAAACCAGAGTCAGCTGCGTTCAAGGCAATTGCCCTCCCCAATATGCTGTTGCTCTGGCCTGGGGCCTAATTCTTCTCTGTTGCAGTATATTTTTAGATATCATAACATTTTCAGTTCAAGTGGAACTACGACCCGTGAGATAGGAGAGCAGGTCAGCTGCTTGCCCTGCCCTCCCTGAGAGCAATTTCAGATTCCAAAGCAGAAACTTCTGGTCAGGGCCCTGGGGTTTGTGCACCTCTCATGCTCACTGATCTTTGCATGGAGCTTCCTGCTGATTCTCGGGAATTATAGGCGGGAGAAGATGATGTTGTGCCGTCTGACACACCGTCCACAGGGAGGAGGAAAGTGACAAAGGATATTATGCAGGGAGGAGTGCCTAGGCCTTCAGGGCTGACTGTCTCTAGAGTTGTTTCAGGAAGGAGCACTGGCTCTACTTGTGTAAACTTTTGAAAGTGGCACTGCACACTGCAATGGTGGCTCAATCTCTTCCACCTGGCATTCAGTAGTCTCACCCTTCTTCCCCCACCCCTGGGAGGTCGATGGCAATGGGCAGGCAAAGGAAGAAACGAGGTCTAGACTGGTTGGTCTTAGTCACAATTTATTCCAATCCTCTCTCCATCCACATCAGTCTCTCTTCTCCGCCTCTGCCTCCGCTTCTTCCTCCCCCATGCTACTTCATTCTCCTTCTCCATCCCCCTTCATCCTCCTTCTCTGGAGTCTGGATTCTGATCCCTCTTTCTCTTCTTTCTGCTCTCCTTCTCCTTCCTTCTGATCCCCCAGCCCACTCTTCCAGTACAGTTAAATCCCAAAGCATGAGGGGTTGGGGTAATCATTACACATAGGTGTAATCACAATCAGTAGGGGTAGAATTCTTTCCCTCTTTCCCTGGGGACATCCACTCCTAGGACAGATCCTCATTATCAGATCAATCCACCCTAGAGCAGATTCTCCTGGGTGTGTTTCTCCTCTCCTTGTCTAGCAAACATATAAGCATATATAATATAAATCATTTTGTATGGATACAGTAAAAAAATATCTTAAACTTATAGAATTGCCCTCCTAGTGGCATCTCGATCTCGGACTGCAGTGCTCAGGCCAGATAGTCTTTCCCACCCCTAGCAGGATCCTAGGCTCGTCATTACTTTTGGATCAATCACAATCACAACAATTACAACCATCCTGTTATTCATCGATTGCCTCGAGTAGGCCCCAGTAACGTCTCCTTTATCCTAGCCCTGAGATTTTTGAAAAAAGTGCCATATTCAAGGCTCTTTCAGAGTTAGGAGAATGAGACCCTTCATTGTTACTGGTATTTGGCATATTGGGTATGCCACGGGGAGTTTGCCAGATTCTGCCGTGTGAGGTTACATTCGGTAGCCTGCCAGTTTTGGATCATGATGGCATATGCATATGATCAAACTCTTAAGAATCGTGGCACTTTGGCCTGGCCCATTTCCATGCCAGGGTAGCTCACCACTTGCCCTGGGTCCATTTAGTCCCTCGTCAGGACACTGCTTTTGGGGTGTTAGGAACTAAGGGCAACTGAGGCTTAAGTCGAGAAAGCAGATGCCCGGGAGTGAATAATATTCAAAGCCAATCAAATCCTAAGTTACAAAGCATAATGTCAACGGTCTTCCTGTATCTATACAAAAAGGGCATTGCTTTAAAGTAAACTGTTCATAAGGTATAAAGAGATGAGAAAGGCAATATTACACTCATAAAATCATAGATTTCTGAGGACTCTGACAGAGTCTATTTAGGGGGGAAGCTGATTAACTGGGTGGGGAGGAGAGCATCTTCAAGACTGTTTACAGATAAATACAATGGAATGGAAGTGCCTCAGAAGCACTGTGATGGGTGTAACCAGATAAAGCTAAGCTTTTTGTGGAAGAAGGACAAAGCAATGTCATCCTACACTACTTTTTTTTTCGCTTTTTTTTTTTTTTTTTTTTTTTTGCTTTTTGGGTCACACTCTGCGATGCACAGGAGTTACTTCTGGTTCATGCACGCAGGAATTACTCCTGGCGGTGCTCGGGGGACCATATGCGTCGGCTACATGCAAGGCAAATGCCCCACCCGCTGTGCTATTGCTCCAGCCCCATCCTCTAATTTTTTTAAGACTGCTTTTGTCCTTGTTTATTTGTGTTGTTGTATTTGGGTTTAGATCATACTCCACTGAGGAGTAGTCCCAGCTCAGTGCTCAAGATTCACCCCTGCCAGGTCTCGTACTCTGTGTGGTACCTCAGATCCAAGACTGACTTCTTTAGCTTTGTTCTGTTTGGGAAGGTTGGGGACCACACCTAGTGATCTTGGGGTTTCTTCTTGCTCTTTACTCCAGCATTTTCCTGGCAGTGCTTGGGGGACCATATGGGATGCAAGGTTTACCAGCCCTAATCGCTCTTCTTTCAGATTTATTTTTGTGCAACAGTGGAGGTGCTCAGGGCTTCCTCTGGCTCTCTGCTCTGGATTCATCCCTAACAGGCATTGGAGCCCCTGGGCCACATGGCCCCATATGTGCCCTATCAGGCACAGTGATTCAGGAACCTGGACATGCGTTTCCTCTGTTTTATCCTTTCTGCCTTTGGAGAGCCTCATCTGATCAGTCACACAGTCTCATGTTCAGTCGCTGCTTTGTGTGCGGTTCTGGGCATGTGCCAGTACCAGGGAGATGGAGCAGAGGATCTTTGGGGCTGGCAGAAATGTTAGAGGTCAGGTCACTTTTGCCTGCTTTGAGAGGAATTTGGGGCAGCCCTGAACTTGAATTCATAGTCCCCTAGGCACAAATGTCCACACACAACTTTGAGTTGCTTGCTGGGCATTGAGTGTTTCCTTCTCATCCCTAGTGATTATGGGCCCTGGGGATCAGGTTTTTTGTGTACAGTGTTTAGGTCCAAGCCCATCATTGCTTTTTTTAAGGATTTTTTAAAGTTTTACTTTATTTTTTAAAGTAGTTCACAATATTTGATTACATTTAATATTCGAGCCCCAATCCCACCACCATTACACATTCCCACCACCATATTTTGGATGTTTCCATCCTGTACCCCAACCCCTGCCCCAAAGCAGAAACAAAATTATTTTCTATTGTTTCTTACGAATAAACCACTGAAAATGCACAAAAAAAAAAACCTTTTGTTAGAGGAGAGTGTGTAAAGATTGTTGTATTTCACCCAGAGGCCATTAAGCCTTTTTATAAGCTATTACTAATATGTTGTTAAAGCTTGAGTCTTGTGTGCGTCTCTCTCTCTCTCTCTCTCTCTCTAGAGAGAGAGAGAGAGAGATACACACAAACACACATATCTGTAAAAATATATTTCCCTCTAAGATTGGTTGCCTTCTACTTTAAAACCACTTCAAATTTGGTACGCTACTCTTGGAGTATGAGTGGTGTGAGGTATGAGATGTCGTGTTCGTGGCGTGCAAGGCAAGCATCCAAACCACTAGCCTGATACTCTCAGTTTAACATCATGTTTCTGAAACTGCCTCCTGGGGTTTTCCTTGTAGCTGATAGTCCACTTTTCGTGTGTTGTCAAGGGGTAGAGCGTTGGCCGGACTGTGCTCTGATATTCTTACCAGCCTTTGCTCCTGTTCCAGTGTCTCCAGCTCTCTGGGTTTCTACTAGGTCAGTTCGTCTCTGAATCCCCAAGGCTGGCTTCAGAGTCGTTGCTTTCAGCCCCATCTTGATTAATTACTTCCCCAAGATACTCATTGTCTCATACCCCACCAGCTACCTACCTTCAGAATTTGATTTCTTTTGACCTGAGAAATCTCATGGCATAGAGCAATAATTGGAATCCTTCTCTGGTGTTCTACGTGGAAGCAGCCAGCCCTGGTGGAATGTATCTTTCTGCACACTGTGATAAAGGCTTAAGTGAGTAGTTTTGCCCTCGTCCCCATGGGGATGCTCAGACAGGTATACTGTCTTCTGAGGGTGATGAAAATGGCAAGAGTATCCTTCTGACAAAGTCTTCCCCTAGGAAAAAATCCTTGGCTGTTCAGCTCAGTCAGCGGACACAACCCCTCCATAGTGGGGCAGCCTCTGCTCTGTGTGAGAGGAATACTGTTTATAATGTGTCTCTCACACTGACAGGCCCACAGGCAGTCATTTTGAACTGAACCTGTCCATGTGTAAGGAATGTGGGGGAGCCTTCACATGTTCTCAGCACCATCACATTCCTTTAGAAACCCACAGTACTCAGAATTCCCAGGAATGTCATCACTGAGGACAAACTCTTGAGTCTAGTGCCACCCCAGCGGGACTATGTGAATATCCACACAGGAGAGAAACCGCTTAAGTGTAAGGACTGTGGGAAGACCTTCGTTGGATCCTCATACCTTATTCACAGGAGATTTCATACTGGGGAGTCCGTATGCCTGTAAGGAATGTGTCGAGGCCTTTATCTGACTCAACACCTTAGTATGCACAGGGAAAGTCACACTGGAGAGAAACCATATGCTTGTATGGAGTGGGAAGTCTTTGCTTGTTCCACAAGCCTGAGTGCACAGGAAAACTCACACTGGAGAGATAACTTATATGTGTGAGCAATGTGGGAAGGCTTTTGCTTATCCCTGAAGTCTGAGTTTTCACAAAATTCGTATCAGAGAAGACCCTTATGTATGTGAGGTAGGCGGGAAGACCTTTCATTTCTTCTCAGTTTCTTTCTGAGCATAGGGAAGTTCATACAGGAATGAAACATTATTCATGTCACGACTGTGGGAGGGTCTTCACTTTCTTTTTTTTTCCTTATTGGGTCATTCCTAGCTCTGTAATCAGGAGTTACTCCTGGTGGTTTTCAGAGGACCATATGAGATGCTGGGATTCGGACACGGGTCAGCTACATGCAAGGCAAACGCCATACCCGCTGTGCTATCGCTGCAGTCTGGGTCTTCACTTTATACTCAAACTTTTTAGTCCATAAAAAAACCCACTCTACAGTGAATCCATATATATATAAGGAGTGTGGAAAAGCCTTTGCTTATTCTGCAAGCCTTTTGAGGCACAGAACATTTCGTACTGGAGACAATCCTTATGTTTGTAAAGACTTTGGAAATGGCTTCACTTCCCCTTAACTCCTTATTGAACATAGGAAAATTCATACTTGAAAAAGCACATATTAGATCTTAACTCAATCCACAAGCTTTGCTTTGTGTAAAAGGCATTTATCCAGGATTGAGGCCTTTCATATGTAAGGTCTGCAGGATAATTTTCAATCAAGTAGCATAACTTTCTTAACAGGAAAATTCACATTGGAGAGAAACCTCATAAGTGTAAGGAATGCGGGAAAGTTTTCAATTTGTCCTCAGTCTTTCCTACGCACATGAAAAGTCATTTTAGAGTGAAACCTTATGTATGCCAGGAGTGCGGAAAGGAAAGGCCTTTACTGGGTCTGCAGGCCTTACTATGTATAGATGAATTCACACTGGGGAGAAACTATATACATACACACACACATATGTAAGAACATGGGAAGTTCATCATCCATCATTTAAAGGCACCTGCAGCCTTTTAAGGCGTAAGAGAATTACTACTGCAAAAAATCTGTGGGTAAGGAATATAGGAAGGCTTTCGTGTTCCCCTCAAGCCTTAGTAAATATAAAAGTTATGTTGGATCAATCAATTCCCTAATAACAATGGCCAGGGTCAGAACATGGCCCTTAGGTAAAACAGTTTTAGTTTCGACAAGTGGGTGGGGGATTGCTACAAAAGTACAGTCTGGAAGGAAATAATCCTGGTGCGTGTGAAAACTTCCTGTGACATTAGTACCATAAGGGAAAGGTACTTGCTGATTATCACTTGGACCATGGGTATGACAGAGTCCTGGCAGTTGGACTTCACATTCTGTTAACTGGTAAATAATGAGTCTTAGTGATAGAGCAAGGTGGACGGAATTAAATAAAACTTAAGTAGGTGGGGGCTATAGGATGGGAGATGCATGCTGAAAGTAGACTCTAGACCGAACATAATTGCCACTCAGTGCCTCTTTTGCAAACCACAGCACCCAAAAGGAGAGAGAACAAAAGGGAATGCAGGGTGGGTTGGGGGGTTGGAGGTGGGAGGGATACTGGGATTAGTTGTGGTGGAGAATGGGCACTGGTAAAGGGATGGGTTCTTGATCATTGTATACCTGAAACCCAGGCACAAAAATTTGTAAGTCTACAAATGTACCTCATGGTGTTTCACTAATAAAAATTAAAAAAAAATAGGTGGGTGCTGGAGTAATAGCACAATGGATAGAGTATGCCCCCAAAAGCAATAAAAAACAAATAAGTAGGTACAAAAATTATATTTTGCTGGGTATTGTCAAGGCTCACCATGGTTTCATTTGTCGCTGTGACTCTGGCTTGGCTCAGAGGTCCTGGTTTGGGGGGGATCATGGCAGAGATTAACCATGATGCTGCAGAGAACTTTTTGACCTCAGACAGCCAAACCTCCATTCTTCAGGCCTTTGTGTCTTAAGTTCTGGGTAGCCTCATCCCGCTGTGCTGTCCATATTTGGTGTCCAGGTCAGCCGCGTGCAAGGAAGCACTTCACTTGCTGTAGCATATCTGTACTCCTTGTACTCAGGTTTCCATTAGATTTACACAAACGTTGAGGATAAATGTTTTGAGATTTTTACTTTGGAAGCAGTAAAATACTAACAATCTAATATTCACCAGAATGGTAAACACCATGTAGATATGTGCAAAAGGCCAAGCCAGACTGCAGAGTGACCAGTTTGGTTTGCTGCCTGTTAGCCGCTCCTTTCTGGGGGTTTGTCAATATGCTGTGTTTTATATACTTTTGTTTTGGGGGAAACCTGACAGTTCTTAAGAGTTACTCCTGATGGTTCCCATTGCCACCATTGAGGAATGTCTGGGACTGAATTCAGGTTGACCGAGTTCAAGGCAGGTACCCAGTCTACCCTTCTGGCCACGTACTCTTTTTTTTTTTTCTTTTTGGGCCATACCCGGTGATGCAAAAGGGTGACTTCTGGCTCTGCAATCAGAAAATACTCCTGGTGGTGCTCAGGGGACCATATGGGATGCTGGGAATTGAACCCAAGTCAGCTGCGTGCAAGGCAAATGCCCTACCTACTATGTTTTCACTGCAGCCCTGGCCACATACTCTTGGCTTGAAATCTTGTTTCGGAAACTGCCTCCTAGGATTTTCCTTGTAGGCAAGTGTCCACTGCTCTTGTGTTGTTAAGGGGTAGAAGCCTTTGCTTCTGTTCCAGTGTCTCTCCGGCTCTCAGGGTTGTTACTAGATCAGTTCCTCTCTGCATCTCCAGGGCTGGCAACAGAGTCACGACTAATACACGATTGGGGGACTTCTCCTTCTTCCAGATCTCCACTTTGTGACCCATCACTCTAGCCGCCACCTCTCCACTCCTTTATGTGAGCCGATTCCACTTGCAGTACACTTTTTTTTCTTTTCTTTTTGGGTCACACCCAGCGATGTTCAGGGGTTACTCCTGGGTCTGCACTCAGGAATTACTCCTGGCAGTGCTTGGGGGGCCATAAAGGATGCTGGGGATTGAACCTCGGTCAGCTGCATGCAAGACAAATGTCCTGTCCACTGTGCTATCGCTCTGGCCCAGCCAGCAGTACACATTTACCTGCTTTGTTCTAGTGGTTTTCTGTGCACCTGATGTCTGGCCCTTTACGGCTGCTTGCAGAAGTGGAAGTGATATCCCAGCAGGTCTTTTAGGGTGCTTGCTTCAGACACTGGATCAGGTCTCCATTTGTCACACCTGTGAAGGGAGCAGTGGCTGTCCTGCGTTGAAAGGGGTCTGTGAGGGCTGCTTTTGTGGCAGGGCACAAGCGACCTCCCACTAGTGCCTGGCGCCTCCCCATCTCCTCACTGTGAGTAGAGTGGCAACGCCAGCTTGGGAGCACTTTCACGCTTCTCTTCCAGTCATTCCTGTGGCGCAGCGGTGACTTTTTGGGAACGCGGAGCTTTCATGAGTATAGCAGGGGCTGTACCGGGGCGCAGGGGTGGAGGGTGTGAGTGAGTGATCCTGGGGATCCACTGTGGCCACAATCTCCTCCAGCTCCGCAAATGGGCAGTGGCGGGTGGGCGTGGGTATGAGTGAGGTGGTTACAGAGAGGGGAGGGGAAGCGGGGGTGGTGTTGACCCTCCCATCACTGGGCTTCGCTGGGCCCTGTCCTGGATCCTTTGGCCCGACGTCATTGCTGTAGAAACTCCAGATGCACTTAGAAGACCAGAGCGATAGCACCGTGGTTAGGGCGTTTGCTTTGCATGTGGCCCACCCAAGTCCGATCTCCAAGCTCCACCAGGACAGATTCCCAGAGACGAAGCTTTCTCTACTATTGTGTTGCTAGAAATGCCCTCCTTAAAATCTGTGAGCAGGTGTTTTAAATATTTAGTTGTTCCCTCATTACGTGTGTATACATTTAAGTGTGTGATTTCTTCCTGTTGTACGTATCCCTTGATGAAGAGAATATAGCCTTCGCTGTCCCTTCTAATATTTTTTAACCTGAAAGTAGTGTTGTTGGATAATCGTATGGCCACCCCAGCTTTTTGAGGGAGCTGTTTGCTTGCAGGATTCTTTTCTATCCTTTCACTTTGAGTCTGTATTTGCTCTGACTTTTGATATGAGTTTCTTGTAAGCAGCAGAATGTTGGGTTCTGTTTCTGAATCCATTTTGCCACTCTATGTCTCTAAATTGGTGAATTTAGACGGTTGACGTTGAGAGAGATTATTGTTATGGAGTTTTGCATCATATTTTTGTAGGGGCCTGTAGTGCTTGTAGGGTTTGTCTTGTCTTATAGTAGCCCCTTTAGGCCTTCTTTGAGGTTTGGTTTTGAATCTATGAAGTTCCTGAGCTCTGTTTATCTAGAAAATAGTGTACCATTCCTTCAAGTTTGAGTGAGAGTTTAGCCGGATAGAGTATTCTTGGTGAAGTATTTATTTCAGTGAGTTTTTTCACTGTATCCCGCCATTGCCTTCGCGCTTGGAGGGTTTCCTCTGATAGGTCTGCTGTGAAGCTAAGGGGTGCTTCTTTGTGTGTGATTACCTTCTTTGACCTTGCTGCTTGCAGTATTGTGTCTCTATCGGCAGCATCGATCATTCTAACTATGATATGTCTTGGAGTGTTTTTGTTAGGGTCTCTTTTAGCTGGCACCATTTGGGCTCCTTTAATCTGCATAGCTGCATTGTCGAGCTCTGGGAATTTTTCAGGAATGATTTGTTTCACCGTGACTTTTTCATTGGGATTGTTTCCCTCAGCTTCTGGTACTCCAATGATTCTAATGTTGTTGCTCTTGGAATCATCTCCTAAGACTGTGATTCGCTCTCGAGCTATTTTGAGGTCTCTTGCCATTGTTGTTGCCAGTTAGCTTGGTGCAGCTGTTCTTCCAGCTCACTGATTCTGTCTTCTGATTCTGTGGTCATTCTATTGTTGAGGGCACAACTGAGTTTTTTATTTCATCTAACGGAATCTTTAATTCGTGACATTTCTGTGCGTAACTTTCCAATTTCTGCTCTCATTTCTTCCTGGATTTTCTCGATTGTCCCATCCATTGTATCTTTCATGTCCTCCTTCAATTTATTGGATATCTGTCTGACTGTTTCATTGAGTTCTTTGAACATCTTCATGACTTTATATCTGAATTCTTTGTCAGAGAATTTCCTTAGGTGAGTACCACCTACTGAGGTTTCTGGTCTCTTTTCATCGTCCTCCCCACATGGTGAGGATTTGTGTTGTTTCATCATTTTAGTGAATGGGTATGGGAATTGTGATGTTACTCTAGATTTCTTGGTGTGATTAACTACCTGCATCCGTGTGAGCATTGGCCTGCCTAAAATTAGACCAGGACCACTCCTACCAAAGTGACGCCCACTTCTGAAGAGGCCACTCCCCCACGGGAATGTGGTATGTGTGGAGAGGGGTAAAGGTTGGGTGGAGAAGACGGGCACAGAGTTGGGGATGAAGAGGAAGAGGAAGAAGCTCAGGGCTGCTTTTGTTCTAGGGTCCTAGAGGACGCCTGGGGCGCTTGCACAGAGAAAGCCAAATCCCAGGTTCGAGTACTGGCAGATAAACTGACCTGGGTGGGGAAGAAGACTGTCACAGCTTTGGGGACAAAGAGGAAGAGGCTTATTTAAATTTTTTTAAAAATGAAAACTTGCCTTCTTGTGGCAGATGAGGTTCAATCCTAGGCATTTCTGATGGTCCCCAGAACCTCGCAGGCCCACACCAAACCCCCATAAAAATGAAAAATCCTCAGCAGTGGGGCTGGAGAGAATGCACAGCGGTTAGGGCGTTTGCCTTGCACCTGGCCGACCTGGGTTCAATTTTCAGCATCCCGTATGGTTTCCTGAGTACCGCCAGAAATAATTCCTGAGTGCAGAGTCAGGAGTAACCCCTGTACATTGCTGTGTGTGACCCAGAAAGCAAAAAAAAAAAAAAAAAATCTCAGCAGATTTGGTGTGTTTAGAATTTCCAGGGAAGGAAATTGGCTGCTGAGGCTCATTATTACCATTTTAAATAAACTTCTTCCCACCCCACCCCAATTTCATCTGACGGCAGGTACCTTCACCCCAAACTTCTGGAGATGTTGGAGTTGGATCTGGCCCCTGCCACCCTCCTTATGGAAAACAGAGGACTTGGAACTTTCCATTTGTATATGAACCCCAAAGATCTCTTAGGGAGGGAGGAAGATACACTGTCAGAATTGTGGGGTGCTGAGGAATGGGATGATGGGGCTGGAGACCTCTACGAACTGGTCGGTTTGAAGAGATCGTGCTGTGGGAAGGCACAGTCGTCTTCTGTGCTCACTCTGGGTTCCGACTCAGGCACCATATAGGGTCACCTGAGCTGCCCTGAAAAATGTTGCGGCCGTCCACAGCCCACACCCTAAAATAATTAAGCCAGAGTCACTAGCTTATCAAGTCAGCTCTGGGGGCTATGGATACAGCTCCTCTGTACAGAAATATTTTTTTTCCTGCAGAAATTCTGAGGATCTGGGGAGCTATAGCAGCTCCTGAAGGCAGGTCAGGATCAGGAATATACATTTCTTAGAGAAAAGTCCCAGAGTAAGGACAGAGACGCCCCACAGCATCCTCTTGCGGTGGATTGGTGGAAGAGTTGTGGCCCGACCTCTCCTGCCTAAAGATTTCTAGCCCTTGGGGTCGCTTTCATGTTACCCTGCGGGTCACTAGGATCCAGCAGGCTGCCTCAGGGCATGGAGTGGTATCCGAGCATCCAGGGCGCTTGCCTCGCATGGGGCAACCCGGGTGTCTGGATTGAACCCAGCAGAGTGGCAAGTGCTTTGCCCGCAGTAGAATCTCTCCCTCTAAGCCCCTTTTCCCAAACGGTTCCTGTCCTGGGCATCCCCATACCTTCGCGGTCTTCCTGTCTTCCGTGGAGGAAGGTGGTGGAAGCAAGACTCAGCTCGGTATCCCCAACTTTGGCATGAAGGAATCCTCCATGAAAGGTTTTTGTTTGTGTTTCTGGAACCACATTCTGTGATATTTTGGGGTCATTCCTTCCCCTGCATTGAAGAATCACTCCTGACGGTGCTCAGGGGGAATGTATGGGGTGCAGCGATAGAACCTGGATCGCACATAGAAGGCAAGTGCCCTACCGGTTCCATTTTCAGTGTTTGATCCATGGTCCTAGGCTACTCAGACCCATACTTTTATCTTATTATTATTTGGTTTCGAGCCACATGCAGTGGTACTCAGAGATTCCCTCTGTTTCTGTGCTCGGGGATCACTACTGGCGAGTCTCAAGGATACTCTGGGGTGCTAGGGATGGTACCCTACCCTCTAACGTATCTCTCTGATCCTCAAGGCAGAACTTTTGGGGATGGAGCCATAGCACAGCAGGTAGGGTGTTTGCCTTGCATGCGGCCAACCCAGATTCAATTCCCAGTATCCTATAATGGTCCCTCGAGCACTGCCAGGAGTAGTTCCTGAGCTTGGAGCCAGGAGTAACTCCTGTGCATTGCTGGATATGACCCAAAAAGAAAAAAAATGATTAAAGTAATTATCTCCTAATAACGTAGGAGAGCGCTAAGGGGCTGGAAAATACCGAACTCTTGGCAAAGCTGTTTTTTCGATGATGTTTCGATGATGAGCACACACGGCTCTCCTCCCTGTCCTCTTGGGAGTTAGTCATGGAATGACCCTGTGATTTGCTTTCTTAACGCTGTCTTTATTCTTCCTTAAAAAAAAAATAAAAATGAAATAGGGGCTGGAGAGATAGAACAGCAGGTAGGGCGTTTGCCTTGCATGCGGCTGACTTGGGTTCAATTCCTAGCATCCCATTTTTATCCTTTGCCTCCCTCACAAGCACCCGAGTGGAGGAGAGGGGGCGACCATAATGCCTTCTGTTGGGAGGGCTACAGCAGTGCTCAAGAAATCGACGGGAGTCCCCACTGGCAATTCCTGGCCAATTGGGTGGCAGTTCTTTGCAAAGTCTTGGGATGAGGTGCTGGAGGTCACCTGGGCTGTTAGATGCCAAACTTTGTTAATTTGTGTTTGGGCCACAGTAGTGCTCAAAGGTTACTCCCAGCTCCATACTCAAGGGTCACTACTGCTAGGCCTGGGCAACCCAGTGGGCTGCCAGCAATCCCAGGCTGATCATGCCTTGTTTTGTTTTGGAGGGTGCTGATGGGGAGGGGCCACACCCAGTGATTCTCGGGTTACTCCTGAGTCTACACTCCTGCATTGCACCTGGCAGTGCCTGGGAGGCCATATGGGACGTTGGGGATTACCAGCCCTACCCACTGTCCCTGCATCCACTGTCCTGTTATTCCAGCCTGCTGTTTTGTTTTCTTTAGTATTTTTTGTGCCGTAGTGGAGTGTTTAGGATGTCCTCTTGGCTCTGTGCTGCGGATTCACCCCTGACAGGCATCAGGACCACCAGGGTGTAGTAGCCCTATACGCACCCTGGCAGCTACCATGATTCAGACACAAGTCATGTGTTTCCGGGTTTTTTTGTCTTTGATCTGGGGTGACTTGACAATTCAGCGACACAGGCTGTGCGTGGGTATTCTGTTGATGCCCTTTCATTAATTTGGCCCATTATGTCAGGGACACACGGGGTTCTCTTGTCACCTTTTCCTTGTCACCAATCCATGTCTCTGTCTCTGGGAGCAGGGCATTCCAGGTTGAAGCCTGTGGTAATCTCCTGGCTGGAAGGAGGAGCCTTGAGGACTGACAGTTGAGGAAGAATAACAACAGAGTCAAGAGAGCAAATCAAAGGGTCATTCCATGATGGACTGTCCAAGGTAGTGAAAGGCAGAGAGAGCACGGCACAGATGACTGGATCCAGGCGCCTGAGGCCCCAGGGGTCAGTGGCACATTTCACATGAGCTCAGGGCACCCACACACTGTCCAGGAGCCGAGCCAGTGAGGGTCCCTGACAGTCACCTGCACACACGGCTCTCCTCCCTGGCCTCTTGGGAATTTGTCATGGAATGACCCTGTGATTTGCTTTCTTAAGCTGTCTTTATTCTTCCTTAAAAAAAACAACTAAAAATGAAATAGGGGCTGGAGAGATAGAACAGCGGGTAGGGCGTTTGCCTTGCATGCGGCCGACTTGGGTTCAGTTCCTAGCATCCCATATGGCCCCTTGAGCACCTCCAAGAGTAACTCCTGACTGCATTGACCAGGAGTAACCACTGTGCATTGCCATGTGTAACCCAAAAAGCAAAAAAAAAAAAAAAAAAAAAAGTTAAAAAAGAGCACTTCTCACTTCACTAATATTAAAGAGGAAAAAGAGTCTGAAACTTTTTGTTTTGGGAAGTAGTAAAAATCCCAATAATCTAGTAGTCATATAATACTATAAATCATTTAGGTTGTTGAAAAGGCTAAGTAAGGCCTTTTTACCAGGGAAGTTTGCTAACTGTGAATCAGTATATACCTCCATTCTAGGATGGGTCCTTAAGCTCTTTCAGTAACATTTTTGATTTTGGAAGCACACCTGACACTTCTGGTGATGCTACGGCAACCATTTGGGATGCCAGGGATGGAACTCAAGTAGACCAAGTTCAGTACAAGTGCTAACCCACTGTACTTGTAACTCCTGGTCCATACTCTGGGTTTGAAATGTATTTCTGAATCCCCCCATCGAACTTTCCTTGCCGACGACTTTCCATTGCTCCTGTGTTGTCAGAGGTAGAGCATTAACGCGTAAAGTGCTCTCAGATGTCCTTCGCAGCCTTTCTTCCTCTTCCAGTTTCTGTCCACCCTCAGGTGGCTGCTCTCTGTTTTGGTTGTGCTAGTTCCTCTCCAGGGCTGGCTTTCACCCCAATCTTGATTTGTTACTTCCCTGAGAAACTCACTGTCCTGTGCCCCACCCACTCCCTACCTGCCTGTTTTACCTGGAGCAACCCTGTTTTAGTTTTCCTGATGGCCTTGTGGGTGAGAGCATTGACTCTACACTTGACTGACCAGTAAAGCATCAGGGGACTTCTTTTTACCTGAGCTCCCAATCCAGCAGCTGCCTCTCCACTCTCTTATGCGAATCCATCCACCTCAAGCCACTGGTTCACCTGGGTGGGGATAATGGTTCTCTGCACATCTGGAGTCTGGCCCTTTAAGGCTGCTTGCAGGACTGGATGTGACATCACAGCAGGGCCTTCCTGGTGCTTCTCTTCCTGGAAACGGGGTCAGAGAGTCCTTGTTCACGTGGGTGAAGGACAAAGTGGGGCCCCAGTGAGGAAGCGGAACTCTGAAGGGTGATTTTGTCTTGCTGCAGGACGGACGGGGGTGGCCTCCCGTGAGCTCCCTGTGCCTCCCCGTCTCCACACTTTGCTGCGGGACCACGCTAGCTCAAGGGGCCTCTCGCGCTTATTTTTCTTGTGTTCCCCGATATCCAGGCGGTTGCTGAGGTATGTTGGAATCTTTTGGGGGGCGCGGAGCTTCTGGAGGTTCGTCGGGGGCTGTAGTGGGACGCGGGGTTCACAGTTGGGAGTACGTGATCCTGGGGAACTTCTGTGGCCAAGGTCACCTTCAGCTCCGCATTGGGGCAGCCGCGGGTGGGTGTGGTGCTGAGCGCGGGGCTTGGGGGCCTTGGGATGCAGGACGGGCCGAGATCGGGGTCTTGGCAGTCCAGACCCTCCAGCTGACTCATGGGACCTTGCCCAAGTTTCGCTGCTGTAGAATCTTCAGATTCATTTTGAGGGTTAGAGCCACAGCCCCCCCCCCCCCCTCCCACCTGCCCGCAATGGCAAGAGACCCTGTTGCCGTCCAGCTTTTTCATTGGCTACCCTCATGGTTCGGGCCTGGGCAGTGGATCTGCAGGTGGCCGGGTTTTGCCAGTGATACTTTTCTTTTGGAGGTATTTCTGGTCTGGGGAATGGGGTGCTCTGTATTCCCGGAGATACCCTAAGGGGTTTCTCTGGCTCTGGCCTCAGATGTTATTCCTGGCAGTGCTCTGGGGGCTGTGGGGATGCAGAGGATTGATTTGTGTCAGCAACGCCAGCATCCTAACAGGTTTACTGTATGTTGGAATAGGAATATCTGCTTCCTCACATCAAGTTGCAAAGTCCTGTCCAGACCCCTGGCTATAGAGGTGAGTACTGGGAGTAAAGGGTCTGTGTGTGTGTGTGTGTGTGTGTGTGTGTGTGTGTGTGTGTGTGTGTGTACTAGGGTAAAATGTTTTGTAGATTTTTTTTTAAAATTTGTTTATTTATTTGTTTTTTTGGGTCATGCAGGGGGCCCCGGTAACCACTCTCTGGCCCGCGGAGGTGGCCTGAGGATTGATCCGATGATGCAAGGAGGGACCAACCGAATGAACACGAGACACAAGAGACAGAGTACAGTTTAGAAACAGAGAGAAAAAGGGACAGGCTTTATTGAGGGATACAGGCTGTTTATATAGGGTCCGGGCAGCTCAGTCAGGAGCAGAAGCAATATAACCATATATGGTAAGGTCAGCAACAAGCGCTTTACCTAACATTCAAGGTAAACATTTGCGAATCAAAGGGTATTGTGGCAGTAGGTGCATCCTGAGCTTTACATTTTGTATACCAAAGGGTCTTAGGGAGTGGATGCATCCTGGAGGTTACTATAGATAAGGCCAGATAAACTGTCAGCCTGGTGTGTGGCTATAGATCAGGAGATCAGGAAGTCCTGGGAGACTGTCACCAATGTCTGTCCCAAGCAGTTCCTAACATGGGAACCATGGCCAGGGTCTATGAGAGGGCTCTTGGCTTCCCACAGGGTCACAGCCGGGATGCAAGGGGTTACTCCTGGTTCTGCTCTCAACAATTACTCCTGAGGTGCTCAGGGGACCATATGGGATGCTGGAAATCGAACCCAAGTTGGCCACTTGCAAAGCAAACGCCCTACCAACTGTTCTAGCACTCCAGCCCCTGTTTATTTTTTAATAGAGAGGGGCTCCCCTAGGAAATTATAGCCCAGAATGTGGCTCTCTCAGGAGGACAGAAGGGGGTGCTGATGCATGGGATATCCTGACCTCCGAGTCCTAACTGGCTGGGCCTGTGAGAACCTTCTGTAGGATCAGGGAGGAGTCCCCAGATCAAGCCAGGGCCGACTTTTCTCTCTTGATGCCAAGCCTAGTACTTGTGTTGTGAAAGACAGCACAGATGCCAACCCATTTTGCTTCTCCTGGGGAGACAGAAGCTTTAGGCAGTGTCTCCCAGGCGGGTCTGTGAGCCAGTGCCCGAGGGCGTGGCTGTTCAGAACTTGGGGTTTTGTTCCTGTCCAGTGCTCACAATTCTGACTTCTCCTCCAGGTTGCTTATCCTCTGGAAAAACAGGCAGGAGAAGATGGTGGTGTGATGCCATCGGACACCAACCCCAGCTAGGGGGAGAGTGACAAAATGATGCAGTGATAGGAGCGTCAGGCTTCCCGGGCTGTCTGTCTCTGAGTTGCTTCAGGAATGACCCTGCTGCCTTGTGGGAGCACCTGGCTCTCTACTCTATGAGGCCACGTGTCAATTCCGTTGTATTTGGCTTTTGGACCCCTCCCACCTCATATATTACTGGTGCTCCTCTTTACAATAGCCAGAATCTGGATAAAAGCTGAGTGCCCAAGAACAGATGACTGGTTAAGGTACATCTACACAGTGGAGTACTATGTAGCTGTTAGAAAAGGTGAAGCCATGAAATTTATATACACATGGTACTACATGGAAAGTATCACGTTCAGCGAAATGAGTCAGAAAGAGAAGGATAGACATAGAAAGATTGCATTCATTTGCGGAATATAAAGTAAGAAAACAAGAGACTAACACCCAAGAGTGGCCGGGATTAGTACCAGGAGGTTTGCTCCATGGCTTGGAGGCCAGCCACAAATGCTAAGGGAAAAGGCAGCTCAGATAGAGAAGGGAGCACCAAATAAAGGGTTTTGGGAGGATCCTCCCCGGATGGGAGAAGCATGCTGAAAGTAGACTATGGACCAAACATGATTTCCACTCAACGCCTCTTGAAAACTACAACACCCAAACGAACAAAGAGTACAAAAGGGAATGCCCTGCCACAGAGGCAGGGTGGGATGCGGGGGATGGGGAGTGGGAGGGATACTGGGACCTGTGATGTTGGAAAATGGGCACTGGTGGTGGGATGGGTATTTGATCATTGTATAATTGAAACCCAAGCACAATAATTTGAAAGTCTACATTGTACCTCATGGTGTTTCTCTAATAAAAATTTTTTAAAAAAGATTACTGGTGCTCAAGGATGACTCAAGGACCTTATGGGGTGCTGGGCATAAAAGGCTGGTGTCTGGATAATTTTTTTTTGTTGTTTTCGGAACCACATGCAGTGATTCTGGGTATTATACTCTTGGCTTTGCACTCTGGCGTTGCACCTGGCAGTGCTTAGGGGACACTATGGGATGGCGGTTATCACCAGCCCTACCCACTATCCCCATCCCACTGTCCTGTTACACAGTCATACTGCTTTCTTTCTTTTCGTAGTCATTTTTGTGCCACAGGGGAGATACTCAGGGCTTCCTCTTGGCTCTGCTCCGGATTTCCACCTGATGTGCCTCATAGGTCCCCAGGTGTGCTGGCTCTGTTTGTGCCCTTGCAGTTACAGTGACTCCGGCCCTAGACCATGTTGTTCTCCTATTTTGTCCTTACTCTGGAGAGCTTCGTCTGCTCTGTCATATAGTCTCTCATTCACTCTCTGCTCCTTTTGCAGTTCTCGGCATGCACCGGTCACAGGGAAACAGAACAAAGGATCTCTGGGGCCGGCAGAGCTGTTGGGCTTAAGACACTTTGAGAGGCATTTGGGGTGGACCTGAACCATCATCAGAGTCCTACAGGCACACATGTGCATGCACAGCCTTCAGTCGGTGGCAGGACATTGAGTGTCCCCTTCTTCCTAGAGAATGGGCTGTGGGATGCAGGGGGTGTATGTTTAGAGTTCTGAGCTGAAAGCGGGGTCACTCATTTGGGTCCCAATGATTTTGTCCTCAGTTGTGACTCTCTGCAGTGCTCATAGGAGCAGTGGTGGAATTCCCTGGGGTCAGGAGAAAGTCTGCCACCTTCAGGAACCTTCTAGTAGAGCATCCTCACATTTTCATAGATGCAGCTGTCTTAGAGAAAAGTTGGGACCCGTCTGCCAGGAGTTCAGGTGGAGGCTGGTTTCTCCCTAGAAGACAGACCCTGAGCCCCTCTAGGGCCCTGGGGTCCTGGCCTCACAGCCCACGGATCAGGGTGGGGACAGATCCTGACTCCTGTCCCCTTTGTATGCCGGCTCAGGACACGGTGACCTTCCCCGACGTGGTCGTGATCTTCACCCCAGAAGAGTGGACATGCTTGGATGCCTCTCAAAGAAAGCTCTACAAGGATGTGATGCTGGAGACCTAACAGCACCTGTGGGCCATTGGTGAGAGCAGTGCGGGGCCGACCATGTCTGGACAGACCCATGTGGGCTCCCTGTGCCAGGCCGTGACTGTGTGTTCAGCAGAAGCTGTGACTGTCGTGGTGAGGACAGCCATGCAGTAGCTTAGTTCCTTCCGTGGTTTCTTGTTGGTGCTCACTTGGCGATGCTCGGGGCTTACTCTAAGCTATGCCCGTGGGAATCATTCTCTGTGGCTTTGCATGAATCTGGAGTGTTGGGGATCGACCCAGGTTAGCCCCGTGCATGGCAAGGTCCCTGAGTGTTGTACCATCGCTCAGGTCTCTCTAAAAAGTTCCTGGTTCCTGCCAAGGCTGAGTTCTCTGATCACTTCTTGTACTACACATAATTTCTAGTATTTGTTTTGGTTTTGCTTTTATTTGGGGCACAACCTTAATCCACTTGTCTCTGTACTGAGGGATCAATCCTGGGTGTGCTCAGGGGCTATGGGGTTCTCAGGATTGACCACGCTTGGCAGCTTAAAAGGTTGCTATCTTAATCTTGGTACTGTTGCACCAGGCCCACAACTTTAGTTAATTTATTTTTATTTTTATTATTTTATTTTTTAAAAATTTTTATTAGTGAAACACCAAGAGGTACAGTTGTAGATTTAAAAGTTTTTATGCTTAGGTTTCAGTTATACAGTGATCGAGTACCGATCCCTCCACCAGTGCTCATTCTTTACCACCACTAATCCCAGTATCCCTCCCACCCCCCACCCCCTGTTCAGTCTGCCTCTGTGGCAGGGGATTCCCTTTTATTTTGTTTTGATTTGGTTTGGGGTTATACTTAAAAATACTTAGGGATTATTTCTGGCTGAGTATTCAGTTATTAATCCTGGTTGTGGTCCAGGTCATTGTGTGCTGCTGGGGCTCAATACTGTACATGTGTGAGTGTCTGTTTCCTGCCTGCCTGCTGTAGGGCCTCACCCCATCAGATGTTGCTCTGTTTCAGTGCTCGCGGTCACTTCCAGTGGCTCTTGGTTCATCTGGAGTCAGGATTTGTCTTTGGAATATGCAATCAGGGATCATATCTGATGGCTTGAGAGACCTTACTGAATGTCAAGATCGAACTTTAATTGACCGTGAGGAAGGCCAGTGCCTGAGCTGCTGGTGGTGTCTGTCTGGATCCGTTTATGTTTATTTTTATAACCAATATTGTGCTTTGGTCGTCTTTGGCCATCTTTGGATTTGTTAAGCTTTGGGGTTTACTGCACGCGGGTATCAGTTCACGCACGGTCAGTACATTGCAAGTGATGCCGAGCCTAGAGTGACAGTAGAGTGGGCATGGTGCTTATCTTGCAAGTTCTGGACATGCGTTCTATCCTCAACATCCCATGTGGTCCTCAAGCACCACCAAAGGTGATTTCTGAGTACACGGTCACAAGAAGCGTTGAGCATCCTCAGGTAAGGATTCCAAAATAGAGAAAAATACTCTTTATTGTGCTATGATCAAACCCCTGTTGGCCCTCTGCAAAGACAGAGCTATACTATTTTTTGTATTTTCTGGGGCCCCATATTTCACTCTTAAAGTAAGACCTGAATCTTAGCTCTTAAATTACCCCAAATCTCGAGCATTTTAAAAGTGCAGATTCTGTTCATGCTTTTCTAGTAATTTACTCCATTTTTATAGGGACACATGGGGCATACTTGTCACGTTTTTCTAGTCGCTCATCCATCCTCCATCTCTGTGTGGTTCAGGGCATTCTAGGGTGAAGCCTGCGGTGATCTCCTGGCTGGAAGGAGGAACCCTGAGGCCTGGGAGGAGAGGTATGCATGCAGGTGAGTGTCTGAGAACCTTCCGTGACTCAGGCCCTGGGCAGTGTGTGGGTGCCCTGAGCATGTGTGAAATGCCCTGCTGACCCTGATATCCTTGGGTTCCTGGATCCAGGCATCTGTGCTGCATTCACGCTTCCCTTTGCTCCCAGTGCAGTGCTGGGAATGGCCAGAAGGAAATTCAGAGTCTGATGCTTGAGGTTGAGGACCCTTTTCTTCACTGGGGGTTGACATGTCTGCTCAAAACCTAAAGAAAACTGTAATATGTTTCATCTAAATGCCGTGTTTTTCATTTGATTGAAAGTATCTACAAATGGTAATTGTAATTAGACCTGAACATTTAAACTGCTCTGTCCACATTGCTCCATGTGTTTCCCAGAGACCTACCGGGAATAATCCCTGAGCACTGCATGGTGTACCCCCGCCCCCAAATGGAAACAAAATACAGAAGAGAAAAAGTCATTGATCGTGAAAAAAATCTGTCTGTGGTGAGATGTTTTCAGTGGCCCCTGTGGTCAGTCTTAGCAGTGTGGAATGCAGCATTTCTTCACAAGTGCTTTCTGGGCTCTACTCCAAATTGAGCTAGAACTGAACCCAGAGTTTTGAGTGTTTTATATTCTCTTGAATCTAGTGCATCAGTTTTCTGTGGAGGGAGTTATTTCTGCATGTGAATTGAGGTGAAAAAAACACTTAACAAATTAATGGCCCCCATTCATCAATTTTCCATGTGTGTCTTACAGAAACATTAGGTTTGTCCGTGGTAATGTCATCCACTTGTCAGGAATTGCATTCATTTGTTGCAACTGTTAGAAATCAATCTGCAGGTATTCACTTTATTTGACATGGAGACTCTTAGAGCATAGAACGATAATTGGATTCCTCTGCTGTTCTACAGGGAAGCAGCCAGCCCGAGTGGAATGTCTCTGACCCTTCACACTGTGAAAAAGTCTCGAGTGTGCATTTGTGCCCTCAGCCACACGGGGATGCTAAGGCAAGCAAGATGGCCTCTGAGGGTGATCAGAATGCCGAGAGCAGCCTCACTCTGAAGAATCACTCCCCTGGGAAAAGGTTCACACAGTCTGTTGTTCTCGGTTCTGTTGTTCTCGGTCCACAGACACAAACCCCAACATTGGGGCAGTCCCTAGAATGTGGGAGAAGAGCACTTTTTATAGCGAGTCCTTCACACCGAAAGGCCCACAAGCAAAGTCACCATGGATTGACCCTGTCCAAGAGTAAGGAATGTGGGGGAGCTTCCCTGTGTTCCCAGGACCGTGATGTTCCCTTAGAACCTCACAGTGGACAGAATCCCCAGGAGTGTCAGCAGCAAGGGCATGGTTTGACTCCATTGTCACCCGTGTGTGATAACATGAACATCCACACTGGAAGGAAATCACATGCATGTAAGGACTGTCGTTTTGGGTCATACCCTGAAATACTCAGGAATTATTCATGGTGGTGCTCCAGGGACCCTCCCGTGGTGCTCCAGTGTTGTGTTAAACCTGGTGCAAGACAAATGTCCTATCGGCTGTACCTACTTGTTGGCCCCTATTGGAAACAGTTTAAATGATCTTTACTGTGTGCAGAAAGACATATGAGTGGATGGAAGGGGCCCCTTGAATCAAATGTCTGAGATGTGCCGGGAATATGGGTCAGCTCCCCACACCCCAGCAGGCCATTCCGTTTACCTGTGATTACTCACAAGGTTGGGCACATTCCTGGATCCCCCCCATCAGTTCAATAATATTACAGAAAATAAGTAAATGTTGTATTTGGAATTAGCAAAGTCCCATCAATGTAGAAGTCACCAGTATGGTAAGAAAGATTCGGCTCTGCTTAAAGGACAAAAATAGGCTTGAAGGTGACCAAAATGGCTTGCTGCCCATTAGCCTCCATTTTAAGGGTCGGAATATTTGATGTTGTTGGTAGTGCAACCTGGCAGTACTCATGGCCTACTCCAGGCTTTGCTCTTTGATGTTGCTCAGGGGACCATTTGGAATTCTGAGGGTTAAACCCAGATTTACCACATGCAAGGTAAGCGCCCAAGCCTCTTTACTACCCTCTTGCCCCATACTCTGGATTTGAAACTGTACTTTTGAAACTGCCTCCTGCGGTTTTCCTTGTAGGCAAGCGTCCACTGATACAGTGTTTTCAAGGGGTAGTGCATTGACCAGACAGTGCTCCCTGATGCTCTTACCAGCCTCTGCTCCTGTTCTGTGTAAACACACAAAGAACGACGGGCAAAAAGAAGGCAGCGGCCTATCTCTCCCCCCGCCCGCGTTCCATAGTCTCAGGCCATTTTACCACTCCAGGGATGTCGATGGCTGTGGTCAGGCGGAGGAAGGAAACGAGTGCCAGGCTGGTTGGTCTTAGTAGCAATTTATTACATGGAAAAGATGTATGTCTTGGAGGCCTCAGGAGTTCTCAAGCACACGCTCTCCCTGAGATAGCCCCCAAAATCCCCTTATATAGATTATGGTACCTCTAATGGGCGCTATATAGTGATGTCATCAAAAGGAGTTACAGAAAGAACACTGAGGCAGAAAACCATACATTGTTTCTTTATATCAGCAGGCCAGTCATCTTGCATCACCTTTTACAAGCTACAAGCACTTTGATTAGCACATCAAAGACCAATCTGCTAGAGCTTGGAATCTACATCTCAAAGATCCTCCTGCTTAGAGCCAGGCATCTGCATCCCCTAGATCAGGCCTGCCTTAGCACCTGGCATCTGCATATCTAAGACCAGATAGGTTCCTGTGAGATAAGGGAAACTCCCTCTCACAATATACTGAATTTACTGAAGCAGTTTGAAGGGGAGAAATATTCAGTCTCATCCAAGCTAGTCAGGACCCATGGGAAAGCTGCTTCTAGGACAGATTCTCATTTAGCAGATCAACCCACCCTAGAACAGATTTCCCTGGATGTGTTTCTCCTCCTTATCTGACCAACATATAAGCATACATAATATAAATCATTTTTGTGGACACGGTGAATGAGACCAGTTGTAGTTACTGGTTTTGGCATATCGAATACACAGTGGATAGCTTGCCAGGCTCTTCCGTGCGGGTGGAATACTCTCGGTAGCTTGCCAGTCTTTCCGAGAGGGATAGAGGCTTTTGGGGTGACCTCTAATCACCCTTGTAGGTGTTACCATATTTAAACCCTATCAAATATGGTACGACAATTCCAGAAGATGGGTATTTAGTGTCTTATGATGTGTCCGCGTGGGTCCGGAAAGCGTCCTGGAGTGTGGCGATGGCTGGGTAGTGGAAGTAGTGTCGAGAGTGGAAGTCTGCCAGTGGGGTATTTATCTGGGTAGGGTGGGTCTCCTGTGCACAATTCGATCCCTGGGTGGTTGATGGAAGCAGACAGGGCAGGGTAGGGTGGGGCTCCTGATTAGAATCCCTTTGTCACCTGTGGTGGTGGGAGCAAGCAGAGAAGCTCTGTCCCTGGGTCCGCCGAGCCTGGAGTCCAAGGTCTCAGAGAGTTCCGCTTATCTTGTTCTGATACGGATGAGAAAGGAGAGGCCGACAAAATCTCAAGGCCGACCTAGGCTGCCACTATGAAGGAAGACAAAAATGATCGTCTGTACTTTCAATGCACGTATGCTAGCATCAGATACATCCATCGAGGACCTGATGGTACAAGCACGAATGATCAAGTACAACATCATTGGTCTGACCGAGACAAGAAGGCACGAATCTCACCATGCCGTTTTCGACACTGGAGAAGAATTGTTCCTCGGAACATGCGATAAAAGAGGATGAAGAACCTCTGGCTACGGGCACATCTCTTTGATTCCACTGTTCTTCCTGCATTAACATATGCCTCAGAGACCTGGGCCCTTCGCAAACAAGATGAGAACGCTATTCAGGTCTCCCAAAGAAGAATAGAAAGAGCTATGCTTGGAATATCACGTTTCACTCAAATGAGAGAACGAATCCGGTGTTCTGACATCCGTCTACGATCAAGGATCAGGGACGCTGTCTCATTTGCCAAGGTGTCGAAAATCAGATGGGCTGGTCACGTAATGAGATTTAAAGACGACCGTTGGACTAGAGCTGTTACTGATTGGATTCCCCGGGATGTCAAAAGACCGCGTGGCCACCCACCTACCAGATGGTCAGACTTCTTCGTCAAGATCATGAACGATCGGTTCGAGGCCCTTCATGTTCCCGGAGCGAACAGATGCCATTGGGCTACACTAGCACGCGGCAGGGACAAATGGAGACGTTACTGGCGCCCACTTGAGCAAATCGACGACTAATGGGAAGTTAAGTGATTAAGTGATTTGTGGACACAGTAAGAAATACTTTAAGTTCATAGAATTGCTCTTCTAGGGCCATCTCGATCTCGGACTGCAGTGCTCAGGCCAGATACCTTTCCTATTCTTAGCAGCAGGGTCCTAGTCACGTCGTTACTTTTGGATCATGACAGCATTTGCCTATGATCAAACTCTTAACCTATGGTTAAGAACCCTGACACCTTGGCCTGGCCCATCTCGATGCCAGGGTAGCACTTAACTTACTGGCTTGCCCTGGTTCCATTCAGTCCCCTGTGGGGACCCTGACTTGGGGTGCTAGAAAGTGAGGGCAACTGAGTCTTAAGTTGAGAAAGCAGATGCCCAGGAGTGAATAATATTCAAGGCCAATTAAATCCTAAATTATAAAGCATAATATTAATAGTCTTCCTGTATCTATACAAGAAAGGACATTGCATTAAAGTACTCAAAAGACATAAGGAGAGGAGAAAGGCAATATTAACTTACAGTACAAGTTCAGTGTCGTAGAAGGATGAGACCTTACAAATTGGATGGGGAAGAGAGCACAAAGAAGTAGTTACAGACAAAGTAATGGGAGTGACTTGGAGCACTGTGATGGGTGCAACCTGATAAACCTAACATCCTTGTACTCCAACATAGTTCCAGTGTCTGTCCAACTCTCTGGGTTGCTGCTAGACCAGCTGCTCTCTGCATCTCCAGCAGTGGATTTGCAGTCACTGCTTTCACCCCATCTTGATTACTTCCCCAAGAAACTCAGCATCCAGTGAATTGTACCAACCTTCCTGTTTTACCTTGAATCAACCCAGCTGCGTTTTTCCTGCTGGACTGTGTATGCATTGGGTCATTGTTTGACTGACCAGTACAGGATCATGGGTCTCGGCATCCACAGCCCCCCACTGTGTGACCCCCCACTCTCCACAGCCACCTCTGCACACCTTTATCCAGTTCATTCCCCTTGAATCACAGATTCACCTGGGTGGGCAAAAAGGGTCTCTGCATCTGGACTGTGGCCCTTTAAGGCTCAGGTTTCTGACAAATGTGGAAGTGGCATCCCAGGCCGGGGGCCTTCAGGTATTTTTTCTATTCCAGTTGTGTTTGCCTGACTCAGGCTGCCATTGGTCTTGTGCTAGAGTAGGAAATGGTGGGCCTTCGTGCAAGAGGGACTGTGAAGACCTATTTTTTGTCGGTACACGAGTGGCGGTCTACGAACGCCCAGTGCCTCCCATTCTCCACAGTGTGAGTGCCAGGGGCCGCTCCAGCGTGGGGGGCCCTTTTGTGCTTTTTTTTTCTCTCATTTCTGATATCAGCCATTTTCTGAGTCCTGAGGGATGCTTTAGGGGGTGCAGGTGTTGCGGAATATGTGGGTGATAGTGGGGATCCCGTTTGGCCACCATCACCTCCAGCTCCATGAGCTTGGGGCTGGGCTTGGGGCCTGCAGGACCTGCAGAGGACAGGGCTTGGCTGTCCCAACCCTCCCAGCATTAGACTTTGCTCTGCCCTGTTCTGGACCATTTGGCCCTGGCATCCCTGTTCCGGAGCATTTTGCCCTGGCATCCCTGTTCCGGAGCATTTTGCCCTGTCATCACTCGTGTAGAACCTTCAGATTCACTTCAAACCGCAGGGCCCCAGCCCCCATGTAGTAGCAGACCCAGTTATCATCTGCCCTTTGTCCTGTTATGCAGGGTCACATGGTGTTTTGGTCCCTGCTGGAGGCTGGGTTTGCAAGTGACACTTTTTCAGTATCATTGTTTTGCTTTGGCTTGTGTACCACATCCAGAGATTCTTAGGGTCTACTTTTTTTTTTTTTTTTTGCTTTTTGGGTCACACTCAGCGATCCAAAGGGGATACTCTTGTCTCTGCCCTCAGGAGTTACTCCTGGCAGTGCTCAGGGAACCATATAGGATGCTGGGAATTTAACCCAGGTAGGCCCTATGGAAAGCAAACGTCCTACTCGCTGTGTTATCTCTCCAGCCCCACTCAGGGTTCGGAAATTGCCTCCTGGGTTTTCCTTGTAAAGGTAAAGGTAAAGGCCCTCCCGTTGATCGTCGATTTGCTGGAGCGGGCCCAGTAACGTCTCCATTGGAGACTTTGTTGTTACTGTGTTTGGCATATCGAATACTCTCGGTAGCTTGCCGGGCTCTCCGAGAGGGGCGGAGGAATTGAACTCGGGTCGGCCATGTTGGCCGCTTTTAAGGCGAATGCCCTACCGCTGTGCTATCGCTCCAGCCCTTGTTTTCTTTGTAGATGAGTGTTTACTGTTTGTGCGTTAGCAATCATAGAGCGTTGACTGGACAGTGTTCTCTGATGTTCTTACAAGCTTTTGCTCCTGTTCCTGCGTCTCTTCAGCATTCTGGGCTGCTGCTAGGCCAGTTTCTCTCTGCTCTTGTGCTGGTTTTGAGTCACTGCTTTCACCCTACCTTGATGGATGATTTCCCGGAGAAACACATTTCCCCATGCCCAACCTGCTGCCTATCTGCCTGTTTTACTTTGAATGAACCCCCTTTGCGATTTTCTTGATGGACTGTGTGTGAGAGCATTGGCTCATTGTTTGCCTGTACAAGACCAGAGGACTTCTTACCCCTCGATAGCCCTCCACTGTGACCGGCCAGTACAGTAGCTTCTTCCATCCCTTTATGTAAGCCCATTCCCCTGGTGTGACAGATTCACCTTGGTGGGCATAATGGTTGTTTCCACATCTGGAGTCTGGCTCTTTAAGGCTGCTTGCGGAAACAGAAGTGACATCACAGGGGGCCCTTCCTGGTGCTTCTACTCCTGGAATTTGTGTCAGTGTTATTGTTCACATGGGTAAAGGACAGTGTAGGGTCACTGTGAGGAAGTGGGACTCTAAGGCCAACTTTGTGGCGGAACGGGGGTGATCTCCCGTGAGGGCCTGGTGGTTCCCCATGTCCACACTGAAATGCGGGTCGTCCTCAGCTTGGGGGCCACTTTTACACTTGTTTTTCACTTGTTCCCTGATATTAGGCGATTCCTGAGGTGCAGTGGATCTTTGACGGGGTGCAGTGGAGGAGGATGTGAGTGAGTGATCCTGGGCCATGCTTGCCTACAGCTCTGCAATGGAGCAGCGGCGGATGGGTACAGGGCTGTGGGTACAGGGCTGTGGGTGGGTACATGGGGGTTGTGGGTATTGGGAATGAGGGACCTGTCGAGGGCAGGGGCTGGGCCATCCTGACCTCCAGCTGACCTGCGTTGGGACCTTGGCCCCAGTCTCTCTGCTGTACAACCTCCAGATTCACTTTGGGCAGAGTTTCAGCTCCCGCAATGCCAATAGACCCTGTTACCATCCGGCTTTTTCACTGGCTTTCCTGGTATGATGGGGCCATCCGGAGCAGTGGATCCGTAGGTTACTGGGGTTTTAGTTTCCTTTTGGGGCTATTTTTGGTGTGGGGAATGGGGGGCTCTGCATGCCCGAAGATACCCTGAGGGCTTACTCTGGCTCTGACTCAACTATTTTTCCTACAGTGCTCTGAAGGCCATAGGGATGCGTAAGGATGCAGAGGATTGACTGTTGTCAACAAGGCAAGCATCTTACTAGTTTTATTGTGTGTCAGATCAGGAATTTCTGCTTCTTCACATCAAGTTGTAAAGCCCTGTCTAGACCACTGTCTATTGAGGTGCGTACTGGGTGTAAAGGATGTGTGTGTGTGTGTGTGTGTGTGTGTCTGTGTTTAGAAATTGTTTTTTATTTAATTTATTTTTAAATTTTTTATTAGAGGTATAATTACAGACTTGCAAACTTTCCTGCATGCATTTCAGTCATATAATGATTGAGTACCCATTCCTCCACCAGTGCCCATTATCCACCACCAATGGTCCCAGAGGCAGGGTGGGGTGGGGGCATGGGGAGAAAGTGGGTTTTTTTTAAGGGGAGAAGGGCTGTGGCGTGATACAGTCACATTCTGGTCCATGGTTGTAGGGGGCAGCCCTGCTGACAGCCTGTAGGGGGTGCTGTTGCACGTGATCTGGCCTCCGACTCAGCGCCTGGCTGTGCCTGTGAGAGCCTTCTGTGGAACCCAGGGAGGAGTCCTCAGGCCAAGGCAGGACTGAATCTTCTCCCTTGTAACCAAGCCCAGAGCTTGTGTTGCGAAAGGCAGCACAGATGCTAACCCATTTTGCTTCTCCTGGGGAGGAAGAAGCATTAGACATTGTTCCCCAGGCGGATCTGTGAGCCAATGCCAGACAGTGTGTCTGGTCAGGGCTAGGGGTTGTGCTCGTCTCCAGTGTTCACTGCTCTGACTCCTCCTCTAGGTCGCTGATACTTGGGAAAATCAGAGGCAGGTTAAGACGGTGACATGCCATCGGACACCCCATAACTAGGTAGGAGGAGAGTGACAAGATAAGATGATAAAATGATACAGTGACAGGAGCCCTCAGTCTTCTTGGGCCAAATGTCTCTGAGTTGTTCCAGGAAGGATCTTGCATCGTGCCTCCTTGTTGGAGGGACGGACACTTTCTGTACAAGGCCATGTTTGTTTCAGTTTTGTTGTTTTTGGCTTTTGAACCACACCCTGCTTAAAGAGTACTCATACCTTAGTGCTCAAGGTTGACTCCTGAGATGTCTCAGGGACCATATTGGGTCGTGGGGGTCAAAGGCTAGCACCCGGCCCAGACGAGGTCAGACCTGAACACCTGAAGAAACTGCCATCATTACTCATCAATACACTGGCTCAGCTCTTCACACGCTACCTGTCTGAATGCAAGGTTCCTTCCCAATAGAAAACCAGCAGGACCGTACTACTGTTCAAGAAGGGAGACATCCATGACATTGACAACTATCGCCCGATCTGCCTATTGTCTGTCATCTACAAGTTGTTCACTCGAGTCATCCTAAATAGGATTGGCAGAACACTAGATGAAGGACAACCATGCGAGCAAGCCGGTTTCCGCAAAGGATTCAGCACCATTGACCATATCCACACAATAACCAAGCTCATTGAGGTTTCTCGGGAGTTCAAGATTCTGCTCTGTTTAACATTCATTGATTTAAAGAAGGCCTTTGATTCTGTTGAGACGGAAGCGGTCATTGAAGCCCTAGCCAATCAGGGTATTCAGGCCCAATACATCAAGATCCTCCGTGAGCTGTATTGCAGATTCACTACCAGGATCTCACCATTCTACAAAGAAGTAATCATTGGTGTCAAGAGGGGTTCGGCAGGGTGATACCATTTCACCGAAACTCTTCAGTGCCACCCTCGAGAACATCATGCGGCGACTGGAATGGGAAGGAATGGGAGTGAAGATAGATTGTCGGCAATTACACCACCTCCACTTTGCTGATGACATTGTTTTAATAAATAAATAAAATAAAAGTAGACTCACTCCAGAAATTCTAGTTTTCAGACACACATAAAATCATGGTTCGTAGTAAACACCCTGGATATCTGGATTATTTTGATACAAGACACTGTTTACATGATTTTCAGAGCTGTTCCTACAAAATAGGAGCAAGTGCTGGAGGAGGCTCATGTGCTGATTTGGGATTACAGTAAATTATGACCAGGATGGCCTAGGTCCAGCAGATCAGACATGGGACTGCCTGGGGCTCACCCGAACCCAGAAGTGACGTTGTTCCCTGGAAGAGAGCTCCAAGGCCCATGACCCCGCCCATTATACAAGAGGGCAGCTGAAGATTTGCCCACCCTGAGTCCCTGTGGCTGTCCCCACAGCAGAGCAACTTATGGGCCTGTTGTCACTGTGACCTGCAGCCGCCGTCTCTGCACGGGATCTCCTGGCCTCAGAGTTAGTCCCTGGCCACAGGGACCTTCCTGTAGGGCCTATAGTGTATTCCCGGGACTCTGGCAGGGCTGTAGTTTCCTCCCCTGTAGGCTGAGACTAGCCCTCCTGTCCCAACAAGCAGCCTGGTCACAACCCACTTTTCTGTCCCCTGGAGAGGCAGGAGCATCTGGCAGTGTATCCCTGCAGATGGGTCTGTGAGCCAGTGACCAAGTATCTGGCAAGTCACTACATTTCTTGCTCCAGTGCAGGGACTTCCTGTTGGGGGGCGGGGCTGGCTATGCTCCTCTGGTGCTCACGGCTCAGGTCTTTCCATGGAGCCTCCTGCTGATCCGCAGGAAAAACAAAGGCAGGAGTTGGTGATGCACCCTCTGCCACACCATCCTCAGGCATGAGAGCGACAAGATGACCCAGTGCAGTGACAGGAGCGCACAGGCTTCTTGGGTCTTGGGTTGTTTTAGGAAGGAGATGTGGGATTTGACTACAAACCTGAGTGCCCGGCTCTCTGCTGTTTGAGGCCATGGGGCCTCAAGTTCCTGGATCCAGGCATCTGTGCCAAGTTCGTGCTGCCCTTCATCCCCCTGGACTGCCCATCATGGAATTATCTGTGCTTTAATTTCCTGGCTTTGTAGTTAATCTTATCTGTCAGCTGTGTAGAATAATTCATGGGAATCTCAATCTTTGGTCTTCCTGTATGTGCCTCAGCAGGGTGACTGTCCAGCCTGAACTCCCCTTTTCTGGAGCAGCTGGACACCCTCTGCCCTCTCTAACACCATGCTTATCTTTGCCCTCGAATCATATGATTTTGAGTATCTAAGAAGTTTATCATTCTTTAGGTTTCGGAACCAGCCATAGTCACACGTGACTCCTCGTGGGTCTCAGGTGTAACTCCTGGCCGTTCGCTCAGGAATTGTACCCGAGGTGTTCAGAGATCTGAGACTTGAGCCTGTCTGCCTCAAGCTAAGCACATGATCTCTCAGCTGTTCTCTCGTGTTCTTCTTAGTCATCTTTTTGCCTTTGTTTTTAAATAATGAATGAGTCCATAACAAAATTACTTTGGGTCAGGACAGGTACAGCCAGGAGCACACTTGCATTTTAGGCGGCTAATCGATTTTTGATCCCCTGCATTCCATTTGGTCGCATTATCCCGTGTGATCAAAATACAGAACCTAAAAGCTACGTGGGTAATGTTAAGCTCCTCACAGTGATTACCCAAAAGATCTACCATTGGGGCTGGAGCGATAGCACAGCACGTAGGGCATTTGCCATGCACGCAGCCTACATGGCCGACCCGGGTTCGATTCCCAGCATCCCATATGGTACCTTGACTACTGCCAGGAGTAATTCCTGAGTGCTTGAGCCAGGAGTAACCCCTGTGCAATGCTGAGTGTGACCCAAAGACCAAAAAAAATCTACCCTTTTCTGTAGACCTGTTTGGACTGTGAGAACTATCAAGATGTCCGCTATCTGCTGGGCCTCTTTCTACTATCCACTGAATAACTCTTACATTCTTTTTTGTTTGAATTCAGAACTCAAAGCCAAACTTTGGGATTCAGTATTATCATGTTTTGATGCAGGACAAGTGAGTCGGAAAGATTTGCATGTTCAAAATAAATGTTATTATGTCGGTGGGATTTTCAGTGGACCAAACATGTGGCTTGAAGGGGGGCACCTAGAATCCTTTGCTTTCAGCAGATCTACAGACTCCAGACAATTCAGGGAGGAAATCTACAGCCTTATGCCAAGCGTAGTAGTCTCTTAGTTTCAGTTGGTGCTAAACTCAGCAGTTTTAAGATTTAAAGACATTCTGTTTTTTTTAAATACCAAAATCATACTGAGTTTTTTCTTCTATAGAATGTAAGCACAAGTGGTCATTCTTGAAAAGAACTGGTTTGTTGGCCCCAGTAATAGTGTAGTGGGAAGTGCACTGCTTTGATCAGGAATGGAAAGCAGGTTCTATACCCAGCACCCAGTATGGTCCTGTCAATCCCACTAGGAGTGATCTATGAGCACTGTTTCATGTGACACTGCCCCAACAAATAAATACAAACAAAAAACCCCCCAAAAGCTCATTGATTCCGATATTAATTCAATTAGGTACGATGTTTTCAATGGCCCCTGCATTCTCAGTTTTGTGAGACGCAGTTTTGCCTTCGTACATGCACCCTAAGCTCCATACTGAGCTACAACCAAACCCAGACTCGGTTATATTTTTATTTGCTTGAAGCTGGTGCTTCCTTTTTCTGTATAGAAATTATTTCCACTTAATGTGTTCATCATTGAGTTGAGAAAAAATTGGACACACGTTAATGACAACACGTGTCAATTTTGCTTGAACTTCTTGCAAATATATTTGGTCCTTCCAGGAAAAGCCATATATGTGTCGATAATTGTATTTGCATGGTGGAAATATTAGACATCAAACCTGCAGGGTTCGACATTTTTTTTTGACATGGAAACTCTCAAGAAATCAAGAAATAATCGGAATCCTCCTCTGCTGCTCTCCAGGGAAGCAACCAGCCTTAGTGGAATGTCTCTGATCCTGTACACTGTAACACTTTCAAGTGAGCGGTGGTACCTGCATCACTATGGGGATTCTGAGACAGGCAGGAAGTCTTCAGATGGGAAGAGTCCCAGGGATGTTAGCAACACGGACAGAATTTGAGTCAGCCGCCATGCAACTGTGATCATCTGAATATCCACACAGGAGAGAAACTGTAGAAATGTAAAGAATTTGGGAAGCCTTAGATCAATCTTCATACCGGATTATATATAGGAGAATTCATACAGGAGAGAAAGCTATTCATTCAAGGAATATGGGAAGAGCTCAAGACTTAGTATGCATAGGAAAATTCATTTAGAGAAACTTTATTCATGTAAGGATAAGGAATGTATGAAGACCTTTATTTCCTTCTCAGGAGTTTCTGTGCATAGGAAAATTCATGCAGGAATGAAACGTTACTCATGTAAGGACTGTGGAAAGACCTTTTCTTTGTACTCAGAACTTACTAAGCACAGGAAAACACACACTGAAGAGAATCCTTATGTATGTAAGGACTGTTGGAAGGAATTCACTTACCTCTCACTCGTTATTACATATAAGAACATTCATGCTGGAAAGAAACCTTTTGTATGTAAGGCAAGCAGGAGGCCCTGTTTTGAAGGGGTTAATGGCAGAGATCAACCATAATGTTGCCGAGAATCATTGTGAATCAAAAATCAGGCAATTCTTCATTCTTCCCACCTAGCTGTCTTATGCCTGAGGGAGCTGTGGTCAGGCCCTATACCATAGTATGAGGTGGGATGGCCTCACTCCTGTCCCTTGTGTATGTCGGTTCAGGACATGGTGACCTTCCCCGATATGGCCATGAGCTTTACCCCGGAGGAATGGACGGGGGCCAGAATGCTAAATATGTGCAGGGTACGGGTCAGCCCCAATTTTCTGGAGTATCTCCCCCGTTGTGGGCCTTATTTATTATGAGTCTAACTTATTTTTTTTTGTTTTGTTTCATTTTGGGGTCCAGCTGGTGAAGCACATGGTGACTCTAGGTTATGCACTCAGGAATCACTACTGGTTTGATACTTGACATGCAATATAATCCCCAGACATGGCCAGGAGTATTTCCTCAGCCCAGAGCCATGAATAAACCCTATAAATTTCTGTGTGTGTGACTCAAAACAAACCAAATAAATTTACTTCTCTTTCCACATTTAACTTGTGTTTTGCTTTTGATCTTGGTATTGTTTTGGGGACACACTTGGCATTTTTATTTCCTTTAATTTGTAACTTTTACATTCCATTCATTTATTTTTTGGCTGTTGGGCCACACTCTGGTGTTCAGGGGTTACTCCTGGCTCTTCCCTCAGTATTTCCTCGTGGCAGTGCTCAGGGGCCATATGGGATGCTGAGATTCAAACCCCGGTGGTTTGCATGCAAGTCCTGCCCGCTATGCTGTCATTACAGCCCCTAAGATCATTTATTTCTTAGAGTCTCACCCCCTCATCCGCTGTTATTCTCAGTGCTTGGGGTCACTTCAAGTGACCTTGGGTGATCAGGTGGCGCCCAGCATCAAATCAGAAGTTCCTTCTTGCAAAGCATGTTTCTGAATCCTGTGCATTGTCGCCCTGCCTTCACTGGACTCTTTAGGTTTTTTAAAATTTGATTTGGGCCAAACCAGCAGGACTCAGGGTTTGTTCCTGGTCTCTGCACTCAGGGACCATGCCTGGCAGGTGGTGGACAGTATTGGGTGGTCGGGGATCTAACCTGGACTGACCATTGGCAAGACCATTGCCCCACCTGCTGTAATACTTGCTACCCTCTATCTTCCCCTTTGTTTTTAGCTTAATATAAATTTCGGGGACTTTCCATCCTTGTCCTTGCTTGGATGCTTGGGTTTACTCCTGACTATGCACTCAGTGAGAGTGAACTCAGGGCCCTCCAGTTGCTGGTGTCCTGGACACATGGCCCAGCAGTCGTTCTCGTGGAATAAGGACAAAGTAGTGTCTCTTCTTGGAAAGCTGACTGTGAAGGCCAGTTTTGTTGCAGAAGATGAGGCTTCCTGTGCGCACCCCACACTTCCCTGTCTCTGCACTATAAGTGGGGTAGCTGCACCAGCTTGTGGGGCGCTTTCACACTTTTTTTTCACTTGTTCCCTGTTATCCAGGTGCTTCCTAAGGAGTGGTGGAGGCTCTCGGGGGGGGCGATAGTTTTGCGGGGTATGATGGGGGCTCTACCAGCGTGCAGGGTACGTGGTGTGAGTGCATGATCTTGGGGGGGTCCCTGCAGCCACGACCGCCTCCATGTCAGCAATAGTCATTGGTGGGAGGGAGCGGGGCTGAGCACGGGGACTGCAGGTCTTGGGGTGAGGGACCTATATCAGAGCACTGAAAGCCTTTGTTTTCCACATTGCAAACCCCTGTTCCATCCTGCTAGCACAACCTGGATTGATTTCTGAGTGCAGAGCCAGGAATTACCACTTAGCATCAGCTATGTGGCCTTCAAAAAATAAAATAGAAGATTAATTTTGATTGGCCTGGAGCGATTTATTTTGATTGATTATTTTGACTGATTATTTTGATTTATTTTGATTGGGCACAGAAGGTAGGGCGTTTGCCTTGCACTCGGCCCGCCCGGATTCGATTCCCAGTATCTCATATGGTCTCCCGAGCACCGCCAGGAGTAATTTCTGAGTGCATGAGCCAGGATTAACCTCTGTGCATCACTGGGTGTGACGCAAAAGGAAAAAAAAAAAAGAACCAGGAGGAAACCCTGAGCATCCCCAGGTGTGACCCCAAGAGAAAAATAAAAGTATGTAGGAATATATTAAGGAGCAAAGCACCTTCCTCATTTCATCTCTCCCTTAGCAGGCTACCCTCACTGTTGTTTTGTGTAGTGCTGGTAAAGTAAGATATTTAAAGGAATATATTTGATTTTTTGGTAAATAGGAGCTTCGACTATGGCTTACTGCTGGTGTACTGGAATTATCTAGAAAGTGCCACTGTACAGCATATACTAGGTATGCTTTCCTTGCAAGCATCCAACCCAGGTTCTGTGTATGTGTGGCATTGCATATGGTCCCTGAAGCGCACCGTGACTTATCCCTCATCCCAGACTAGGAATAATCCCTGAGCATTGTTGGTTATTGCCCTCAAACTAAACACATACAAACACACACACACACACATACACGCAAAGACACACACAGGATGTGAGAGAAGAGAAAAAAGAATAAGTATTCAGGGTAAATCATGGGCTTCTTCAGCATAAATAAGTAAAAAAGTGATCTAATGGGGCTGGAGCGATACCACAGCGGGTAGGGCATTTTCCTAGCATGCAGCCAACCCAGGTTCGATTCCCAGCTTCCCATGTGGTCCCCTGAACACTGCCAGGAGTAATTTCTTAGTGCATGAGCCAGGAGTAACCCCTGGGCAAAGCCAGGCGTGACCCCCCCAAAAAAGTTACCTAAGGACCCACTGTTCAATCCTTTAAGTATTTCTCTGTAGAGTTTGTCTTTGCACATGAATTTATTTTTGGTTTTGTTTTCTTCGTTAGTTACTGTTTGTTGTTGCAGTATTTGGGAGCCACACCATGCAGTGTTCATAGCTAACTCCTGGCTCTGAGCTCAGGGATCATTTCTCCCAAGGGTCAGGAACCCATCTGGGGTGCTCCGGTATTGAATCTGGGTCAGCGAAGTGCAAAGCAAGCACCTTCTCTACCGATTCACCACCTTGGCTCCGAAGTATAATATTCATCTTTTAAAAGTAAAATCACAGGTCTGGAGTGATAGCACAGTGGGTAGGGCGTTTCACTTGCATGCGGCTGTCCCGGGTTCGATTCCCAGCTTCCCATATGGTCCCCTGAGCACTGCCAAGCGTAATTCCTGAGTGCAGAGCCAGGAGTAACCCCTGGGCATCACCGGGTATGACCTCCCCCAAAAATTTAGTGTCACTCCAGATTCTTGGACTGGAAAACACAGTTCACATCCTGGTGTATAGTAAACACCCTGGATAATAGAATAATTTTCCTATACAGCAAAATTGTTGCACAATTTTCAAGTATATTTCTGTACAACAAGAGTGAGTGCTAGATGCAGGTTCATGCATATGTGTCTGTGAGGTTTAGGGCATTTCTGGGTGAAACCTATGGTCATCTGGCTGGAAGGAGTAGCCCTGAGGCCTAGGGAAGAGAGGTGTATGTGCAAGTGAGTTCTGTAAGTTAACAGAATAAGTAAGTCAGCTACACTGGCAGTGGCGTGGTGTTTCTCGTCCACCAGATGCTTTCGGTGGCCATGAGCTGCTACTCCCACCCCGACCGGCAGCCACCTCCAACAGATGCATTAAGGAGAGAACAGGGCCGCCAGGATGGTTGGTGATCACTTGGCATTTTTCCATCCTCCACACACAACTGTTCCAGTTCAGCTTTAGTGGTTGCTGTCTTACCCCCAGTACAATTGCAACATGCGGTCAAGTTTCAAAAATTTTGTTTTGTTTTCTTTTGATTTGGTTTCGGTATTGCATGTGGCAATGCTCAGGTTTTATTCCTGACTATGCACTGTAGCACTATCCTCCCGTTGGTCATCAATTTGCTGAAGTGGGCTCCAGTAACGTCTACATTGTGAGACTTGTTACTGTTTTCGGCATATCGAATATGCCAAGTGTGTTGGGTAACATTGCTTTGTCCTTCCACAAGAAGCTTAGGTTTATCTGGTTACACTCATTAATCTGGTTTCACTCATCACAGTGCTCCTGAAGCACTTCCACTTCCATTGTGTTTATCTGTAAACATTCTTCCCTATGCTCTCCTTCCCACCCAGTTAATCAGCTTTTCCCTTAATCAGACTTTGTTAATTTGTAAGATCAGTTTCCCAGAAATCTATGATTTTATATGTATGAGTGAAATATTGCCTTTCTCCTCTCCTTATGCCTTATGAATAGTTTACCTTAAAGTAATATCCTTTTTGTATAGATACAGGAAGACCGTTAACATTATGATTTGTAACTTAGGATTTGATTGGCCTTGAATATCATTCACTCCCGGGCATCTGCTTTCTCGACTTAAGCCTCAGTTGCCCTTAGTTCCTAACACACCAAAAGCAGGGTCCCGACGAGGGACTGAATGGACCCAGGGCAAGCGATGAGCTACCCTGGCAGCGAAATGGGCCAGGCCAAAGTGCCACGATTCTTAACTATAAGTTTAGAGTTTGATAATAGACAAATGCTGTCATGATCCAAAGGTAACGACAAGACTAGGATCCTGCTAGGGGTCGGAAAGACGATCTGGCCTGAGCACCGTAGTCTGAGATCGAGATGGCCCTAGGAGAGCAATTCTATAAGTTTAAGATATTTCTTACTGTATCCATACAAAATGATTTATATTATATTCTTATATGCTTGTCGGACAAGGAGAGGAGAGGCACGCCCATGGGATTATGCTCTAGGGTGGGTCCTCCTGCTGAGGAAGGATCTGTCCTAGGAGCTGTCTTCCCTGAGGCTAAGATTTCTTCCCCTATTGATTTCTACCCCTATTGATTGTGACCACACCTATGTGTAATTGTTCCCCCAATTCCTCATGGAGAGAGGATTTAACTGTACTGTAGGAGTGGGCTGGGGGCAGAAGGAAAAGAGTGTTCAGAGAGGATCAGAAGGAAGAGGAGGATGAAGGGGGGTGGAGAAGGGGAATGAAGTAGCTGGGGGAGGAAGAATGGGGAGCAGAGAGAGAGAAGGAGAGAGGGAGCAGAGACAGATGAGGAGAGAATCAGAATAAACTACGACTAATATCAACCAGCCTGGCCCTCGTTCCTTCCTCTGCCTGACCATCGCCATCGACCTCTCCGGGGTGGGAGAAGGGTGAGACTACCGAACGCGGGCGGCGGGAGAGATAGAGCCACCACCGCTGTGTGGGTGCCGCGCCCCCATTTGTGTGAGTTTAAAAAAGGGAGAACTTGACAGGCTCTGCTGTGTGGGCAGGATACTCTTGGTAGCTTGTCGGGCTCTCCAAAAGTTGTGGAGGAATCCACCCAGGGTTGGCCGCGGGCAAGGCAATCAACCTATCTGCCCCCCAACCAAAAAAAAAAAATAACAACAACTGTCTATTCTAAAAGTAAAAGGGCCTTATTAGTTTAAAACAGTCACTTGATCTCCCATTATTCATCGATTTACTCGAGCGGGTGCCAGTAACGTCTCCATTCATCCCTGTTGCATGCTAGCATAGCCCAATGGCATCTGTTCGTTCTAGGAACATGCAGAGCCTTAAACTGATCATTCAGGGTCTTGACGAAGAAGTCTGACCATCTTGTTGGTGGGTGTCTACGCGATCTTTTGATGTCCCGTGGAATCCAGTCAGTAATGGCTCTAGTCCAGCGGTTGTCTGTAAACCTCATTACATGCCCAGCCAATCTGATTTTTGATGCCTTGGCAAATGAGACAGCGTCCCTGATTCTTGACCGTTAACGGAGATCGGAACTCCAGATTCTATCTCTCATTTGAGTCAAGTGTGATATTCCAAGCATAGCTCTTTCAGTTCCTCTTGGAGATATCCAAATAGCATTTTCATCCTGTTTTTGTAGGGCTGAGGTCTCTGAGGCATATGTTAATGCAGGAAGAACAGTGGAATCGAAGACATGTGCTCGTAGCTGGAGTTTCTTTGTCCACTTAGTTAGTTCTTCAACGCTCTTGAAGGCATTTCAAGCCGCTCTCTTCCTCCTGCATAACTCAGGTGGCAGGTCATTCATCATGTTGATTTCTCGACGTAGGCATATATCACTGTTGCAGTCGTAGATGGTGGTTCCATTGAGAGCGACTGCAGCGTCAGGAACGAGGCTGTTTCTCATAAACATTGTCTTCACAAGATTCAGCTGTAGTCCGAACTTTCCACACTCATGGTCGAAGTTGGTCAGCATTTGTGCTGCTTGACTGATGTTTGGTGTTATTAGAACGATGTCATCAGCAAAGCGGAGGTGGTGTAGTTGTCGACCATCTATCTTCACTTCCATTTCTTCCCATTCCAGTCATCGCATGATGTTCTTGAGGGTGGCACTGAAGAGTTTTGGTGAAATGGTATCACCCTGCCGAACCCCTCTCGACATGGATGATTACTTCTTTGTAGAATGGTGAGATCCTGGTAGTGAATCCGTAATAGAGCTCATGGAGGATCCTGATGTATTGAGTTTATACGCCCTTATTGGCTAGGGCTTCAATGACCGCTTCTGTCTCAACAGAATCAAAGGCCTTCTTTAAATCAGTGAGCGTTAGACAGAGCGGCATCTTGAACTCCTGAGAAACCTCAATGAGCTTAGTTATCATGTGGATATTGTCGATGGTACTGAATCCTTTTCGGAACCCAGCTTGTTCACGTGGTTGTCCTTCATCTAGTGTTCTGCTAATCCTATTCAGGATGTCTCGAGTGAAGAGTTTGTAGATGACAGACAATAGGCAGATTGGGCAATAGTTTCTAATGTCGTGGATGTCTCCCTTCTTGTATAGTAGTACAGTCTTGCTGGTTTTCCTTTCGTATGGAACCTTGCATTCAGACAGGTAGCGTGTGAAGAGCCGAGCCAGTGTATTGATGAGTACTGATGGTAAGTTCTTCAGGTGTTCAGGTCTGATATTGTCTGGGCCAGGTGCTCTTTGTTTCTTTACCGACGAGATAGCGTGTTGAATTTCGGAGGGGAGAACATTGGGAACGATATACCCATCGTGTGGAATGTGGTATGTGGGCAAGTGGACATGGCTATTAAAGAGATCTGAGTAGAAGTCACGAATAATCTTCTCCATTGCCCTTCTGGAAGATGTGATGGATCCATCAGGATGTCGGAGGGCAGCCATCTTGGTCTTGTAGTTGGTGAAGGACAGGCGGGCATTATGGATGCTTTTCCTGGCTTCTGCCGCATCTATAAGCACCGCTGTTCTCCTGTCTTTGAGGTCACTCTTGATGGCTTCTCTGCATTGTTTTGCCAGCTTGGACGTTCGCTTGCAGTTGCCTGAGCCATGTGCCAAGACACGTTGGCGAATAAGTTCAAGAGTGTTCGAAGAAAGGCATTTTTTGTGGTTATCTCTCTCTTGGCATTCCTTGCACAATCATGGAGGTGCGAAATCATTCGATCGTATTCCTCATCAATGTTGTCAATGACGGCATCTTCCCATGTTGCGGCAACAGAGCCAAAGCACTCCTAGTTGGTGGTCGTTCTGGGAGTTCTCTTCTTAAACTTTGCATTCTTTCCTCCCTGTTCTGTGAGGTAAAATTTTGCACGAAGGAGATGGTGGTCCGATCCCGTTTGGAATTTTGGGACAACAGCAACATCGGTTAGGCAAAACTGCCGATTGAATATGATGTGGTCTATTTCATTTAGGGTGATTAGAGGTCGCCCCAAAAGCCTCTATCCCTCTCGGAAAGACTGGCAAGCTACCAAGAGTATTCCTCCCTTACGGAAGAGCCTGGCAAGCTATCCGTTGTGTATTCGATATGCCAAAACCAGTAACTACAACTGGTCTCATTCACCTGACCCTGAATATTTTTTTTCAGCATGCGACAGGGACAAATGGAGACATTACTGGCGCCCGCTCGAGCAAATCGACAACTAACAGGAAGTTAAGTGATTAAGTGATTAAGTGATTTCATTGTGGAACTGTCCACCGGGAGACTCCCATGTCCAAAGTTTAAATTCAGCCTTTTGGAACTGTGAGTTACCATGGAAGGTATTGGTTGACATGATGAACTCAGACAGTATGTAACCCTGTTCTTTCCATTCTAGGCCATGGGTCCCGATGTGGAGTTCATTGGGTGATCTTCTTGGTCCTATCTTGGCATTAAAATCACCAACAATGATCTTGTAGAATGTGTGATCTTCTTTATAGAACTTCTCCAGCTCCATGTAGAACTTCTCAATTTCTCTTTCACCATAATTGGATGTTGGTGCATAGACAACAAAGATAGAAACTGTCAGCAGTGAGCCACATCTATTCAAGTGTAATAGTCCTATTTGGGTAGTTAGGCATTCGAATGAATCAGTGCTCATGGCTAAGTTCGTGTTGACAAGGATACCGACACCACCAAGACCTCTTTTGTCACATGTTCCAATGAACAGTTCTTCTCCATTGTCGAAAACGGCGTGATGTGATCAATGTCTTCTCGTTTCGGTCAGACCAATGATGTTGTACCTGATATTTCGCGCTTGTACCATCAGGTCCTCGATGGACGCATCAGATGCCAGCATATGTGAATTGAAAGTACTGGAACAAAGGCAGAACTGCAGACCAATGGAACAGGGTTGAATACACTGACATCTCTCCTCAATCATATTTTCATCTAATCTTTGATAAAGGTGCAAGTAATGTTAAGTGGAGTAAGGAAAGCCTCTTTAATAAATTGTGTTGGCATCACTGGACGGCTACATGCAAAAAAATAGGCTCAGAACTCTGCCTAACACCATGTACAAAAGTAAGATCAAAATGGATTAAAGACCTCAACATCAGACCAGAAACCATAAGGTACATTGAAGATAAAGTTGGCAAAACCCTCCATGACATTGAAGCTAATGGTATCTTCAAAGATGCCACACCACTGGCCGAGGAAGTGAAAACAGAGATAGATAAATGGGACTATCTTAAACTAAGAAGCTTCTGCACCTCCAAAGAAACAGTGACCAAAATACAAAGACAGTCTACAGAATGGGAAAGGATATTCACCGAATACACATCTGACAAGGGGTTGATATCCAGGATATATAAAATACTGGTTAAACTCCACAAGAAGAAAACATCCAACCCCATCCAAAAATGGGGCAATGAAATGAACAGAAACTTTCTCAAAGAAGAAATCCGAATGGCAAAAAAGCACATGAGAAAATGCTCTACATCATTAATCATCAGGGAGATGCAAATCAAAACCACAATGAGATACCATCTCACACCTCAGAGACTGGCCCACATTCAAAAGAACAAAAGCAACCGATGCTGGCGTGGATGTGGCAAGAAAGGGACACTCCTTCACTGTTGGTGGGAATGTCCACTGGTTCAGCCCTTCTGGAAAAAAGTATGGACGATTCTCAAAAAATTAGAAATTGAGCTCCCATTTGACCCAGCAATACCACTCCTGGGAATATATCCCAGAGAGGCAAAAATGTATAATCGAAGTGACATCTGCACTTGTTTGTTCATTGCAGCACTCTTTACAATAGCCAGAAACTGGAAGAAACCTGAATGCCCAAGAACAGATGACTGGTTAAAGAAACTTTGGTACATCTACACAATGGAGTACTATGTAGCTGTTAGAAAAGATGAAGTCATGAAATTTACATACAAGTGGTACAATATGGAAAGTATCATGCTAAGCGAAATGAGTCAGAAAGAGAGGGATAGACATAGAAAGATTGCATTTATCTGGGGGATATAAAGTAACAAAGTATGAGATTAATACCCAAGAATAGCTGAGATCAGCACCAGGAGGATTACTCCATAACTTAGAGGCCAGCCGGGTATCCTAGAGGAAAGGGCAGTTCAGATAGAGAAGGGAGCACCAAATAAAGGATGTTTGGAGGATCCTCCCAGGAGGGGAGATGCATGTCGAAAGTAGACTATGGACTGAACATGTTTGCCACTCAATGCCTCTTTTGCAGCCCACAACACCCAAAAGGAGAGAGAGAACACAGGGGATTGCCCTGCCACAGAGACAGGGGGGATGGGGGGGTGGGGATGGGAGGGATATTATCCATGGTGGTGGAAAATGGGCACTGGTGGAGGGATGAGTATCTGATCATTGTATAATTGAAACCAAAGCACAAAAAATTGTAAATCTACAACTTTAAAAAAAATAAAATAAAGGGAAAAAAAAAGAAAGTACAGACAGTCATTTTTGTCTTTCTTCGTTTTGGCAGCCTATTTCTGCCTTGGGATTTTATCAGCCACTCTTTCCACATCCTTCTCAACTCTGCCATATTCAGAGTCAGGGGAATGAGATCCATTTTTTTTTTTTTTTATTGGATTTGGCATATAGAATAGACCAGGAATAGCTTGCCAGGCTCTGTCGTGTGGGTGGGATATTTAAGGTACCCTGAAAAATTAAATAAATGTAAATAAAAAGTTTAAAACAGTAATACATAAAAAACAGTAACACATAGACAATCCAGTGTGAGAAGCCTTCAGGGGAAGCGGGTACACGAGATCCCAACAGGATGCCTTGAGACATGAGCTGAGGACTCACCTGTTGGAAAATTCCCGAGAGTGGTTCTGACCTAAGTCATCAATAATCTTTTGAAAGAAAGTTTTTTCTGGAAAATAATTTTTCCTTACATGATCTCTAATCATTAACTGTAAGGTGGGAGAATAGCAACTTTTTTTCTGTGATTTGTATACTTCAGTACACAGAAATCTCTTACTTCCTAGAATTTGTTATGAATTCCAAAGACTATATATTTAGAAAATGGCCTGGCCATGCGCTTGAACCATAAGGGCTGCCTGGGATCAACCTGTACATGTGGGCAGCACATTTGTCTTCCCTGCTGTAATATCTCTCCCACCACAGTTCATTCTTTTTTTCGTCTCACCCCATCAGATGCTGCCCTGTTTCAATGCTCAGGGTCACTTGAATGGTTCTGGGGAGACTTCCTCAGGTCTCAGGTTTTGCTCCTGGGCTTTGCACTCAGGGATCATTCCTGGATGGCTTGAGGGACTCTAGGGAATATTAGGAAATGAACCTGGATTAGCCGTGAGCAAGGCAAGTGCAGCATTTCTGTGCTGTCTGTATGGATAATTTATTTTTTTATTTGGGATGTCTTGCCATCTTTGGCCATTTTTGGATTTATTAAGCTCTTGAGTTTACAGCCCTTAATGATCACTTCGAGAGGGGTTCAGGAAAGTCCATGTGGTGCTGGGCCTAAAGTGATCGTACAGTGGGGGAAGGTGATTGGCTTGCAAGCAGTGGACATGGGCTCTATACCTGGCATCCCATGGGGTCCCTGTGAGTTTATGCGTGGGAGTCCCTAGCAGAGGAAGAAAGAGATGGGGAACCACAGACTGATGATCCAAATGGCCCATTTCATGGAGAGCTGAAAGCATTCTTACAGAACAACTGAGGGAGGGTGGGATATAGGACTGCATTTAGGTGTGTGGGTCATTTGCAGACATAAAATGTTGCAATGGAGGTAATTCTCTTGGGGGGATTAACTCAAGAAGACATTCTGTCTGACATCTCTGTGTCTTTTCTTTTTTCCCTTTAGTTGTACACACTCAACAAATAAGTTTACTTATGAATACTTGCAGTTATTTGGATTAGTTACAACCCCGGCCCTGAGGGCAAGCAAGGCTTTTAGTGTAAGTCTTCAGACTGGTCCAGCTTTCCCTACCTACCCCTTGGAGGTCCTTTTCCTCAAGTTATAAGACTTTCATCAAGACTGTGCTTTTATGCTTTCTACGCTGTCCCTTTTTGATGCTGGGTAGCTTTGCCGCTCTCCCCAGGTCCATGCAAGACCCATCTAGGGACACCCCTTTGTTGGGTGTTAGTAACTATGTCAACAGAAGATTTATCACTAATCTGTGATTCGATCTCTGTTGGGACAGGGCATTCTGGTGGTGTGAAGCCCTCAGTGATCTCCGAACTGGAAGGAGGAGCTCTTAAGACTGGGGAGGGGAGTAGAGGCATGTGTGCAGGGGTGTATCTGAGGACCCTCCCTGGTGGAGCTCTGGGAAGTGTGGGGTGCCCTAAATGAAGGTGAAAAATGCTGCTGACCCTGGGTGTCCTCGAACTCCTTGATCCCTTTTTTGTCCTATCTGCTCTGGAGAGCCTTGCTTGCTCTATTACACGGTCATATTCACATGATGCTGTGCACAATTCCAGGGATGCTCCGTTCCAAGGGAGATGGAGAAAGGATCTTTGGGACTGAGTCACTACTTTCTGAGACAGATTTGTGGCAACCCTGAACCAGGATTTCTGAGTCCTATAGGCACATATGTTACACAGAGTTTTAAGTATTTTGCTGAACATTGAGTGTCACTTTTTCATTCCTAGAACAAGAGCTGTGTGTATGGCGGGGTGCTTAGTGTTTGGGGCCATATCTAGTGTCACTTTGTTGGTTTATTTGGGTCTGTGTTCAGTTGTTACTCTGTTGTGCTCACTGGACCAATGGCTCTGAGTTTGGCCCTGGGGTATCTGTGTGTAAGGCTGACACCTGGCAAGAACTTTGTACTATAGATTTCTCACATTTTATCAGATTCAGCTTCCTTAAAATGATTTGTGGGGTATGTCAGCCAGGAATTTTGAGTGAAGGCTTGTTCTTCCTGAGGGGAGTCCCCCTGAGCTGAATCATTCTAGATTCCTGGTGTTCTCCTCCTCACTGCCAAGTGAAAATGGGCTGGGGATCGACCCTGACTCCTGCCTCTATATGTGTCCTGACTCAGGATGCTGTGACCTTTACTCATGTGGCCATCACCTTCCCCTATGAGTGGATGTGCCTGGCCGTATATGAGAGAAAACTCTATAGGGATGTGATACTGGAGACGTATGAACATCTGTGGGCCATCAGTGAGAGCTGCGTGGTAGCATGTGCCAGGAGAGACCCATTAGGAATCTTAGGGACTGGGCAAGGGCTGTGTTGCCATTACTCTGACAGGTCAGGATGTTTGACAGCTGTGTATTTTTCTGTTTCGCTACATCCTTTCCTTTTCTCTGTTTTTGTTATTGGGCCACAACTCTTGATGCTCAGGGATTACCACCGCATTTTACTCAGGGATCACTTTAGGTGGGCCTTGGTCCATCTGAGATGCAGGGCATTGAACCAGATCAACCACATGCAAGCGAAGTATCCTCCGCATTGTACTGTCGCTCAAGCTCCTGTAAAAAGTTCCTTCCATTGCTAAATTGACTTCTTGTACTACCCTTCACTTCAATGTGTTTGCTTTGGTTTTGTTTTGGGGCCACAGTCCACATTCCTTCTTGCTCTGTGCTGAAGGATCACTCGTAGCAGTGCTCAGGGGCCAATTGGGGTAGTATTTACTACCCCTATTTAGTATTTATACAATACAGATGAGATTAAGTTACACTACAAGTCACAAATAGTTTTGGAATCAACTCTACTTATAGCCGTGACTCAATAGATATACAGAGTAAACCAATGGCAATTCCATAATAAAATACAAGAATTTTCATCATGCAGGGGCTGGAGTGATAGCACAGCGGATGGGGCATTTGCCTTGCAAGTGGCCAACCCTGGTTCGATTCCCAGCATCCCATATGGTCCCTGAGTACCGCCAGGGGTATTTCCTGAGTTCAGAGCCAGGAGTAATGCATGTGCATTACCAGATATTAACCCCAAAAGCCAAAAAATATTTTCGTCATGCATTGTTTACAGGCACCTTAAGAGGTGTTCTCTTTAGAGGCAGGATAGTCAAGATTCAACAGACAACGAAATTTTGGCAAGTATTTTTACACAATACTTTTATTTTTTTTTAATGTAGGAGTACTGCTATTTATTCAGCCACTGATTAGCTGATTGAATTGTTACACAATAACAATTTTAAAGTTACCTTTATAATACATTTTATACTCAATAATTCAAAACTCCCCCAAATAAAATTTTCTCAAGAACCTAACATTATATTTTGTATGCGTCCAATTTTGTTTTGTTTAGTTTCATTTTTCAGCCCCGCCATGATACTTAGGGGTGATTCTGGGTTCTGCACTCACTTGTCAGTCTTGGTGTTTGCTTGGGAGATCATATGGGATCCGGGGATTGAATTGGACCAGTTGCATGCAAGACTCGAGAGGGCCCAGTAACGTCTCCATTGGAGACTTTGTTGTTACTGTGCATGCAAGGCAGAAAAAGTGAAGATTGTGTTGTTTGTGTACTTTCAGTAACTTCGCTGGCTACAGGTACATATGGGCTAGGCCTCTCACCTTTTCATTGTCTCTAATCTCTACATTGATTCTGTAGGGGCAGGGTATTCTAGGATGAAGCCAGCTGTAATCCCGCGGCTGGTAGGAGGAGCCCTGAGTCCGGGGAGGAGAGGTGTGTATGCAGCTGAGTATCTGCGAACCCTACCAGGCTCGGGCCCTGGCATCGTGGGTGTGCCTTGAGTGTGTGTGAATCATGATGCTGACCCCAGGGGGGCTCGGGCTCCTGGATGCAGGCATCTGTGCTCTACTCACAGTCCCCTTTGCTCTCCTTGGGTGATCCTGTGCTTTGCTTTCTTGGCTTGTTCCATTCTTCATCATTAGTCATGTGTTCATGAGATTCAGGGTCCTTTGTACCCCTTTCCCTTACCAGCCTGGTTGCACAGCCTGTATTGTTGGGGTGCCCTTTTCAGGAGCAGCAGAACCAACTTGCAACCCACCCTCTCTGTCACTAAGCATGTCTTTTACCTCAGATCATTTGCATGTTTTTTGATTATACGAAGACATTTTGTTTTGTTTAGGTTTGGGGTCTGATGTTGCCAAGGGGTTTATTCCTGGCAGTCCTCAGGGGTTCATTTCGGCATTCCTCAGAATCCTACCCCTGTCAGCCTTATGCAAGGCAGATGCCCTACCTGCTATTCACTCTCTGACCCACTATGAAATATTCTTTTGCTTTTATGTTAAAAGTCATTGAGTGAGCCCATAATAAAGCTAGTTTGTGCTGAAGTCATAGTATAGTGGGGAGTGTGCTTGCCTTGCAGTGGGTTTGAGTTGCTGTATCCCATAGGATCCTCAAATATCCCGGGTCTAGTCAAATAGAAAACCCAAGAGGCTAGTGCGTGATTGCCAGACTCCTCCCAGCAATACTCCCAAAGGACCTTCCCTTTACTCTGGGCCTGTTTGGACTGTGAGAACCGCAAAGATGTCATCTACCTGCTCGGCCTGTTCACCCATGGGTCATTCGAATAATTCTTACCTCACTTGCTGTGATTTATTTCAGAACTCAAACCACAGCTTCAGGATTTGGCATAGCTGCAATCTGACTTGGGAATAGGGTCACTAAATATGCGTGAGCTGATAAGATTCACGCATTCAAAAATGAATATCATTATACCCAGCGGGATAGCTCAGTGGAGCAAGCATGTGACCTGAAAGGTGGGGGTCCAGGCTCTCTCCCTGCCATTACATCTGTGATCTCTGGACACTGCAAGGAGAAAATCCAGAGTCTTATCCTGGGAGTAAAAGGCACTTATCCTTACTGGGTACTGAAACTGAAAAAAAATCGATTATTTTTCATATCAATAAAGTACTTGAATTTTTTCTTCTATTGAAAGCAAACACAAGTGCTAATTGTTTCAAAGAACTGGTTTGTCATTTCATGTTGTGTATTCAAAAATGAATATGAAACCCCCTCTCTCTGCTCTCTCTCTTCCCCCCCACCCCACCGCCGCCTGAATTTGATGGTCTTAGACTGCTTCCCTGACCCTTGGCCAGCCGACGGCCATGGGTGGATGATGGAGGGAATGAGGGCCAGGCTGGTTGGTATCAATTGCAGTTTCTTCCAACCTCGTCTCAGTTCTTCTCTGATTCTCCTTCCATGAATCTCCTTCATTCCTCTTGGATTTTCCCTCTCAGATTCTCTCTTGATTTTTTTCTCTTGCCGACTCTTACAGCCTTAGTTATCTCCCAAATCATGAGGGAATTGGGGTAGCAATTACACATAGGCGAGGTTATACAATCAATGGATGTATGGTCCCTCTCTCAGAGGAAGCTTCTTCTAGGACAAACTCTTTCAGCAAGAAGACCCACCTAACGGTGACATGCCATCTATGGGTGCATTTTTCCTTCCCTTAGTCCAGGAACCATATAAACATTCATCTTAATTCTGCTCCTTAATAAAATCAGTCATTTTGTATGGACACAGTAATAGATACATTAAGCTGGCGACATCTTACTATAGATCTCAGACTACAGTGTTCAGGCCAGATTAGTCTTTCTTAGCCCTAGCATGGTACCAATATAGTTGTTACTCTTTGGATCATGACAGAATTTGTCCATGACCATGCTCTTAACTTATGTGTCGCTTTGGTTTAGCCCATTTCGATGCCAGGGTACCTCAGAGCTAGCCCTGGGTCCATCCACTCCCTCATAGTGACACTGCCTTTGGGGTGCTAGGAAATAAGGGCAGCTAAGGCTTAGATTGAGAAAGCAGATGCCCAGGTATGAAGTATTATTTGGAGTCAATTAACTCCCAAGTTACAAAGTCAGAGTATTAACTATCTTCCTAGTCTATACAAAAAGGACGTTGCTCTGAAGTAACTATGCAAAGGACATAAGGAGAAGATAAAAGCAGTTTTTCACTCAGATTTCTGAGGATTCAGACCTTACAAATTAACAGAGTCTGAGTAGGGGAAAAAGGTGACAGGCCAGTTGGGAAAGCAAATCACAGAGAAGGAAGTTACAGAGAAAACATAAGAATGGGAGTGCCTCAGGAGCACTCTGATAAACCTAAGCTCCCTGTGGCAAGGGAGGAAGGACATACCAATGTTAAACCTAAAGTTTTTAGAGCTATATTCCAAGAAACAGAGGAATGGGAGTGCCTCAGGAGCATTGTGATGGGTGTAATCCAATAAACCTAAACTCCCTGTGACAAGGGAGACTGGACATACCTATGTTAAACCTAGAATGTTTAGAGCTATATTTCCAACAGAATAGTGTAAGAGTTGGGCTGGAGCGATAGCACAGTGGGTAGAGTGTTTGCCTTGCACGTGGCCCTTGAGGCTGCCCCGAGTTCGATTCCTCTGCCCCTCTCAGAGATCCTGGCAAGCTACCGGGAGTATCTCGCCCGCACGGCAAAGTCTGGCAAGCTCCCCGTGGCGTATTAGATATGCCAAACACAGTACCGACAAGTATCAGGATGGACACATTATTGGGCTTGCTCAAGCAAATCAATGAACAATGTGGTAGTGGACAGTGTGGTAGTGGGAAAGATAGGGGAAGTTGAAGATAGGGGCAAATTTCTAATGAACTCCAAAATTTGGAGTGTTTGTTCACACCAGCTTGCAGGCTGTTCTGCTAGGCAAAGCAGCAGCCTCCCTAGAGAAGCATAGTCTGTTTGTTAGAAAAAAGCACATCCTGCCACACCTGTCATTTTCATAAGCGCCCACAAAATTAAATTCACCAGGCCTACATCCTGATACCTCGTAAATTTAGTTATTGAAGCAAGGAAAAGCGAATACACTAATAAATCAGCTATTGATGTTTACTACCTCACTTGGGGGGGGGGGGCTAACCTATTGTTCCCATTTGCACTCTGTGACGATCTGGCACCCTAGTGGAGTGGTTACAAGAAATTGAGTATGTTTATGGAATAATTGCGCTAAGAAGTAAATTTGCGAACTAAATTTCATATTCTTACTGTAACAAACATCAAACCATCATAGCCGAACAATAGATCAATGTGTTTGAAAAAGAGGCTTTCTCCTACACACCTGCTATACCATTGTTCTTGCCCACTGGTTCAAATTTTGAAGAATTATAGCTTAATGAATCATCTAGTACAAAAATATTAAAAGACTATTTAGCTGCACAGCAGTTAAGGGACTTTCCGTTCATTTGTCTGATCCATGTAGAATTCACGGCTATGTAGACCTTGAGCACTGTTTGAAAAGTTGCTGCACATAGCTCTCAAGGAATGACTGGAGAGCACCCTTTGCTCTGAACACACACAAATACAGACACAGGAATTTTTGCTTACACAAATATCTCCCCAGTCATCACCAATCCCCGAGTCCCTTTCTGGGCTACCCCTGAACCCTTTCTGAGCCACGTGATTCACTTAGTTTCTAGCTCTCTCCTATCATTGTGAAAATAAACAGTTGAAGCTACTCAAGACCTGGACGTTCAGTGCGATATAAATGAACATGGGGACTCAGAGAGATGGGCTGGGTGGCTGTTCGCAAAGTATCTTTGTGAATTTTATTTCCTTCGACAAAACAAAGACGTCTGATCGATATGCTATCTGTTCAGTCCGTTACTCTCAATCTATCCCAGACCTGGCAAACATCAGATGTCCTGATCACCTGGTCCTATCCCAGAACCGGGTAAAAATGAACCTTTCTGACCAGGCAAGTACCTGGTGAGGAATATTTGAAGCCTGGCCCTTTAAGGCTCTGGGCGAACGTGCTGATGACGTCACGGAATCGGGATCCTCTTTCCCTCCGGGTCTGGGCGGTGGCGTGGTTGTGCTGGCTGGCCGCCATTGCTGTGGAAGGTGAGGAGCGTGTGAGGGGGCACCCAGGGGAGCAGGGGGGACCGGCATGGTCGGTTTCCCGCCGGCCGCCCGAGTGGTCGGTTTGAGCGCCTGAACTTCCGCGGTCTTCGCCTTCTGGGCGGCGGGGTCGCCCCATGACGGTGGCCTGGGGTGGCGGCCCCTCACCCGGGACGCACTGATCGCCCCTGCGGAAAGCTTTATCTTGTTTATAAATTGATTTTGAGGGAAACAAGGTCGTTGTTACTGAGTAGAACTTAGAAAGATGCATGACGGGGGAACGCGGCCGGCCTGGTTTGATCCCGGCACCCCACAGAGTCCCGGTACCAGCCTGGAGTGAGCCCAGAGCCGGGGGCCAGTGATGGGGTGGGTGGGGGGAGGGGCAGGGCACATGTATGTGCTTGGGGCTCAACAGCATTTGAAAGAGCCTTTGATCTTGTTCCTTGTGCATTCAGTGGGTTCTGGGAGTACAGGGAGGTTGGAGCGTCTCTTTACTTTTTCTTTCTTTTTTTTTTTTTATTTTGCTTTTTGGCTCACATCCAGCGATGCACGTGGGTTACTCCTGGCTCTCTATTCCATCAAGCACTCCTAGTGGTGCCAGGAACCATGAGGGATGCCCAGAATTAAACCCAGGTTGGCTGCCTTCAAAACAAATGCTCATTTGTCTGTTAACATTCAGGCCCCAAGGTGCAGAGATTTAAGACAACTCAGGGCTGGGAGGAGGGGGATTGGCAGGGGGTGCATCAGGGCTGTGCTATGCCACAGCGGTTCTTGCAACCAAGTGTGCAATCTTAGCAGGAAGTAGCAAAGAGACTTCTAGAGTGTGCCGTAACTCCTCTAGTAATCCAATTTTACATCGGTATTGGCCACACATCTCTTTATTTATTTAAATGAATTAATTATTTAGTCTGGAGGAGTACAGCTGCAAGACTCAGTTACTTCTCTTGCCTCTGCATTCAGGGATCACTCCTGGCTGGGTTCAGGGAACCATATTGGGATGCCAGGATTCAAACTTGGTTTGGCCGAGTGGAAGATAGGCACCTCACCTGCTATATGATCTCTAAAATTCCTTTATAATCTTTTTTATTGTAGTTTTTTTGGGCTACAGCGTCACTCAAAGCTCAGGGCTTACTCTTTGTTTCTGAGCTCAGGCATCATTTTTAACAGTGCTGGGGTGGGTGAACATAGGTACTGTTACCTATTGACCCTGGCTTAGCTGCTTGAAAGAAAAGCACCCTATCAACTTATTATCTTTGCTAACCCTGTATGATTATATTTTCTCAGAAAAAAGAATTTCTGCCTCACCTGTCAAGATTCCAAGCATCCCTCACTGTCCATCTCTCCCAGACCAGGGGTGTGCCCTGCTGTTGAAGTGAGTACTTGCAGAAAGGGACCAGCTGCACTAGGTTTTAAATGTCTCACTCTTAGGGGTGGTCATTAGTATACTCAGGAGGGCGTTTGTCTTTCTTGCAGTGACCATGGTTATCCCTGACATGCCTTAGGGTCCACAGAGCATCAGTAGGTATGGCCTCAACCCTCCCACTCCAGAATTTGTTTTGATACACGAGCATTCTTCGAACTTCTTTTTGGGTGTTGGCGTATTTCTACTGTCTCTCCCCCCCCAATTTGCTACAAACTTGGAGACTCTTCCCCCCTCAGTGTCTGTGCCTGGGATGCAGGGGGAGCCATGCCATGTCCCCCAAAGGTAAAGCAAGTCCCCAACCCTCTGAGCTCCTCTCTCTGGGTCTATCTCACTACTTGAGGAGCAGATGAGGTGAGATTTCAGACCACACCTGGCGTGCTTGAGGTCTGTGTCCTGCTCAGGGGGCTAGGGGTACCAGGGAACGCCCTCTGGCTTCAAGTTGGCCAGTATCTGCTTCAATATGATGTATTCTCTCTTACTCCTCTATTCATACCTTAATTGGAAGTTCTTAAATATGAACATTCTTGAGTCCTTTTGAACAAGAGGCTGTTAGGAGGAAAGGAAGGACTTGGAAGCTCTGAGCAAAATTATGGACTTTAAACTTTCATTTGGGATAAGTGCAATTTTTTTTCTCCGCTTTTTGGGTCACACTGGCGATGCTCAGGGCTTATTCCTGACTCTGCACTCAGCCTCTGTACTCAGGAATCACTCCTGGCAGTGCTCGGGGAACCATATGGGATGCCAGGGACCAAACCCAGGTCAGCTGGTTGCAAGACAAACGCCCTGCCCATTGTACTGTCATTCTGGCCCCAAGTGTAATTTTTCATCCCGTTTTTCTTTTATAAAATCATGTACCCATAGGAGTAAAATCATATAGTCTGCAAACCTGGCCTGTAAGCTCTGAGCACTTCTGAGTGTGGTCCCAAATCAGAAAAAAAAAAACCCAAAGGATTGACCCTTGCGAATATATTACTCGATTTCACACCTCTGCTTTTGTCAGATAAATTCCTCATTGCCTTTATTTGGCCAGGAGAGGGATTGGCTGTGTGGGCTTTTGCCAAACCCAGCAGTGCTCTGGGATCAGTCCTTGGTGATTCAGGCTGTGAAGTTGAGTCTGCCGCATGCATGACAATTGCCCTGCCATTCACTGTGTGCTCTTTCTGGCCCCTGCAAACCTTTGAAATTGCAGTTTGTACTTCTGACTCAGGTTTGCACCGGGAGGCCCCAGGTGCCAGCAGCCCTGCCTGGACCTCTACCAGCTGGGCCTCATCCCTGTTTCCTGCCTGTATCCTTCTCATAAGGTTCACAGTACTTATAGAGACTTTGATTTCCTGGGGTCAGTGATAGGCCAGGGGTGCACGCCCTGGCCTTGCAGGCAGCCTGTCACACGGTACAATCTCCTGCACAACGCAGGATTCCTCAAGCACCACCTGGGTGAGCCCAAAGATCTACCACCTGTGGCTCCAAAACCCAAGTCTGACCTGCATTCTCCAAAACTGTCTGGTAGAGGTTGACTCATGAACAAAAACTTTTTTTTCTGGTCATACCCCGTGGTTGCTGTTTTTGGTACCCAGTGTGGTACCAGGGACTGAACATAGGTCAGTTGTGTACAAGGTCCATACCCTACCATACTATAGTTCTGACACCTAATTTTTTTTTGGTTGGCCACACCCCGCGGAGTTTACCCCTGGCTCTGTTTTCATTGATCGCTCTTGGTTTGGGGATCCTGTGGGGTGATAGGGACTGAACCCTTGTCAGATGTGTGTCAGACATGCACCTTGTGATCTGTTATATCTCTGTAGCCATCATAAAAATGCTTTTATGCTGGGTAAAGTCCAGAAACTTGTGTTCTTTTTTTCGTTTAACTACACAGTTCACTTTTTACTTGTGTGTTTTTGTTTTGGGGCCACAGCCAGCAGTAATCTGGGTACTGGAGTAACCTGACTCTGCACTCAGAAGTCACTCCAGGTAGCTTGGAGAATCCAGTGGAATGTGAGGGATTAAACCAGAGTAAGCTGCATTCAAGGCAATTGCCCTTCCCAACATGCTGTTGCTCTGGCCCGGGTCCTAATTCTTCTCTGTTCCACTATATTTCTGTTTAGATATCATAACATTTTCAGTTCAAGTGGATCTACGACCTGTGAGTTAGGAGAGTAGGTCAGCTGCTTGCCCTGCCCTCCCTGAGAGCAATTTCAGACTCCAAAGCAGAAACTTCTGGTCAGGACCCTGGAGTTTGTGCACCTCTGTCATGCTCACAAAGCTGACGTCTCTAGATCTTTGCATGGAGCTTCCTGCTGATTCTTGGGAATTATAGGTGGGAGAAGATGATATTGCGCTGTCCTACCCACCGTCCACAGGGAGGAGGAAAGTGACAAGATGATATGATGCAGTGACAGGAGCACAGAGGCCTTCAGGGGTGACTGTCTCTAGAGTTGTTTCAGGAGGGACCACTGGCTCTACTCATATATGTGAGGTAGGAGGGAAGACCTTTCATTTATTCTCAGGTTCCTTCTGAGCATAGGAAAGTTTATACAGGAATGAAACATTATTCATGTCAGGACTGTGGGAGGGTCTTCACTTTCTATTTTTTTTGGGTGATTCCTGGATCTGCACTCAGGAGTTACTCCTGGCAGTGCTCAGGGGACCATATGGGATGCTGGGAATTGAACATGGGTCGGCTGCATGCAAGGCAAACGCCCTACCCGCTTTTCTATCGCTCCAGCCCGGGTCTTCACTTTATACTCAAACTTTTTCATCCACAAGAAAATCCACACTGCAGTGAATCCATTTTTGTGTAAGGAGTGTGGCAAGGCCTTTGCTTATTCTGCAAGCCTTTTGAGGCACAAAAAAATTCATACTGGATATAAACCTTATGTTTGTAAAAACTTTGGCAACATCTTCACTTCCCCTTAACTCCTTATTAAACATAGGAAAACTCATACTCGAAAAAAAACATATATTAGGGTGTGGGAAGATCTTAACTCAATCCACACACTTTGCTTTGCGTAAAAATCATTTTTCTAGGATTGAGGCCTTACATATGTAAGGACTGCAGGAAGATTTTCATGCAATTAGCATAACTTTCTGAACAGGAAAATTCACACTGGAGAGAAACCTCATAAGTTTAAGGAATGTAGGAAAGCCATCCGTTTGTCCTTTAGCACTTATTACACATATGAAAAGTCATTTTAGAGTGAAATCTTATATATGCCAGGAGTGCGGAAAGGAAAGGCCTTTACTGGATCTGCAGGCCTTACTATGCATAGGAGAATTCACACTGGGGAGAAACTATTCATATATATATTATATATAAATATATATACACACATATATACACACATATACATGTAAGAACATGGGAAGTCCATCATTCACACCTGCAGCCTTTAAAGGTATAAGAGAATTAATACTGCAAAAAATCGTGTGAGTAAGGAATATAGGAAGGCTTTCGTGTTCCCCTCAAGCCTTAGTAAATTATCAATTCCCTAATAACAATGGCCTGGGTCACAACATGGCCCTTAGGTAAAACAATTTTAGTTTCGACAAGTGGGTGGGGGATTGCTACAAAAGTACAGTCCAGAAGGAAATAATCTTGGTGCATGTAAAAGCTTCCTATGACATTAGTACCATAAGGGAAAGGTACTTGCTGATTATCACCTGGACCCAGGCTATGACAATGTCCTGGCATTTGGCCTTCACATTATGTGAACTGGTAAATAATGAATCTTAGTGGTAAATCGAGGTGGAAGGAATTAAATGAAACGTAAATATGTGGGGGCTAGAGGATGAGAAATGCATGCTGAGAGTAGACTCTAGACCGAACATGATTGCCACTCAATGCCTCTTTTGCAAACGTCAACACCCAAAAGGAGAGAGAGAAAAAAAAGGAATGCCCTAGCACAGAGGCAGGGTGGAATGGGGGGTGGCGGGGTTGGAGGGATACTGGGATTAGTGGTGGTGGAGAATGGGCAATGTATACTCAATTATTGTATAACTGAAACCCAGGCACAAAAATTTGTTAGTCTACAACTGTACCTCATGGTGTTTTACTAATAAAAATTAGGAAAAAAATAGTTGTGGGCTGGAGTAATAGCGCAGTGGGTAGGGAGTTTACCTTGCACGTGGCCGACCCAGGTTCAATTCCCAGCATCCCATATGGTACCCTGAGCACCACCAAGGGTAATTCCTGAGTGCAGAGCCAAGAGTAACCCCTGTGTGTCGCCTAAAAGCAAAATAAATAAATAAATAGTTACAAAAATTGCATTTTGCTGGGTACTGTCAAGGCTCACATTGGTTTCAATCGTTTCTGTGATTCTGGCTTGGCTCAGAGGCCCTGGATTGCGGGGATCATGGCAGAGATTAACCATGATACTGCACAGAACTTTTTGACTTCGGTTATACAGTCAAACCTCCAATCTGCAGGCCCTTTTGTGTTATATTTTGGGGAGCCACATCCCGCTGTGCTGTCTATATTTGGTGTCCAGGTTAGTCACGGGCAAGGAGTCACTTTACTTGCTGTAGCATATCTCCATTCCTTATATTCAGGTTTCCATTCAATTTATACAAACATTGAGGATAAATGTTTTGAGATTTTTACTTTGGAAGCATTAAAATCCTAACAATGTAATACTCACCAGAATAGTAAACACCATGTACACATGTGCAGAAGGCCAATCCAGCCTGCAGAGTGACCAGTGTGGTTTGCTGCCTGTTAGCCCCTCCTTTCTGGGAGTTGGTCTATTGTAGGATAACACTCTTTTGTCCTTCCTCAGGTAGCTTAGGTTTGTCAGGTCACACCCATCTAAGAATACTGAACTTGTATTGTAAGCAATATCCTTTCTGTGTGGACACAGGAAGACAGTTAATATTATGCTTTGTAACTTGGGAGTTGATTGACTCCGAATAATATTTACTCCGGGGCATCTGATTTCTTGATTCAGTGGCCCTTAGTTCCTAGCACCCCAAAAGCAGGGTCCCGACGAGGGACTGAATGGACCCAGGGCAAGCAGTGAGCTACCCCGGCATCGAAATGGGCCAGGCCAAAGAGCCACAATACTCAACTATAAGTTGAGGGCATGATCATGGACAAATGCTGTCATGATCCAAAAGTAAGTAACGACGAGACTAGGACCCTGCTGGAGCTAGGAAGATTAACCTGGCCTGAGGACTGTGAAATGTATAGTGAGATGTTCTCAGGAAGAACCAAACTAAGTTTATAACTCTTACTGTGCTCATACAGAATGACATTGCTAGAAATATTAGAAGTATATTTATTACAACTATTTAAGTAGATTACTAACTGAGGGAAGAACACACCCTTGTTGGGATCCCACCCTTGGGTGGATATTCTAGTAATCTGAAGTAATCTCTGTAGATGAGATTTTACCCTTGAGTTAATCTCCTGGAGGAGTGGTCCTACCTCTCTTTGTTGATCCGTCAGTATTCAACCCACCTTTATGTCACCGCCTTATGTGACTACTATATAAACTAAGACGTAAGCTCGGAAAAGGAGTCACAAGTGAGAGAGCTCGGGCTTCAGAGATCCAGAGTCAGAGCCAGAAGAAGAGAGCTTCCAAGACTGGGGCCCAGGAGAGAAAGAGGCAGAGAAAGACAGGCGTGAATAGGATTGGAATAAACTACTATTGATATAGACCGGCCTGGCCCCCCTTTCTTCTTCCGTTTGCCCTTGGCCAACAGCCATTCCGATCCAGGCCACACACAGCGGCTCAAGAGCACAGAACGCAGGCGGTGAGACAGTACCATCCAGTGAGCCCGTGAACACACAACCTTCGGCGTGATAAGATTTTACAGTCTATATGCTGTATTTTATATATTTTTATTTTGGGGGAAACCTGACATTTCTTAAGAGTTACTCCTCATGGTTCCCATGCCACCATTGGGGAATATCAGGGACTGAAATCAGGTTGACCGAGTTCAAGGTAGGTGCCCAACGCACTGCACTACCCTTCAGGCCAGGTACTCCTTTTTTTTCTTTGTGGGTTATACCCGGTGATGCATAGGGGTTACTTCTGGCTTTGCTAGAAGGAATTACTCCTGGTGGTGCTCAGCAGGACCGTACTACTGTTCAAGAAGGGAGACATCCATGGCATTGACAACTATGGCCCGATCTGCCTATTGTCTGTCATCTACAAGTTGTTCACTCGAGTCATCCTGAATAGGATTGGCAGAACACTAGATGAAGGACAACCATGCGAGCAAGCAGGGTTCCGCAAAGGATTCAGCACCATCGACCATATCCACATGATAACCAAGCTCATTGAGATTTCTCGGGAGTTCAAGATGCCGCTCTGCTTAACGTTCATTGATTTAAAGAAGGCCTTTGATTCTGTTGAGAAGGAAGCGGTCATTGAAGCCCTAGCCAATCAGGGCATTCAAGCCCAATACATCAGGATCCTCCGTGAGCTGTATTGCAGATTCACTACCAGGATCTCACCATTCTACAAAGAAGTGATCGTTGATGTCAAGAGAGGGGTGTGACAGGGTGATACCATTTCACCGAAACTCTTCAGTGCCACCCTCGAGAACATCATGCGACGACTGGAATGGGAAGGAATGGGAGTGAAGATAGATGGTCGGCAACTACACCACCTCCGCTTTGCTGATGACATTGTTTTAATAACACCAAACATCAGCCAAGCTGCACAAATGCTGGCCGACTTTGACCGTGAGTGTGGAAAGGTAGGACTACAGCTGAATCTTACGAAGACAATGTTTATGAGAAACAGCCTCGTTCCTGACGCCCCATTCACTCTCAACGGAACGACCATCTCCGAATGCAACAGCTATGTGTACCTAGGTCGATAGGTCAACATGACAAATGACCTGGCACCCGAGCTGCGCAGGAGGAAGAGAGCAGCTTGGAACGCCTTCAAGAACGTCGAAGAAATAGCTAAGAGGACGAAGAACCTCCGGCTACGGGCACATCTCTTTGATTCCACTGTTCTTCCTGCATTAACATATGCCTCAGAGACCTGGGCCCTACGCAAACAAGATGAGAACGCTATTCAGGTCTCCCAAAGAAGAATAGAAAGAGCTATGCTTGGAATATCACGTTTCACTCAAATGAGAGAAAAAATCCGGAGTTCCGACATCCGGCGACGATCAAGGATCAGGGATGCTGTCTCATTTGCCAAGGTGTCGAAAATCAGATGGGCTGGTCACATAATGAGATTTAAAGATGACCGTTGGACTAGAGCTGCTACTGATTGGATTCCACGGGATGTCAAGTGACCGCGTGGCCGCCCACCTACCAGTTGGTCAGACTTCTTCGTCAAGATCATGAACGATCGGTTTGAGGCCCTTCATGTTCCCAGAGCGAACAGATGCCATTGGGCTACACTAGCACGCGACAGAGACAAATGGAGACGTTACTGGCGCCCGCTCGAGCAAATCGACGACTAACGGGAAGTTAAGTGATTAAGTGATTAAGTGGTGCTCAGGGGACCCTATGGGATGCTGGGAATCAAACCCAAGTCAGCTGTGTTCAAGCAAACGCCCTACCTACTATGCTATCTCATTCCAGCCCCTGGCCACATACTCTTGGTTTGAAACCTTGTTTCTAAAACTGCCTCCTAGGGTTTTCCTTGTAGACAAGTGTCCACTGCTCTTGTGTTGTTAAGGGGTAGAAGCCTTTGCTCCTGTTCAGTGTCTCTCCGACTCTCAAGATTGTTACTAGATCAGTTCCTCTCTGCATTTCCAGGGCTGGCTGCAGAGTCACTGCAAATACTGGATTGGGGAACTTCTTCCTCCAGATCCCTACTTTGTGACCGATCACTCTAGCCACCACCTTTTCACTCCATTATGTGAGCCTATAACACTTGCAGTACACTCTTTTTTTTTTCTTTTTGGGTCACACCCAGCGATGCTCAGGGGTTACTCCTGGCTCTGCACTCAGGAACTACTCCTGGAAGTTCTTGGGGGACCATAAAGGATCCTGGGGATTGAACTTGGATCAGCTGCATGCAAGAGAAATGTCCTGTCCACTGTGCTGTCGCTCTGACCCAGCCAACAGTACATATTTACTAGCATTGTTCTAGTGGTTTCCTATAGAGGGAAAGGTAAAAGCAATGTACATGTTCCTGGGAGACAGAGTGTCTCCTTGCATGAATCCCCCAAGAGAATTTCCTCTGCCAAATGTTTATATATGTAAATGATCAATCACACCTATGTCCTTACCTTAACTTCCACCTTCAGATGTTCTATAAGTATGGTAGCTGCTCTACATTAAATGAGCCATTTTCACCATGGGTCTGTGGTTCCCCATCTCTCTGTCTTTCCCTCTGTTGGAAAAGCCTGGGCAAGTGAGGAGTCGGCTCTGGACCGCCAACGCTTCACAGTACCCCCACATTTTACTTCGTGAACTCTCAGCGATCAGTTGCTGTTTATTCCGTTCTCCTGCGTACTTATATCAGTCTCCCACTTCCCCTCATTCAGAATTCGGGACAACACTGAATGTGGAGTTGAGGCCATACTCACTGGCTCACTGGGGTCTCCTGGGGCTCTGAGATCACCAGGTAGCCCCCTAGGGCCCTAAAACATAAACGGGTTCACGATCACTCAAGCTCAGGGTAGCCCTCACTCATGAGCGTTCCCAGAGTGCAAAGGCCCCCCAAGAACAAGGGCTGAATCCTCTCTTTATACTCCCTGTTGGGGGCTCCCAGGGAGAATTGAGCCCCAGGAAAAGGAGCACAAATCAGTGGGGAGATGCTAAGAGAGGTCCCATTCTGGCACTCCTCCTGCCGCCCTGCCCAGCTGAGACCCCATGGTGCTGGCGGGAGGGTCCCCACTTGCAACTCCCTCATCATCTGGGATTCAGTCTCAGTTCAAGGATGCTGTATCAGGGAGGGCATTTGCCTTGCCTCTAGAAACCTGGGTTTGATCCCCAGCATCCCGCATGATTCCCCAGCGCTGCTAAGAGTAATAATCCATGATTGCAGAGCCAGAAATAAGCCCTAAGCACACACACACCCAGTGTGGCCCCAGGACAGAACATTACCGGGAGAGAAAGAGGGAGAGATGTGGCTTCATGGGAAAATGTGGAGAGAGCAGGCTCGGAAGAGAAAGCAAGCCCCCTGACCTGCTCTTTTTTATTTTTGGCCTTGGCATATCTTCTCCTATTATTACTATGATTATTATTCAAATTACTATTTGGTTTTAGAGTTATTCCTGAATACAGGTGATTCCTCCTGACTTGATGCTAAAGGGTTGACCTTTGTAGGGTCTGTTTTTTTTTTTTCCTTTTTGGTCACACCCGGCGATGCTCATGGGTTACGCCTGGCTCTGCACTCAGGAATCACTCCTGGCGGTGGTCAGGGGAGCATATGGGATACTGAAAATTGAAGCGGAGTCAGCCGCATGCAAGGCAAACACCCTACACGCTGTGCTATCACTCCAGCCCCAAGGGTTGCCCTTGGTAGGACTCAGGGAGCCATGTGGTACCACGGACTATACCTGGGGCTCTGGCATGCAAAATGTGCTGCAGCCCTTTAAGGATCTACTCAGACCCAAGCTTTTATCTTATTATTACTTGGTTTGGAGCCACATGCACCGGTGCTCAGAGAATTCCTCTTGTTCTGTGCTTGAAAATCACTACGGGTAAGGCTCAAGGATCCTTTGGCGTGCTAGGGATGGTGCCCTACCCTCTAACCTATCTCTCTGATGCTCAAGGCAGAAATTTGGGGATGGAGTGATAGCACAGCATGTAGGGTGTTTGCCTTGCATGTAGCCAACCCAGATTCAATTCCCAGCATCCCATTATGGCCCCTCGAGCACTGTCGAGGAGCTCGGAGCTCGGAGCCAGGAGTAACTCCTGTGCATTGCTGGATGTGACCCCAAAAGAAAAAAAATTAAAAAATAATAATGTGGGAGAGAGCACCAGGAGTCTGGAAACCACCAAATTCCTTGGCAAAGCTGTTTTTTCGATATTTTCTCCTGTGCTTCCCTCCCAAGCACCCAAGTGGAGGAGAGGGGGCGACCATGATGCTTTCTGTTGGCAGGGCAACAGCAGTGTTCAAGAAATCGACTGGGGACCCCACTGGCAATTCCTGGCCAATGGGGTGGCAGTTCATTGCAAAGTCTCGAGGATGAGGTGCTGGAGGTCACCTGGGCTACCCTGGGCAGACACCTGAAAGGGCCTTTAGAGAACCCATCCATTCCTGGGGGATCGAGTCTGTTTGTGGTGCTGCGGATTGAACCCACACATACCAAGCTTGCAACCTCACTCCCAGTCCCTGCAATGACACATGTAAAGAGGAGAAAATGCAGGCCCAGGGAAGTGCAGCAGCTTCCCTGAGGTGACACAGCACGAAGAAGTATCCTTTCTCAGGGGATCCTCAGGGCAGCAAGAAGCAGGGAGCATGGACATGCATCCCAACCACCACCCCGCCCCTGTCCCCAGGTCCGAGTGGAATTCCCCCACAAGGAGGCTCCATGCAGGGCGTCCAAACTGGGATCCCCCTGGTGTCAGAGGGTGGTTGTGCTACCTACCTTATCCATACGGTGCCCTATATGCTCATCCCCCTGGAGACCGGTCAGGTGGACGTGGAGGTGAAGGTCGTGAGCATCGAAACCTGGGACCATGTGAGGAAGACCAACTTGATCCAGGTAATGGACCAGAGAAGAGATGGGGGGCGCGGAGGGACCCTCCCCAGGCTACAGTCTAGTCTCCAGGTGGGACAGTTGGGAGTGTTAGGGCGCGGATCATGATCTCCCTTTAACGACAAAGAGACTCCAGAGACTGCAAACAGCAAGCAAGGTTCATTGTAAGACTGGCTAGCCAGTGTCGAGCCACCTAAACAGACAAGCAGATCAGTTAGGTAAGGCAAGACCCCGAACTTCTTCAAAGGGGATCTTATATAGGCCTTCACTGGCCTTACAGCAAAGCCCTTGCATTTCATTGCCAATAGATTTGTAACAACATATACTTTCTTAACCAATCCGTTTAAAAGTACATCACTCCTTAGCCTATAGATTCAAAGATATGTATTTACATACATAGGCATTGTGGCTAATGGGCATCTGGTAACTAGGACATTTGGTTATCACCTGGCTTCCTTTGATTCTCAGCCCTGCATTTCAGTGGAGGTGGATAAAGTTCCTAACAGAGGTAATAGATAAGGAAGCCCCAACAAATGGTTCCCGAATTTACATCCCAACAGGAAACAGTCAACAAATGGTTTCAGAATTTGCATTCCAATAAGGAATGGTTTCACTCTAAAGCTCTGCTAGGGAGGGGGCAGGAAAGGGAGAGTTACTAATTTGTAGAGTTTTAACTCTGGAATCTCCCTCAGGGTCCCTTAGGACCTTACAGTAACTACTCCCAGTGGTACCTGGGGACCCTGTGGTACTAGGGGTGAGCCCAAAAAAACCATCTACAGGCAGAGAAATCCTTGATCCCAGGGATCATTGAAATCGCTCACATATGTCATTCATAAACCTGATCCTCCTGGCATAGCACTTTCTGTTCAATACACAAAACAAGTACTTTTTTGTAAGGGCGGGGGGGGGGGGTAATGCACAACCAGAAATGCCCAGGAGTTACTTCTGGCTCCACAGGCAGGATCACTGCAGGTGGGTCTGGGAGGGGAAGGGATCAAATCCAGGTCATCCACTGCAAGAAAAACGCCCAGAAATTCCTAAAATCTGAATTTCAGTTTACCTTGACTACATCTTTTAATCTCCCCTAGGCCTTGGGTGGGATACACAATGCATCCATTATCCCTGGGTTCTTCATGGCTTGCCCTTTGATTTTTTTTTTCATTTTTTGTGTCCTGCCTGGGTGATACACAGGGGTTTCTCCTGAATATGCACTCAGGAATTACTCTGGGAGTGTGGTGCTTGGGGGATCCTATGGCAAACACTCAGCTTCAACCTTTTGATCTCTTAAATATACACTCCTAGTTCATTCTTTATTTTACAGTTCTCAAGTTCAAATCAAACTGGTGACTTCAGTACTATGAGGGAAAGGGAATTGCTGATGAATGCAATTCAGGGAAACACAAAGATCTTCCCATTCTGTACACTCTTAAGACTTCTTGCCACTGTGTATTTTCATACGCCTATGAAGACCTGAGTTCCTGGTGAACCTGAATTAACCTCCTGAGTTACCTTATATAGCAAACCATAATAATAATAGTAATGATTACTATTTCCTATGCCAGTGTCCCAGCACTTAGACTTGATGTGTATGTTAACCTGTAAATAATGGGTCCTGTTTTTCTTTTCTTTTTTTTCCTTTTTTTTTCTTTTTGGATCACACCCGGAGATGCTCAGGGATTACTCCTGGCTTTGCACTCAGGAATCATTCCTTGTTGTGCTCGGGGGACCATATGGGATGCTAGTAATCGAACCTGGGTCTTCCGCATGCAAGGCCAGTGCCCTACCCTCTGTGTTATTGTTCTAGCCCCTGTAAATAATGGGTCTTGCTGATGGAATCCAGGTGAAAACTGATGAAATAGGAACTAGTAAATGGGTACAAAACCACCCCTCAATCACAGCTATCAGTGTCACTCTTTTTGGTTTTTTTGGTTTGTTGTTTGTTTTTTGGTCAAACCCAGAGATTCGCAGGGGATACTCCGGACTCTGCACTCAGGGATTACTCCTGGTGGTTCTTGGGGGACCCTATGGAATGCTGGAAATCTAACCCGGGCTGGCTGTGAGCAATGCGAACGTCCTACACGCTGTGCTATCACTCCATCCCGGTGTTTCGTTTTTTTCTTGGACTCCGGTTTGAGGCAGAGACACTGGTTGGGGTGGTTTATGATAGAGACCAACCAGAATATTGCAGTGAATCCTTTGGAATGTCAAAAGAGGCAAACCTCCACACTTCAGGCCTTCCTCTGTTATGTTTTGAGGAGCGCTTTGCTCAGGCCATTCTCTTGGCTCTGAGCTCATCCATACCTGCGAGGGAGGACATAGGTATCCTTATGGGCATCTGGACTTTGAATCCTGATCAGTCTTGTGCAGTCGAGCACCTTCCCGCTGTATCAAATCTGTGCTCCTAGTATTCATATTTTTATTAGATTTCCCTAAGCATTGAGGATAAATATTTCTTAAAAGTTTAGGATAATGGCCCTGTCATTGTTCTTTAATAGGGTGGATTAGAGATAGTTGAAATGGACTTGACTGTGCACAGAAAGATTTCTGATGGTTCCATGAAAGGATGGAACTGGCCCCTTGATAAAAATATTTTACAAATGGTGGGAACTTGGCAGAGTGTCCAAACTCCCATCTCAGCAGGCAAAAACATCAGCTGTGATGATTAACTATAAAGGGTGTTCACATTCCTGGATTCCACTCTCCTCATTTCAGTTATATAAGGAGAAAAGATGACAAAACCTTGCGTTTGCAAGTGGTATAATCTCAACCCTACTAGCCACTGAATTGATTAAAACCGTGTTTGGTTTGTCCAAAAGACAAAGTCTACAAAATATTCTGGTATGCTGTGGTGCCCATTAGTTACTATGCGTCTCCGATTTTAGGGTTGGTCCATACATGGGATTTATTTATTGAAGTATGTTTTATGTAATTCATGCCATACTTGGAAGTTCTTAGGAGTTTGTGTTGTTTTGGATGCCAGGAATGGAACTCAGGAAAACCATGTTTAATACAAGCATTAAGCCACAGTACTAACCTCTTTCCCCATAGAACTAACTCTTTCCCACAGTACTAACCCCTTTCCTCTTGGTTGAAAACATGTTTCTAGAGCTGCATCCTGGAGTTTCCTTATAAGTGAGAGTTCTCTCCTTGCATGTTTTCAAAGGGTAGAGTGTTCACTGTACAGTGCTCTCTTATGTTCTTCCCATCCATTGATCCTGTCCAGTGTCTCTCTTGCTCCCTGGGTTGCTGCTAGGCCAGTTCCTCTACATCTTCAAGGCTGGCTTCAGATTCACTGCACCCATCTTGATTAATGACTTCCCAGAGAAACTCATTGTCCCAGGAGCCATTCACAACCTACTTGCCTGCTCCTGTTTTACTTTGATTCAACCTGCTTTTGTTTTTATGACGGACGTGTGTGTGGAAGCATTGGCTCCATGTTTGACCAGTACAGGACCAAGGGACTCTGCCTTAACTCGCTGCTCTGAACTCTGTGACAAGTCCCTCCAGCACTTGCTTCTCCTCTCCTTTATCCGAACTACTGTCCCCTGCACTGATTCACCTGGGCTGCCATAATGGTCTGTCTGCACTTGGAACCTGGCACTTTAAGGCTCCTTGGTGAAATGGATGATGACACAGACAGAGTCTTCCATGTGCACTTTACTTCCTAATGATGTCATATGGATCAGGCCTCATCTGGGCATGCGTTTAAAGGACAAAGTGATGCTTCAGTCGAAGGGGGGCACTGAAGGCCAATTAGTGGAAGGACATGAGGACCTCTCACCTCCAGTGCCTGTTATGTGACCAACGGGATCGTGCCAGCTTTTGGGACACTTTTGTGGTTGTTTTTCACTCCCCCCCCCCATCCATATCCAGTGAGTTCCTCGGGTCTGCCTTGCTCCAGAGGCTTTAGGAGAATGTAGAGCTTTGCTGGTTGCATTGGGAGGATTTATCACGGCACATGTGTCTCAGGTGGTCATCTTCGTCTCCAGCTCTGCGATGGGGCAGCATAGCCTGGGTGCAGGCCTGAACATGGGGGGCTGTGGGTATTGAGGATGCTGGACCTGCTGATGGAAGAAGTCTTGACCACCCAAACCTTCTCAACCAGGGGTTGTACCAGTCCCTGTCCCGCAGCTTTCTGTGTAGACATGCGTATGTAAAACTGCCAGATCACTTTGAATGGCGGCTCCTCAGCCCGCAATGGTGAGGGACCCTGTTGAAGCCAGTCTTTTTCATTGGCACCTGCCAGGAGGAATCCTGGGGACCTGGTCCTAGCATGTGGCTGAAGGTTGTAAATGAATAAATAATTGAACGATGGGACTCAGAGTGATGGTCTTGGCGGCTGTTTGCCAAGTATTTTAGTGAATTTTATTTCCTTCGTAAATACAAAGACTCTCTGCTTGACATGTTATCTGTTCAGTTCATCCCTCTCTATCGATCCCAGACCTGGCAACCCCCAGCTCTCTGGATCACCTGATCCTATCTCAAAAACGGGGGAAAATGAACCTTTCTGACCAGGCAAGTACCTGATCAGGTGAGGAATATTTGAAGCCTGGCCCTTTAAGGCTCTGGGCGAACGTGCCAATGACAACACAGAATCCGGGTCCTTTATCTGCCTGGACTTGGCGTTCTTTTAGGAAGTGCCAGCGGGTTGCGTGGTTGCGGAAGGTGAGGAGCGGGTTCAGGGGCACTCAGGGGAGCAGGGATGTCCAGGAAGATTGGTTCCCAAGCCGCCCTCCCTGGTGGTCACTCTGAGCGCCTAAACCTCCGGGTCTCTGCCTTGTGGGCAACGGGGCCGCTCCGTGGCAGTGGCCGGGGGTGGCGGCCCCTCACCCGGGACACACCAAGCGCTCCTGCCAAAAGCTTTATCTTGTTTATAAATTGATTTTGAGGGAAAACGGTCATTTTTACTGAGGAGAACTTACTTAGAAAGATGTGTAAGGGGGGAACGCGGCCGGCCAGGTTCGATCCCGGCAACCCACATCATCAGATCACGGCCTGGAGTGAGCCCAGTGCCCGGAGTAAACCTTGGGCATGCCCCCCCCCCCCCATAAATAAAAGGTGGGTGGGTAGATGAAGCATGTGGTCGAGGAGGAAAACGAATTTGAAGTGCTAAGGTCGTTCTGAAAGCTCCAGAAACAAGAACAATAACCGAACAAACAAAAGTGAAAAAAAAAGTTGTTTTAAATATTTTATGTGTTTTTGACCCTTATCCCATGGCGCTCAGGACTCCCTCCCTGGGGATCCGAAAACCCTTTGGGGTGTCTGGATGTGAGGCCAGCGGCCTCCCTGCTGATCCATCGCTGGGGTCCCTCACAAAGCAGAAAGTGTCAGAGCTAGAGGGAGCCTCAGTCTCCCCCAGATCTGATGGGACGTGTGAGGGCACTTCAGCATTAATTTAGTTTTGGGGCATCTCCCAGCACCTGGTCAGTCACAGGGGTGGGTAAATCATCCCAGCAGTGTCCCCAGGACATCCCGTTACTGGCCCCCTGTCATTCCTTAGTCAGATTGTGGAGTAGGTAGAGCATAGGATTCCCTCATCAAAGGGACCTGGGGGTGCATTCTTTTTCCTCGTGGGGGGTGTTGAGCCCCACCTGGCAGTGTTCAGGGGTCAATTCTGGGGTTGCTCAGGGTACCCCATATCTGGGTCAGCAGCATAAAGGAAAAAACAACGTCCCCTCTGTCCTGTCATTCTTGGGGGGTGTTGGGTCTGGATGGGGGGAGGGGCTGGGCATATTCTCTATGTGCTTGGGGCTCAAAAGCATTTGACAGAGTCTTTGATTTTCACAGGTTCTTGTCCATTCAGTGGGTTCTGGGAGTTCAGGGAGGTGGGGAGCTTTTCTTTCCTTTTTATTTATTTATTTTGCATTTGGGTCACACCCAGCGAGGCATTATGGTTACTCCTGGCTCTAAATTCAGCAAGCACTCCTAGTGGTGCTAGGAACCGTAAGGGATGCCCAGAATTAAACCCATGTTGGCCACCTTCAAAAGAAATGCTCACTCGTCTATGCTGTCACTGAGGCACCAAGGTGTGGAACTTTAAGCCAACTCAGGTTGCGGTCTGGAGGGGTGCATCAGGGTGGTGCTACAGAGGGTCTTGCAACCAAATATGCCATCTTAGCAGGAAGTAGCTTGGGCACATCCAGAGTATGCCCTAACCCCCCTAATAATGCAAATTAGGATCACTATTGACCACCACACCTTTATTCGTTTAAATGAGATAATTATTTAGTCTGTAGGAAGTACTACTGCAAGACTCAGTTACTTCTCCTGCCTTTGCACTCAGGGATCACTCCTGGCTGGGCTCAGGGCACCGTATGGGATGCCAGGATTCAAACTTGGTTTGGCCAAGTGCAAGACAAGCACCTCACCTGCTATACTGTGTCTCCAATCTCTTTACACAGAAATTTCTTTTTTTTTTTTGGCTTTTTAGGGTCATATCTTGCTATACTCAGTATTTACTCAGACTTTGCATTAGGAGTCTCTCCTGGCAGTACTGGGGGACCATATGGGATTTCGGGAATCGAACCCGGGTTGGCCGTATGATAGGCAAACTCCCTACTGCTGTACCATCGTTCTGACCCCAGAAATGTCTTCATTGTACTGTTTTGGCCACAGTAGCACTTATTGCTCAGGGGTTACTCTTGGTTCTGAGTTCATGTATCATTTTTAGCAGTGCTGGAGTGGGTGAGCCTATGTACTATTGCATATTGACCCCGGCATAGCTGCTTGAAAGAAAAGCACCCTATCAACTTCTTAGCTTTGCTAACCCTATGTAATTATATTTCCTCAGGAAAAAGAATTTCTGCCTCACCTGTCCAGATTCCCAGCATGTCCACTGTCCATCTCTCCAAGACCAGGAGTGTGCTCTGCTGTTGAAGTGAGTACTTGCAGAAAGGGGTTTTCCAGGGACCAGCTGCAATAGGTTCTAAATGTCTCACTCTTAGGGGCTGGTGCAGTACTATAGCCAGGAGGGCGTTTGTCTTTCTAGCGGTGACCAGAGTTATCCCTGCCACAACATCACTAGGTGATACTGTCCCCTGAGCATCACTAGGTATGACTCCAGCCCTCCCACTTCAGAATTTGTCTTGACACATGAGCATTCTTTGAGCATCTTTTTGCGGTTGGACTGTTTCTCCTGTCTTTCCCTCTCCCCCCCCCCCCACCCCGCTCCATTTGCTACAAACTTTGAGATAGTCAGAGACTCTCCCCCTCTTGTGTCTGTGTTCTGAGATGCAGGGGGAGCCATGCCATGTCCCACAAAGGTAAATCAGGTGCTCAGCCCTCTGACATCCTTTCCTTGGGTGTATTTCACTACTTGGGGAGCAGATGAGGTGAGATTTGGGGCCACACCTGGTAGTATTTGAGGTCTGTGCCCTGCTCTGTTCTCAGGGGACTAGTGGACACAGGATACCAGGGAAGGCCCTCTGGGCTTCCAGGTAGCTGGCATCTGCTTCAATCTGTTGTGCTTTCTCCTGTTTATACCTTCATGGCAAGTTCTTACATGTGAAATTTCTTGAGCCCTTTGAACAGATGGCTGTTAGGGGAAAATAAAGGTGTTGGAGGCTCTGAGCAAAATTATGCACTTTAAAATCTCGTTTGGGCTAAATTTAATTTTCCTTTATTTTTGGGAGATAGTGGTAATGCTCAGGTGTTATTTCTGGCTTTGCACTCAGGAATCACTCCTGGCAGTGCTTGGGGGACTGTATGTGATGCCGGGGACCGAACATATGCCCTTCCAACTGTACTATCACTCTGGCACTAAGTATAATTTTCCATCCTCTTTTTCTTTTATAAAATCACATACCCATAGGAGTAAAATCATAGTCTGAAAACCTGGCCTGTAAGCTCTGAGCATTTCTGGATGTGGTCCCAAAACAAAACAACAAACCCAGAGAACTGACGGTTCAGAATATATTACTAGATTTCACACCTCTTCTGTTGGCAGTTAACTCCTGACTGCCTTTATTTGGGCAGGAGGAGGATTGCCTATGCGGGATTTTGCCAAACCCAGTAGTACTCCGGGATCACTCCTTGGCAATTCAGGTTGTGAAGTTAAGTCATTTGCGTCCATGACAAGTTCCCTCCCACTCACTGTCAGCTCTTTCGGGCCACTGCAAACCTTTGAAATTGCAGCCTGTACTTCTGGCTCAGGTTTACCCCAGGAGGCCCCAGTTGCCAGCAACCCTGCCCTGACCTCTATCTACCAGCTGGGCCTCATCCCTGCCCCCTGCCTATATCGTTCTCACAAGGTTCACATTATTTATATAAATTTGAATTCCTGCAGTCAGAGATAGGCCAGGAATGCAGGAACTGTCTTTGCAAGCAGTTTGCCTTGGTACAGTCTCCTGTACAACGCAGGATTCCCCAAGCACCACTCAGATAAGCTCTAATTTCTGCCACTTGTAGCGCCAATATCTAAACCTGCATTCTACAAAACTGGTTGGTGAAGGTTGAATTGTGAACAAATTACATATATAAATATAGATATACACACACATATACACACACACAGACACACAGTCATACCTTGTGGTTGCTGCCAAAAGGTACCAAACGGTACTCAGTGTGGTGCTGGGGTATACAGGTCAGCGTGTACAAGGCCAGTACCCTACCAAACTATAGTTCTGGCACCTAAATTTATTGAATTGTTTTTGGTTGGCTACACCCAATGGAGTTTAGAGTTTACCCCAGCTCTGTTCTCATTGATAATGCTAGGATTGGGGACCCTGTGAGGTGATAGGGATTGAACCCTGGTCAGCTATGTGTCACACAAGCGACTTGTGGTCTGTGCTATCTCTGTAGCCATCATAAAAATGCTTCTTTGCTAAGTCAAGAACGTTGTGTTCCTTTTTCTGATTAACTACACAATTCACTTTTTTTTTTTTTTTTTTTTTTTTTTTTTTTTTTTTTTTTTGCTTTTTGGCTCACCCCCAGTGATGCACAGGGGTGGTTCTTGGCTAATGCATTCAGGAATTACTTCTGGCGGTTCATGGGGGACCATTTGGGATGCTGGAAATCAAACCTGGGTTGGTTGAATCCAAGGTAAACACCCTACCCTCTGTGCTATCGCTCCAGCCCCCCCACAGTTCACTCTTTTGTGTTTTTGTTTTTGGATTACAGCCAGAAGTGCTCTGGGCTTACTCCTGACTCTGCACTCAGGAGTCACTCCAGGGGGCCTTGGGGACCCTATGAGAAGTGGGGGTTTAAACAGGATTTACACGTTAACAGATGTTCCTGGTCTCTCCTGGCGGCTCTCTCTCACTGTCCACATTTGGTGCTCTCGAGCCACTTCTCCACCCTGGACCGCTGTTGCTTTGGACCGATGAAAGTAAAATGAGGACCAGGCTAGTTGCTGATTAGTTGCAGTTTATTCAGTCTCTTGTCTCTCTCAGCTCTATCCAACCCTCTCTCTAACTTGCTCTCCAATGCTCACTGTGACTCCTCTCCAATCTCCCCAGTCACTCTTACTCTCAGCTCTCAGCCTTCTCTCTAAGTCGCAACTGTGTCCTCTAACTCTGTGTCTCTTCTTCTCTCACTGTATCATTGTCATCCTATTGTTCATCGATTGACTCAAGCAGGCCCCAGTAATGTCTCCTTCTTCCTATCCCTGAGATTTTTAGAAGTGCCACATTTGAGGCTCTTTCAGGGTCAGGAGAATGAGAACCATAATTGTTACTGGTTTTTGGCATATTGAATACACCACGGGGAGTTTTCCAGACTCTGCGGTGTGGGCAGGATACTTCTGGTAGCCTGCCAGTTTTTCCAGAGTAAGACTAGATAATAAGATTTCGTGTGGCCGTGCACTTCCCAGAGCAAGTTTGATAGTCTTTGGGTCTTGGCCATTGATGAGATTACACGGCACCAGGGACAGTTGGTGGGTGTAACGCCTACATACTGGAAGATGGGAGATCTGGGTGGAGGATGCCCAGTCCGAATACGAGCAGCTTGGAGATCTAAGCCCCAGGTGCTGCACACCTGGGTTCCTCTGCCGGTTCCTTCATGCGTGAGGCTCGTCCGAATGTGTGGAGATTGGTCTTAAGCATGGCTGTGGCTCGAACCAGAGGTCTTCACCGGGGCTCTGCTTGGGGTGGGGAGGGAAGCTCAACACACCCTCCTCCAAAAGGCCCCAGTAAGACAGCCAGATGCGGATGCAGGAGACTGCGCTGTTCTCTTCCAGGAGCAGGGTTTTATAGTCTCTGGGTCTTGGCTATTGATGGAATTACACAGCGCCAGAGGCAGTTGTTGGGTGTAACGCCTACATACTGGAAGATAGGGAATCTGGGTTGAGGAGGACAATTCCTTTTCTCAGTTTCCTTCATTCCCCCTGTCTCCCTGAAGGTGCCCTTTTTCTTCTCTCACCACGACCCCAATCCACACCTCCCCATGGGAATAGAATGACTTTCCCATTACCTGCAGCCCACAAAGGAAAAGCAGCCCTTATGATGTGTTACTCCTCTCCTTAGACCAGCACCTTAATTGAAATATTTAGTTTTACTTCCTAATGATTACCATTCTGTATGGACACAGTAATAGACACTTTTAACCTTGTTGGTGTCTCTCCTGGGACTTCTCTCCACAGATTCCGACTACAGTGCTCAGGCCAGATCAATCACTTCTAATACCAGGAGGATCCAAGTTTAGTTATTACTTTTTGATTCATGACAGAATTTGTCCATGACCAGGCTCATAGATAAGCATTATGGTACTTTGTCCAGGCCCATTTCGATGCCAGGGTAGCTAGCTCACCAATTGCCCTGGGTCCATCTAGTCCCTCATAGGACCTTCTTTTGGGGATCAAGGAAGTAAGGGCAAGTGAGGCATCAGTCAAGAGAGCAGATGTCCAGAATGTAATATTATCTGGAGACCATCAACTCTCAAGCTCAGGCTTGTCTTTGTAACTGTCTTCCTGTATCCGTACAAAAAACAATTGCTCTGAAATAGCTAACCATGCAAAAGACATTAAGGAGAAGAGAAAGACAATATTTAAAAGTCAAAGTCTGATCAGGAGACAAAGGTAATTGAAAGGTTATGGGCAATCAACAAACATAAGCTCTCATCAACCAGGGAGCAAGGTAAGACCACTATTATCCTACAGTACCTTGTGATCCTCAGTGGTTTCTCCTGGTTCTGCACTCAGGTATTATTTCTGATGGTGCTCCGGGAGGCTCTACAGGATCCTGGGGATTGTACCATGGTTGGCCATGTGCAAGCAACAACCTACCCAGATCTACAGTTGCTCTGGTCTCAGGTGGAGAGTTTAGATGCACATAACTGTGCACAGAATGTCGTTTGAAAGGATGGAAGGGGCGCCTTGATGAAATCTTTTATAAGTGGGAATATGGGTCAGGTCCCAAGCTCCCCACATTCCAGCAGATCATTCCGTTTAACTGTGATTACTCACAAGGTTGGTCACATACCTGGATCCCACCCGTGTCACTTTACTAATATTAGAGGTAAAAAAGGAAACATTTATGATCGGATAGAACAAAATTCCATCCATCTATGAGTCATATGGTGCTCAGGGGACCCTTTGGAATTCTGGACATTGTACCTAGATTGACTGCATGCAACACACTGTACTAGCCGGATATTGTCAGTTTGAAATCATGTTTCTGAAACTGCCTCCTGTGGTTTTCTTTGTAGCTGAGAGTCCACTGTTCGCGCGTTTTCCAGGGGTAGAGCTTTGGCCGGACCTTGCTCTCTGATGTTCTTACCAGCCTTTGCTCCTGTTCCATGTCTCCAGCTCTCTGGGTTTCTACTAGGCCAGTTCCTCTCTGAATCCCCAGGGTTGGCTTCAGAGTCACTGCTTTCATTCCCGTCTGGATTTTTTACTTCCCCAAGAAACTCATTGTCCCGTACCCTATCAGCTACGTACCTGCAGAGCTTGATTTCTTTTGACATGAAAACTCTTATGGCATAGACTAATAATTGGGATCCTTCTCTGCTGTTCTACATGGAAGCAGCCAGCCCTGGTGGAATGTCTCTTCCTGCACACTGTGATAAATGCTCAAGTGAGCAGTTTGGCCCTCATCCCCACAGGGATGCCGAGACAGGTGGGATGTCTTCTGAGGTTGATCAGAAGATCACTCTTCACATGTCCTCAGCACCATCACTTTCCCATAGAAGCCCATATTGGACAGAATTCCCAGAAATGTAAGCACTGAGGACAAACTTTTGAGACCAGTATCACCCCGGTGGGATCATGTGAACATCCACACAGGACAGGAACTCTTTAAGTGTAAGGACAGTGGGAAGGCCTTCAATGGATCCTCATACCTTATACACAGGAGATTTCATACTAGAGAGTCCGTATGCATGTAAGGAATGTGCTGTGGCGTTTCTCTGACTCAAACATCTTAGTATGCACAGAAAAAGTCACACTGGAAAGAAACTATATGCATATACGGAGTGGAGAGTCTTTGCTTATTCCACAAGCCTTAGTACACAGAAAAACTCACACTGGAGAGATAACGTATACTTGTGAACAATGTTGGAAGGCCTTTGCCTATTCCTGAAGTCTTAGTTTTTATAATTTCTGTTTCGTAGAAAACCCTTATGTATGTGAGGTAGGAGGAAAGGCCTTTCATTTCTTCTCAGGTCTTTCTGAGCATAGGAAAGTTCTTACAGGGGAATGAAACACTACTCGTGTCACTACTGTGGGAGGGTCTTCACTTACTATTCAAACTTTTTTGACTATAAGAAAACACACATTGCAGTGAGAATATATATATATATATATATATATATATATATATATGTATAGACATATATATATGTAAGGAGTGTGTCAAGGCCTTTGCTTATTTAGCAATCCTTTGATGCACTTAAAATTTCATACTTGAGACAAATCTTATGCTCGTTAAGACTTTGGCAAAGCCTTCACTTCCCCCTAGCTTTAAACATAGGAAAATTAATACTCGAAGAAAGCATATGTAGGGGTGTGGGAAGACTTTTACTCAATCCTCAGGCTTTGCCGTGTGAGAAAAATATATCCTGGATTGAGGCCTTATATATGAAAGGACTGCAGGAAGATATTGATGCAATTGGCATAGCTTTCTGAACAGGAAAATTCACAGTGGAGAGAAAACTCCTAAGTGTAAGAAATGTGGAAAGATGTTCAGTTTGTCTTCAGCCCTTACTGCGCATGTGAAAAGTCATTTTGCAGTGAAACCTTATATCTGTCAGGAGTGTGGGAGGGACTTTCGTTGATCCTTGGGCCTTATTATGCATAGGAGAATTCATACTGGAGAGAAGCTATATATAAATATACATATATATGTATATATATTTATATAAGAACGTGGAAAGCACATTATTCGCACCTGCGGCTTTAAAGAGAATCCTGGAGAAAATCTGTAGGTAAGGAATATAGGAAGGCCTTCATGTTCCCTCAAGCTTTAGTAAATATAAAAGTTATGCTGGATCAATCACTTCCATAATAACAATGGCTGGCATCAGAACAGGGCCCTGAGGTAAAACAATTTTAGTTTCAACAAGTGGGTAGGGAATTGATACAAAAGGACAGTAAGGAAGGAAATAATGTGTTATGTGTGAAAGTTCCTGTTATACTAGTACCATAAGTGAAAGGTACTTGCTGATTATCACCTGCACCATGGTTATGACAATGTCCTGGCATGTGAACTTCCCAGTATGTTAACTGGTAAATAATGTTTCTTAGTGATAAAGCAAGGTGGAAGGAATTAAATAAGAACAAAATAGGTACAAACTTTGCATTTTGCTGGGTACTGTCAGGACTCACCATGGTTTAATTCTTTGCTGTGACTCTGACTTGGCTCCGAGGCCCTGGTTTGGAGAGGATCATGGCAGAGATCAACGAGGGACAAAGCCACGTGGGTTCCAGTGCCGAGATCTACAAGCCTACTCGAATTGGGAGTTGAGCATCCTCCATCGAGATCCTCCAAATTCCAGTAGGGGAGGTTCACACCCACCAACTGGCCCCCTGGCGCCGTATAATCCCATCAGCAGCCAAGACTCAGAGACTATAAAAACCAGATCCCGGAGGGAGAACAGTGCAGTCTTCTGTGCCCGCCCCTGGCTATTCCTCGCCGGCACTCCTTGGAGGGAGCGGGTTGAGCTTTCCTCCCCGCTCCGACCAGGGCTCTGCATCCAAAGACCTCAAAGACCAGACACCACCATGCTGAGACCACTCTCCGCACACCTGAAGGTACCAGCAGAGGGACAAAGCCACGTGCGTTCCGGTGCCGAGATCTTCAAGCCTACTCGAATTGGATTCGAGCATCCTTCACCCAGATCCTCCAAATTCCAGTAGGGGAGGTTCACACCCACCAACTGGCCCCCTGGCGCCCTGTAATCCCATCAGCGGCCAAGACTCAGAGACTATAAAAACCAGATCCCGGAGGGAGAACAGTGCAGTCTTCTGCGCCCGCGCCTGGCTATTCCTCACCGGCGCTCCTTGGAGGGAGCGGGTTGAGCTTTCCTCCCCGCTCCGACCAGGGCTCCGGCAGCCGAAGACCTCAAAGACCAGACACCACCATGCTGAGACCACTCTCCGCACACCTGAAGGTACCGGCAGAGGAACAAAGCCACGTGGGTTCTGGTGCCGAGATCTACAAGCCTACTCGAATTGGGAGTTGAGCATCCTCCATCCAGATCCTCCAAATTCCAGTAGGGGAGGTTCACACCCACCAACTGGCCCCCTGGCGCCGTGTAATCCCATCAGCAGCCAAGACTCAGAGACTATAAAAACCAGATCCCGGAGGGAGAACAGTGCAGTCTTCTGCGCCCGCGCCTGGCTATTCCTCGCTGGCGCTCCTTGAAGGGAGTGGGTTGAGCTTTCCTCCCCGCTCCGACCAGGGCTCCGGCAGCCGAAGACCTCAAAGACCAGACACCACCATGCTGAGACCACTCTCCGCACACCTGAAGGTACCGGCAGAGGGACAAAGCCACGTGGGTTCTGGTGCCGAGATCTACAAGCCTACTTGAATTGGAGTCGAGCATCCTCCACCCAGATCATCCAAATTCCAGTAGGGGAGGGTCACACCCACCAACTGGCCCCCTGGCACCATGTAATCCCATCAGCGGCCAAGACTCAGAGACCATAAAATGCAGATCTTGGCACCGCGCGGCCGCAAATGCGGCCACGCGATATCTTATTATAACATCTCATTCCCACTTTGACAATCTGGCAGGCTACCGAATGTAACCTGCCCACATGGCAGATTCTGTCAAACTCCCTGTGTCGTACCCAATATGACAAATACCAATAACAATGATGGGTCTCATTCTCCTAAAGAGCCTTGAATATAATCTCAGGGCTAGGATGAAGGAGACGTTACTGTGGCTGCTCGAGGCAATCGACGAATAACAGGATGATCTGTCATCTGTGAAATAGCCAAACCTCTATTCTTCATGCCCTTCTGTGTTATGTTCTTGGAGCCACATCCAGCTGTGCTGTCTATAATTTGTGTCTAAGTCAGCCACATGCAAGGAAGCACTTCACTCGCTGTAGCATATCCACACTCATTGTATGCAGTTTTCCATTTGATTTACACAATCACTGAGGGTAAATGTTTTGAGACTTACACTTTGGAAGCAGTAAAGTCCTAACAATGTAGATCTGTGCAAAAGGCCAAGCCAGGATGCAAAGTGACCAGTGTGCTTTGCTGCTTGTTAGCCCCATGCATGGCTCCATGCTGGGGCTTGGTCTGTACGTGGTATTTTATGTACTTAATTATTATGTATTTTTTTAAAAAAAATTATTAGTGAAACACCATGAAGTACAGTTGTAGACTTACAAATTTCCCTGCTTGTATTTCAATTATACAATGATCAAATAACTATCCCTCCACCAGTGCTCAGTTTCCACCACCACGGGTCCCAGTATCCCTCCCACCCCCATTCCCATTCCCTTTTGTTCTCTCTCTCCTTTTGGGTGTTGTGGTCTCCAAAAGAGGCATTGAGTGGCAATCATGTTTGGTCTATAGTCTACTTTCAGCTTGCTTCTCCCATCCTGGGAGGATCCTCCAAACTACCTTTATTTGGTGCTCCGTTCTCTATCTGAGCTCCCTTTTTCTCTAGCATGTGTGTTGGGGAAAACCTGACAGTTCTTAAGGGTTACTTATGGTGGTTCCCATGCCACTATTGGGTATGTCAGGGACTGAACTCAGGTTGACCGAGTTCATGGCAAGTGCCCAACACACTATACTACCCCTCAGGCCACTGTTGGTTTGAAATATTGTTTCTGAAACTGCCTCCTAAGGTTTTTCTTGTAGGCATGAGTCCACTGCTCTGGTGTTGTTAAGGGGGTAGAAGCCTTTCCTCCAGTTCCAGTGTCTCTCTGGTTATCTGGGTTGTTTCTAGAGCAGTTCCTCTCTGCATCTCCAGGGCAGGCTTCAGAGGCACTGTGCAATACAGGATCAGGGGACTTCCTCCTCCAGAACCCCACTTTGTGACTGAGCACTCTAGCCACCATTTCTCAGTCCTTCATGTGAGCCCATTCCACTTGTAGTACACTTTTTTTTTTCTTTTTGGGTCAAACCCAGCGGTGCTCAGGGATTTCTCCTGCTCTTCTGCACTCCTGGCCCTGCTTGTGGGACCATATAGAATCCAGATGTTGAACCTGGGTAAGCTGCATAGAAGGCAAACCCCCTATCCACTGTGCTATCGCTCCAGCCAACCAGCCTTACACATTTACCTGCATTTTTCTAGTTCTCTGCAGAGCTGGTGCTTTACCCTTTAAGGATGCTTGCAGAAGTGGAAGTGACATCACAGCAGGGCATTTAGGTGTTTGCGTGCAAGAAGCTTGATCAGCCTCCATTTGTTGTGCAGGTGAGGGTCGAAGTGGCTGTCCTGCGTGGACGGGGTCTGTGAAGGCCGGTTCCGTGGCAGGACACTAGCGACCTCCCGTCAGTGCCCCGCCCTGTGCATCCCAGTCTCCGCACTGTGAGGGGCGGGGCCAAGACAGCTCTAAGGACACTTTTACGCTCCTTTTTCAACCGATATCCAGGTGGTTCCTGAGGCACGCCAGGGTTTTGTGGGGGAGGCGGAGCTTTGGTGAGTGCAGTGGGGGCTGTTCCGGGGCACAGGGCTCATGGGTGTGAGTCCATGGTTCTGGGGATCCCATGCAACCACAATCGGCTTCAGCTGAGTCATGGGGCAGTGGCGGGTGGGCACGGGGCTGAGCGTGGTGGTTACAGAGCATCGAGGCTGGGCCGTCCTGACCCTCCCAGCACGGGACTATGCTGGGCGCTGTCCTGGACGCTTTGGTCCCGACCTCAGTGTTGTAGAACATTCAAATTCTCTTAGAGGACTGGAGAGACAGAACAGAGGTTAGGGTGTTTGCTTTGCATCGGGCCCACCCAAGTTCGATCTCCAAGCTCCACCAGGACGGGTGCCTCAGCGCAGAGTCATGTTTCTCGTCCATATCGACGTTGATTCCTCCAAAACTATAAAAGGCCTGTTCATTTTTGAGTGGCGGGAGGGGCAACGCCCAAATGGCAAATGACACTGTAGCCCTCAGTCACTATTCATTAGTAGCCTTGATGTCCAGACCATCCTGTGGGCATGGTTCTAGGGGTGGTTGTGATTTGTAGATGAACATTTACTTTGGGGCTATTTTGGTTATATTTTGGGCGCTTCTGTGGAAGCTCGGGGCTTACTTCAGGAGCAGCCCTCTGGAATACTTTTTTTTTAAGTTCTTTAAGGGTCATGTGAGATGTCGAATATCGATCTGGGTCAGCATGGGAAGCGCCCCTCCCACCAGACTATCTCTGACTCCACATTGTTGTTTTTTCCTAACGTAGGATTTCTGTATCCTAAAATCAAGTTGAAAATTGCACCCAGACTCTTCCTCTCTCCCTGATCAGGCAAAACTCGGCTATTACACTGAGTACTGAGAGTTGTGTTCCAATAATGTATGGGCATGCGCTGTGTGCTTTTGGTGGCTATGATTGTTCTCCCCACCCTGGCCGGTGAAGAGTGACAGAGGATCGAAGAAGGAAACGGAGCCCAGGCTGTTGGTCATCTGCTGGATATTAACCCAAAGTGTTTTAGGCTTCATCTATGAATTGCCTCTTTTCCTTCTCCCAGAGAAGCTTATCATGTCCTTGCTAACATCTCTAATTTAGTTAAAGTTTATCTTTAGCATTTCCTTTTATTTCCCCTCGCATTGTCTCAGTTCCCCGGGTCAGTCTTGATTACTTATAAACCATAACTTTCTGGTAACTCTCAACTTTGTATTTGTACTACTTTGTAGTTGAGGTGGCTATGTATTTGTACCTGCTTTCCTGTTTCCCCTATAGCTTTTTTTATGTTTTTACTCTACAGCACTGTTCTTTGGTTAAACACAGAAAGACCATCAATGCTCATACTCCTAATATTTGGGAGTTGATGGACTCAAGTATATCCACTCCTGGGCATAATTGCTTTGTCATAGTTACTTGATTCGGGCTTCAGTTGCTGTAGTTCCTAACACGCCAAAAGGGAGGTTCTGCCGTGGCACTTGGATGGACCCGGGGCAAGTGGGAAAACTACCCTCGCTTCAAATGGAACATTCTAGAATGCACATATGCATGGTCTTGATTCAAACTGTTACAACGTTAGAGACAGGACCCCCATGGGGAAGGACAAGCTGAACTGGCCTGAAGACTTAGTCTGAGATTTACAGAAAAAGCCTTGCTTGCTCTCAGAGCGCATAGAAGTAAGTGTTAAAAGCCTTATTTGCTCTGGGGGCTGAAGAGGTAGCGCAGCGGGTAGTGTGTTTGCCTTGCAGGCGGCAGACCTGGGTTCGATTCCCAACATTCCTTATGGTCCCCTGAGGAATGCCAGGAGTGACTCTTGAGTGCAGAGCCAGGAGTATCCCCTTGTATCACCGGGTGTCACCCAAAAAAGCAAAAAAAAAAAAAAAGAAAACCTTATTTGCTGTCAAAGCCCAGAGAATTAAGTTTTGGGATCTTTGTCTCTTACAGTGTTTATCCAAACAACTACAAGTGTTGATAACTTATACAACTAGAGGAAAAGATAAGAGAGAGAGTGTCTCCTTGGGTGAATCTCCCCATGAGAATTTCCTCTGCCAGATGCTTATCTGCGTAAATGATCAGTCATTCCTATGTCCTTACTTCATGACCCCTCAGATGTTCGCTAAGTATGGTAGCTGTTCTGCAATAAACAGGTCACTTTTAACATCAGGCTATGATTTTCTGTCTTCCTTTCACTCTGTCTCTTTTGGGAAGGGTTCCGGAGTTGTGGAGGCAGCGCTGGGCCACCAACACCTCACCGCACCCCCACATTTTATGTTGTGGACTCACAGTGATGAGTTGCTCTTTATTCCGTTCTCCTGTGTACCTATACCAGTCTCCCACTGTTCCTCATTTCCTCTCCTCACCTGTCTTCCGCAGCCTTTATTCTACAGCCCATTCCACAGAGTTAGGGGTAGCAAATACACAGACATGTGGTTGTACAATCAAAGGATATAAAGCCCTTCCCTCAGGGGGAACTTCTAGGCCAAAAATTTAACTCGAGGAGAGATCAGCTCAAGGGCAGGATTTTCTCTAAGGACATATTTTTTCTTTGCTTAGTTAATATTCCTTGAAACAGCCATCTTAAATTTACACTTACTCTTTCTGTTCATTTTGAATGGACACAGTAAGAGATCTGTTAAGTTTATAGGGTGTCTCCTATAGCTCCCAGACTACACTCCCCAGGACAGGTTAGTCCTTCCTAAGCACAGTAGGATCCTTATCCAGTTGCTTCTGTTTTGATCATAATGGAATTTGTTATGGTGCTTATCTGTCCCTTTTCAATGCCAGGGTAGCTCACAGCTATCATGGGTCCATCAAGTCTCTTGCTTTTGGGGTGCTAAGAACAAAGGGCAGCTGAGGCTTAAGTCTCATAAACATGACAATGCCCAGGAGTATATAGTATCTGCAGTCAATTAACTCTGAAGTTACAAAAGCATAATATTGCCTTCCTTTGTCTATACAAAGGAAGGCCATCCCATCCTCCCAGCACAATCTTCCCAACCTGAGACTGCACTGGTCCTTGTTCAGGATCAAAAAAAGGAGATTTGTCTAAAGTAAACTATAGCAGATATAAAGGAAAGAGAAAGTCAACATTTCACTTCCAAATACAAAATCCAGAGATCTCTGAAGAATCTGACTTTACAATTCAAAGGTTGTGGTTATGGGAAATGAGTGAATAATGTATAAGGGAAGCAGAGCACAGGGAAGTTAAAGATGAATACTAAGGAAATGGGAATGATTGGGATGGGTGTTACTCAGTTAGCCTCAGCACCTTGTAGCAGAGGAGGAATGATGAACCGATGTTAAACCTAAATTGTTTAGAACTAGAATCCAACCAGGGTAAAGGGTTTTGTTTTTTAAGCAATAAAGTTTTGGTTTTCTAGGAATCAGGACATTTGCTCAGGAATCCCACTGGGTGTGGTAGGAGCACATTTACTTAGGGCCGCAGCCATAATACAGTGAGTAAAGACTTAAGCATCCAAGCAATCAACCCAGGTTCTGTCCCCTGCATCCCATATGGTCTGTACCAGAGTGATTGCTGTGTGTAGAGCTAGGAGTAAGCCCTGAATCTTCCGGTTGTGGCCCCGAAACAAAAATCACACAAAGTCACAATTATGTATACTCAAATATATGCACAAACAATGCTGAAATAACAATAGGGATTCAGGAGAAACTGTGAATTTCTGTAGCAGGGATAGATCAAAAATAGGGGATATTTTTTTCTTTTTTGGGTCACACCTGGCGATGCACAGGGATTACTCTTGGCTTTGCACTGAGGAGTTACTCCTGGCAATGCTCAGGGGACCATATGGGATGCTGGGAATCGAACCCGGGTTGGTCGCGTGCAAGGCAAACACACTACCCGCTGTGCTGTCTCTCCAGCCCCAAGGATAGGGGATGTTTAAGGACCAGAAATTTGACTCTTTTAATGTTTCATTCTCGAATTTGTCTTTGTACATCATTTCCCGCCATCTTCGGTTGAATTTGCCTTTTTTCTTGTTATATTTTTCACCACAGCCTACAGTGCTCAGTGTTTACTCTTGTATCTGAGCTCAGGGATCATTTGACAAGAGTCAGGGTAACATTCTGTGTTTAGATATCATTGGTTCCATGTTGGTTCGATGCAGGATCAGGGGACTTCTCCTTACCCCCAGGCCCCCAGTGTGTGACCGACCAGTCCAGCATTTGCCTCTCCACTCCTTTATTCGAGTCCATCCCCCTTGCAGCACAGATTCACCTGGGTGCCAAACGGTTCTCAGTGCATAGACTCTGGCTCTTTAAGGCACCTTATGGAAACGGAAGTGATGTCATAAGTGATGTCATAAATGTCATGTTTCATTTTCCAACCCTGACACAGACACTGAGTCCGTTTCTCACTTGGCAAAGGACAAGTAAATTTGCGCTCCATCCTGGAAGGGGGAGTCTGAAGAAGGATTTAGTTGCAGGACTCGAGCAACCTCATGTGAGCACCCTGTGCCTTCCAGTTTCTACACTCTGAGCCGAGGGGCCGAGCCAACTTGGGGGGCACTTTTGCGCTGGTTTTTCACTTGTTCGCCAACATCCAGGTGGATCCTGATGTGTGGTGGAGGTTTTAGTGGGAAGCAGAGCTTTGGGTTGCAGGGGGGGCTGTCTCAGGGTTCAGGAGTGACAGTTGTGAGTTCGTGATTCTGGGGTGCCTCTTTGGCCACGATCGTCTCCAGCTCAGGATGGGGCAATAGTGGGTGAATGCAGGACTCAGCCAGGGGCTTGGCCGTCCCAACCCTCCCAGGAGTCCCATGTTTGAACCATCGGCCCTCAGCTCGATTCTGTAGCATCTCCATATTTGAGGGGCAGAACGTCAGCCCCTCCACCGAATGGCAGGAGATCTGTTACTGGTCATCTTCGTTGTCTGCCGTGAGAGCCCGAGTCATGCGGGGGATGGGGGAAGGGGGCTTACAGGTGGATGAGGCTTGCCATTGAAATTGTATTTGGGGGGCTATTTTTGGTTCTTTAGATTTTGGCGAGAGAGAGGGCACATACGTGGAGATGCTCATAACTTACTCGAGTCTCTAAGCTCAGGTATTATCCCTGGTGCTGCTGGGGGCCATATGGGATGCAGAGAATTGATTGTTTCATCTAATCAAGCGCCCAACTCATATTATTGCCTTCTAACCACAATACTGGTATATCTTTTTCAGGTTCATGAATTTCAGCTTCCTCATATCAAGCTGCAAAGCACCCCTGACTCTTGACCTCTCCCTGAGCAGATGACACCTGCCATTGTGGTAAATACTGAGGTCCCCAGAACAGAGTGCCCAGGTGCATGTCCTTGTCCACCCAACAAGAGTGTCAAAGTTTTCCCACTCTAAGTTACATGGTGGAGCCACATTCCAGGCTACAGTTCCCTGGGGGCAGCACTGCTGCCAGCCTGCAAAGGGCGCTAGTGTTCGGAATATCCTGGGCTGAGAGTTGGCCCCTGGCAGGGCCTACAGGGACTTTCTTGTGGGAGCCAGAGAAGAATCCGGGGATCAGAGAAGGCTTTCTTTTCCTCCCCTGTAGCCTGGACCCAGGCTCCTCTCCTGAAGTGCAGCACAGATGCCAACCAAATTTGCATCTCCAGCGGTGACAGGAGCTTCTGCCATTGTTTCCCAGAGGTGGAATTGTGAGGCTGTGCCTGAGGGTGTGGCTGGTCTGAGCTCAGGAGTGGGAGGAGGTGCTCCTCTCTGGTGCTCAGTGTTCTGACTTCTCCAGGTCTTTGCACGGAGCCTCCTGCTGATCCTCAGAACAACAGTGACAGGAGAAGATGGTGACGCGGCTTCTGATAAATCGTCCCCAGGTAGGAGTAGACGGATAGAATGACATGAGGTAGTACCGGGAGTGCCCAGGCTTCCTGGACCATCTGTTTTGAGTTTCTTTTGGACGGATTCCAAGATGAGACTTCTGATCAGACCGTCCCATTCTGCTGTTTGAAGCTGCTTTTGTGTAAGTTTGTTTTGTTTTATTTGGCTTTGGAGCCATGAGGATTACTCAAAGCTCAGTGCTCAGAGCTCATTCCTGACAGGTCTAGGTGACCAATGGGATGCTGGAGGTCCAAAGGTTTCATCTTGGGTTTTCTGTTTTATTAGGGGTGGCAGAGCAAGGATTCTAGCAATCATTCCTTGTGCTGCACTCTGGCATTGCCCCTGGCAGTGCTTGTGGGACCATATGGGATGTTGGGGATCACCACTTCTACATGCTGTCCCCAGAACAGCTGCCCTGTTACGCCAACCTGCTGCTCCGGCTTCTTTTGCATTGTTTTTGTCATCAGCTGTCCTCTTGACTCTGTGCTCTGGATTCACAAGTGATGGGCCTCAGAGCACCTTGGGGTGTGTTGGCCACGTTTGGGCCCTGGCAACTACAGTGACTTGGGCTCCCAGACTTGCTTTTCTCCTGTTTTGTCCTTGCTACTTTGGAGAAACTACCTGCTAGGTCATATAGTCTTACATTCACATAATCTTGTGTGTGGATTTCTGGGCATGCGCCCATCCCAAGGAGAAAGAGCCAAGGACCTCTGAGGCCAGTAGAGATGTTGGGGTCAAGAAACATCTACCTTGTTTGAGCGGGATTTGGGGCGGTCCTTAGCAGTGAGTTCCTACAGGCACACATACCATGCACTGCTCTGAGTAGTTGTCTATATGGACTGTCGAGTTTTCAATTCTAGTTTTCATGTGCTGTGGGGGTGCAGCGGTGAGCATGCAGAGGTTTTTGCTACACCCAGGGATAGTCTTTTGGATCGTACAAGTTTGTGTTCAGGTGATCCTCTCTACAGTACTCACTGGACCAGTGGTGCTCGAATTGGCCCTGGGGTTACCAGGAAAGGCAGGTACATCCAAGAACCTTCTGTATAACGTCCTCCCACTTTAGCAGATCTAGCTGACTTCTGTGATTTCTGGGGCCCGTCAGTCATGCGTGTGCTTGCAGGCTGGTTCATTCGGAGCGGAGTAGCCCATCGACAATATAGGACCCTGGGTCCTGGCCTCAAGTAGTGGGAATGAGGCTAAGATAGACTCTGACTCGCACCTTCTCCGTGTGCTGTCTCAGGACGCATTGACCTTCCATGACGTCGCTGTGAACTTCACCCTGGCGGAATGGTCATGCCTGGAAGCCTCTCAACGGAAGCTGTACAGGGACGTGATGCTGGAGACCTACCAACATCTGCAGGCTGTCGGTGAGAGCAGTATGGAGCCAACCGTGTCTGAACAGACCCGCGTGGGCTCCCTGGGGTTGGTGGCAGCTGTGTGTCCAACAGTAGCTCTGTGACGGGCTGGAATATTGGACAGCCGTCCAGTAGCTCTTCCCTCCCTCGTTTTTTTAGGGTTCACCTGTGGATACTCAGTGCTTACTCTCAGCTTTGTCCTCAGGAATTACTCTTGTGGGGTAGCCGAACCCTATGGGTTGATTCACGTCAACCTGTTTCAACTGTGTCCATGGGAAAATCCCTATCTGACCAGTTATCGCTCAGGTCCCTTTATATAGATCCATCCATTGGTGAATCAATTTACTTTGTATACTACACAAACTTTTGTGTGTTTAATTGGTTTTGCTGTTTCCTTTGTTTGGGGGCACAGTCCACAGTTCTCCTGGCAATGTGCTAAAGGATGACATGGGGTACCATGGACTAAAACCTCTTGGCAACTTAAAATGTTGGTGCCTCACCCCCAGTACTTTTGCACCAGTCACTCACGGTTTTTGCATTTTCTTTTTTCCTTAGGGATTAGGGATTATTCCTGCGTCTGTATTCAGTATCCACACCTGGCCTTGCTCCAAGACCATATGTGTGTGCAGCGCTTCTGTCCTATGTGCTATACTATCTTTCTCCCACCACAGCGGATTTGATATCTTGTCTCTCAACTCATTAGACACTGCCCTATTTCAGTGCTTGGATTTACTTCTAATGGTTCTTGTGAGATTTCAGCAGGATTTAGGATTTGCTCCTGGGATCACTCCTGGCTGGCATGAGGGACCCTAGATGATATGGGGTATCGCAACTGGATTGGCCGTGAGAAACTCCTGTGGTGCTCTCTTTCTGGATACATTTTTTTGTAGGAGTACTGCTATTTATTTAGCCACTGATTAGCTGATTGTATTGTGCATTAACTCCACCTTACTTTTTTTTTTCATTGTTTATAATTTTATTTATTGAATCAGCGTGAGAGCATTTACAAAGCTTTCCGGTCTAAATCTTGGTCATACAATGAAACACCTGTACCTTCACCAGTGCCCATTCTCCACCACCAAAAACCCCAGTATACCCCCATCCCATACCCTCCCCCTAGCTGTGGGACAGATGATTTCCACATTATTTTCTCTCTACTTTGATCACATTCAATATTTCGACACCAGACCCACCATTATTATTTGAGATTTTACCCCAACACTCAGATCTGCTGAAAAGGCAACAATAGACAATTTGTGTTCTATTGCTAGTTATGAATAACATATGATGTCACATGGCTGCAGTAGGGCCATGTGGTTTTGAAATTATGAAAATCTAACACTTAAATCTGGGGCGAGTTCTGCCAAAAGCCACTGAGTTTCGAGATCTGCTTCTGCTTCTCTGGGATCATGGCCGTTGAGCAGCTTGTTGAGAAGCCAGAGAGGCTGATCATGGGCGATGACTTGGGGTCTTGTGGGTGTGGGGAGGACAGGCCCGGCTCCACCCCATCCCGTGAGGCCCAACAAGTTTTGTCACTATGGGCCCAAGCCTGACTGTCCAGTGGCCTCTGCAGTATGACGGCCACCGAGCCACCAGAAGGAAACAGGCGGAGGGACATCACCCTTTCCCCCCAGGGGTGGCCCAGCTACAGTAAATTACTGCGGGGTCTGGACACATTTCTGTCAGAAGCTGCTGGCTTTCGAAATTTGTTTCTGAGACTTTGTGATCAAGGGCGTTAAGCAGTTTGGTCAGGAGCCAGAGAGGCCATTCATGGGCGATGACTTGGGGTCTCGTTAGGGTGGGGAGGACAGGCCCGGCTGCCCCCTCATCCCGTGAGGCCCAACAAGTTTCGTCACCACGGACCCAGCCTGACTGTCCAATGGCCTCTGGAGGATGACAGTCACCAAGTCACCAAGAGGGAGCAGGCGGAGGGGCAATACCCTTTCTTCCCTGGGGTGGCCCAGCGACAGTAACATACTGTGGGGTCCGAACGCATTTCTATCAAAAGCCACTGGGTTTTGAGATTTGTTTCTGAGTCTCTTGGATCATGGCCGTTAAGCAGCTTGATCAGGAGCCAGAGAGGCCGTTCGTGGGTGATGACTTGGGGTCTCGTTGGGGTGGGGAGGACAAGCCTGGCTCTACCCACATTCCGTGAGGCCCTGTGTGTCTCGTCACTCGGGTCCCAAATCTGACTATCCAGTGGCCTCTGAAGGATGGCGGCCACTGGGATGCCAAGGGGAACAGGCCAAGGCACGAAACCTATTCCGACCTGGGTTAGCCCAGCCCCGGTAGCCTACTACACGGACCAGATGCATTTCTACCTAAAGCCGCTGGGTTCTGAGATTTGTTTCTGAGTCTCTGGGATCATGGCCATTAAGCAGTTCAGTCAGAAACCAAAGAGGCCTTCCTCCAATTATATAGCTGAGCCGGAGGTGGTTTGTTGGTGTGTTTCCCACATACCTAACTTTTGGCCATTTACTTTCTTGGTAAACTTTGCCCCAAGTTTTTGGGGTCTGGCCAAAGGCACAGCAGAAATTTTTGGGTATCTGGAAGTCTGAAGGCGCCATCAGCCTGCTGATGCACTCGCCTCACAGGTACAAATTGACCTACTGGCGGCACCATACCCCCGTCTGGGTACATGTTTTAGCTGAAAAAAATAAGGGTCTCTTGCCACCCTTGGCCATTTCCAGACTTATTCTGCACTTAGTTTTACTGAAATCCGTGATGAGGTCATGAGGGTCTCAGGAAACTGCATTAGTTGCTGGGCCTAGAGAGACAGTGCAGGGAGGAAAGTGATTTTCTTGCAAGCAGCGCACGTGGGTTAAATCCCCGGCATCCCATGTCATCCCTGAGCACCAGCAGCAGTGATTTCTAAATACAGAGTCAGGAGTCACCCATGAGCATTGCCATGTGAGACCCAAAACAAGACAAAAAAACAACAACATACTGTGCTGATCAACCCCCTGTCGGCCATACACAAGGCCAGGTCTAGAGTATTTGTGGTATTTTCTTGGTTCTTACCTCTCGAATAACTGGAAATATGTGGCATTTTGGAAATGGACATTCTGTTCATGCCTTTCAGCTATTTGCCCAATTAAATCAGGAAAACATGGGGATTTACCTGTCACCTTTTCCCTGTCACTTATCCATGCCTCTGTCTCTGTCGGGGCAGGGCACTCTGGGATGAAGCCTGCGGTGATCTCCTGGCTGGAAGGAGGAGCCCTGAGTTCGGGAGGAGGGGCATGTGTGCGGGTGAGTGTCTGAGGACCTTTCCTGGCTCAGGCCTGTGCAGTGTATGGGTGCGCTGAGCATGTAGGAAACACGCTTCTGAGACCGGGGCCTTGGTCTCCTGGATCCTTGGGTCTGTGCCGCACTCACGCTGCTCTTCATTCTCCTGGACTGTCATTCACTGAAATATCCTGTAATTTGCTTCCATGGCTTTTGAATAAGTAAGACCATAACAGAGCCAGTTTGAATCTGAACGATAGGACAGCAGGGAGAGCCTTGCAGTGCCCGAAAGTGACCTGATCAATAATTTGTTCAATAACCTGGTTCCCCAAACATTACCACGTCTGAACAAAAACAAAAACAAAACCTATTGTAGAATTGCCAAGATCCTCACAGTTTTCCACTATCCAAATCTTTTCTTTAGTGCGGGACTCTTTGGCCTTTCAGAAACACAGAGATGTACTCTTAACTACATGGCATCATTTTGCTACATTTTTTGACAAGTGCTTGAATTGCATGTTTTGTTCAGTTTCAGAATGGAAACCGCAGCTTCAGGATTTGGCATTACAGCACTTTGATTTGGGAATGGGGTCAGCAAGTACGAGTGAATTGGTAAGATTCACGAATTCAGAATAAATATTATTATGGCAGCAGGAGTGGACCAAGTATGTGATTGTTAAGGTGGAAGGCTGGGAATGGCAGGGAGGAATTCCAAAGCCTGATGCTTAGAGTAGAGGATCCTTAGCTGCACTAGGTGCTGAAATCAACCATGTATAAAAATACTGTGAGTTTTGATTTGCTTGACAGTGGTAGTTGTTTAGAAAGCTAATTCGTGGGCCCTGTAGATACAGCAGTGAGAAATATACTTTCTTTTCACAGGGATGGATAGTCCTTACCCAGCACACCTTATAGACATCATAGACCAAAGATCTGATCCTAGACACTGCATGGTGTGCTCCTCCACCCACCCAACCCCCAATAAATAGAAACTACAAAACAGAAAGAATAAAAAACTTCATTGATCCTGAAAGGCATCACTTGTGGTGAGAGCTTTGCAGTGGCCACGTGGTCTGTCTCAGCTGCATGACGATGCAGCGTTGTCTTCACCCCCGCATCTCAGGTTCCACATGGAACTTTAACCAAACCCACATGTGGATCTATTTCATTGTCTCTTGAAATAGATGCATCCGTTTTCTATAGAAGGTAGTGTTTCCAGTTGTATTACTTCATTAATTTAAAGAGGAGAAAGTCACAGAATTTACTGACTCTGCATCCATCAATTTTGTGTGTCCAACTTACAGTAACATGAAATTATTCTATCGTAAGACAATTCATATGTCGGTAATTGCATTTGTGTGGTGCATATGTGTGAAACCACAGCTGAAGGGCTCAGTTTTTTGTCAGGAAGACTCAGTGAATAAGTCAATAATTAGAATCCTCTGTTGTTCTACAGGAAAGCTGCCAGCCCAAGTGGAATGTCTCTGATCCTACACTGTGTGACAATGTCTCTAGTGAGCAATCCTACCCTCAACCCCATGAGGACACCGAGACAGGCGGGATGTCTTCTGAGGGTGATCAGTATGGTGAGAGCTACCTCACTCTGAAGAAGTCCTCTCCTGGAAAAAATTCCTTGGAGTGCGTTATTCTCAGTTCACAGGCAAAAAATTCCCCAATGGGGCACCTGCTAGGGAGAGGATCACTGTTTATAGTGAGTCCCTCACAGCAACATACCCTCAACCACAGTCACCGTGAGCAGAACCCATCTAGGTGTAAGGAAGGTGGGGGAGCCTCTCCATGTTCCGAGCACTGTGTTTTTCCCTTAGAAAACCACAGTGAACAGAATCCCCAGAAAAGTCAGCCCCAAGAGCAAAGTGTGAGTCAAGGGTTACCCCATCATGACCATATGCATGACCATATGAATATAAATGCAAGAGTGAAACGTTATACATGTGAAGAATGTGGGAAGGCCTTCAATAAATCATCACATCTTATTTTGCATAGGAGAATTCATACAGGAGAGAAACCATATAAATGTTTGACTTGTGGGAAGGCCTTTATTCAGACCTCACATCTTAATAGACACATGAAAACTCATAGTGGAGAGAAGCCTTATTTATGCCAGGAGTGTGGCAAGGCCTTTACTCAGTCGTCAGGGCTTAGTAGACATGCAATTATTCACACTGGAGAGAAACCGTATAGATGTAAAGAATGCGGAAAGGCCTTTGTTGGGGCCGCAAATCTTAGTGTACATAGGAGAATTCACACTGGAGAGAAACCGCATATATGTAAAGAATGTGGAAAGGCCTTTGCTAGAGCCTCAAAACTTACTGTACATAGGAGAATTCACACTGGAGAGAAACCATTTATATGTAAGGAATGTGGGAAGGCCTTTGCTCAATCCTCAACACTTAATGTACATAGGAGAATTCACACTGGAGAGAAACCGTGTATATGTAAGGAATGTGGGAAGGCCTTTGCTATATCCTCAAGACTTACTGTACATAGGAGAATTCACACTGGGGAGAAACCATATATATGTAAGGAATGTGGGAAGGCCTTTACTGTAGCCTCAACACTTCGTGACCATAGGAAAATTCACACTGGAGAGAAACCATATATATGTAAGGAATGTGGAAAGGCCTTTGCTGGAGCTTCAAGACTCACTGCACATATGAAAATTCATCTCAGAGAGAAACCTTATCAGTGTCTGACATGTGGAAAGGCATTCCCACGGTTCTCTTCAATTACTCTGCACATGAGAATTCATACTGGAGAGAAGTCTTAGATATGTATGGAGTGTGGAAAGACCTTTACTTCTTCCTCACAATTGACTGTACATAGGAGAATTCACAGTGGAGAGAAACCGTTTATATGTAAGGAATGTGGGATGGCATTTGCTACAGCCTCAAATATTAGTATACATCGGAAAATTCACACTGGAGAGAAACTGTATATGTAAGGAATGTGGAAGGCCTCTGTATTTCCTCAGTACTTAACTGTACATAGGAGAATACGCACAGGAGAGAAACCATATACATGTAAGAAATGTGGAAAGGCCTTTTGAGAAGCCTCAGATTTAGTGTACAAAGGAGCATTCACGCCAGAGATAAACTTTATATAGGCGAGAAATGTGGGAAGGCCTTCTGCCATTCTGAATCCTTGCTAAGCACAGGAAAATTAACAGTGGAGGGAAACCCTTTCAGTGTCCGACTTGTGGGAAGAGCTTCATTTGGTGCTATTCTCTTACTCAGTATGTGAGAATTCATACTGGAGACAAACTGCATATATGTCAGTAATGTGGGAATGGCTTCATGTACCCCTCACACCATAATAAACATAAATATTCATACTGAATAACAGTCTCTAAGGACAGAACAGGACAAGTCAGTCAAGCAAGTTTCCTTTGGAAACAATGGTCAAGGGTGTTAAAAAAGTGCAGTTAAGAGGAAAGTAAGCCTGCCTGCTCGGAACAGGCTTCTCATGTCACTGAAAGTTACCTGCTGATTTTCACCCGGGCTGCACCTATGCCAGTATTCTAGTGCTTGGAATTGCTTGTGTGTTAACTTGTAAATAATGTGTCCTGGTGATGAAAATAACGAGGAAGGTGACTGAATGAACAGGTACAGAAACACCCCCCTGCTAAGAGCTGTCACGGCTCACTACTCTGTCATTGTTTGCTATGCTTCTGACTTGGCCCAGAGGGGCTGTTTGGTGGGAATTATGGCAGAAATCAACCAAGATGCAGCACTGAATTCTTTGAAAATGGAAAATCAGGTAAACCTTCATTCTTCAGTCTTTCCTGTGTTAGAATTTGGAATGTTTGCGCATCCTGAAAATCCCGGTTTTGGAACTTGAGCGGCAGTTCACGCCAGCTTGTAGGGCACTTTCATGCTTTTTTTTAACTTGTTCTGGATATCCAGGCTTTAGGGTTGTGGAGCTTTTGAGGGGTGCATTGGGGGCTGTTTTGTGGCTCAAGTGTCATGGGTGAGGGTGCGTTATCCTGAGGGCCCCTGCCGCCACGATCGCAACCATGTCTGAGATGGCAAAGGAGAGTGGGCACATGGACTTAAGGCCTTGGTGTGAGGAGCATGCAGAGAGTGGGGGTCTTGTCCATCTCATTCCTCCCTACTCGAGACTGCGCAGGACCATGTTTGGAGCCTTTGAACTGGACATAACACTCATCGAAACTCCAGATATGTTCCCCGGCAGCTCCCAAAGGAAAGGAAAGGTACACTTTTGCGATCGGTCATTTTCATTGGCTTCCGTGCTGGGTTTGGGACTTTGGGGCGTGTTTGGACAAGTGAGAGATATTTGCCTCTGAAAATTTACTCTTTGGATTCTTTTTTTTTTACTTTTTGGGTCACACCCAGCGTTTCACATAGGTTTCTCCTGGCTTATGCACTCAGGAATTACTCCTGTTAAAGCTCAGGGGACCATATTGTTGCTGGGATTCGAAACCGGGTTGGTCATGTGCAAGTCAAACGTTCTACCCGCTCTGCTATCACTTCAGCCCCACTTTGGATTAATTTAATAGCTTTTTTTAATTCAGGGGAGTTGGAAGGGATTCTTTGATGCTCAAGGTTTACTTCTGGTTCTGCAGCTCAGGAATTATTCAGCAGTGCTACTGGGTTCCTATGGGATCGCGAGGCTTGACCTGGATCAGCAAGGCAAGCATCCTACTCGCTTTACAGTGAGTCCAACCCCACTATTGGTGTTTTTTTTCCATATATAGAATTTCTACTTCCCAGGTGTATGGTACCACCAGCAGGTCAATATGTGCCTGTAAGGCGAGTGCATCAGCAGAATGATGGCACCATCAGACTTCCAGATACTCCAAAATTGCTGCTATGCCTTTGGCCAGACAACAAAAACTTTGGGCAAAGTCTTCCAAGAAAGTAAACGGCCAAAAGTTAGGTATGTGTGAGACACACCAACAAACCATTCCCGACTCAGCTATAAAATTGGAGGCAAGGTCTCTCTGGTTCCTGATCAAACTGCTTAAAGGCTATAATCCCAGAGACTCAGAGACAAATCTTGGAACCCAGCGGCAGAGATGCGCCCTGTTCCCGCAATGAGATACCAGAGACAGACCACCACAAAGGGAAAGGGTGTGTATATCCGCCTTATCCCACTTGGTGACTCGGTGGCCACCATCCTCCAAAGGCCATTGGACAGACAGGTTTGGGCCTGCAGTGACAAACATGCAGGGCCTCATGGGATTGGGGTGGACTCTGCCCTTTCCTCCCCACATCAATGAGACCCCAAGTCGCTGCCCATGTACGGACTGTCTGGCTCTTGATCACTCGGCCATGATCCCAGAGTCTCAGTAACCAATCTCTGAACCCAGCGGCTTTCAGCAGAAATGTGTCTGGTCCCCACAGTAGGTTACCAAAGCTGGGTATTTCAGGTGGCAATAGGTTTCTTGCCTGGTGGCTCAGTGGCCACCATCTCTAATGGCTTGTGGACGGTTAGATTTGGGACTGCTGTGAGGAGACATGCAGGGCATAATTGGATGGTGGTGGAGCTGGCCCTTTTCTCCCCACCCCAACGAAACCCTGAGTTGTCTGGCACCTATGATTAACCTATGTGGCTCGTGATCAAGGTGCGTAATGGCCACGATCCCAGAGATTCAGAGACAAATCTCAAAACCCAGCGCCTTTTAGCAGAAATGCATCTGGATCCTGCAGTAGGTTACTGTCCCCAGTCCACCCCAGGGGAAATTGGAGCTGTTCCCCCAACTGCTCCCACGTGGTGGCTCGGTGGCCTCCATCCTCCAAAGGCCTTTGGAAAGTCAGGTTTGGGCCCTCACTCAGGAAGATACGTGGGGCCTCTCAGGATGGGGTGGAGCCGGCCAATTCTTCCCCTCCCCAACAAGAGCCTATGTCATTCCCACGAACCGCCTCTCTGGCTCGTGGTAAAGTTGTTTAATGGCCATAATCCCAGAGACTCAGGAACAAATCTCGGAACCCAGCGGGTTTTAGCAGAAATCCCTCCAGATTTAGTTGTTAAAATTTCAGAATTCCAAAATCATATGTTATTTTTAACCACCAATCGAAAAAGAATTGTCGATGTTGCGTTTTCGCCAGATCTGAGTGCTGAGGTAAAATCCCAAATAATAATGGTGGTCTCGAGTCAACATATTGAATGTAATCAAAGTAGAGAGAAGAATGTGGAAATTATCTGCCCCATAGTTAGTGGGAGGCTGTGGAATGGCGGTATACTTGGGTTTTTAGTGGTGGGAAATGGGCACGGTGAAAGGACGGGTGTTTCATTGTATGACCGAGAATTAAACCTGAAAGCTTTGTAATTGCTCTCATACTTTTTCCCATTTTCTCCGATTTATTTAGAAATGGCCAGAGAAATAGTAGGGCAAGTAGGATGCTTGCCTTGCGTGTGGCCAACCCAGGAGTCCTCCAGTCCACAACATCTTTTAGTTGCTCATTGGACATTGTGTATCCCCTTCTCATCGCTAGACCATGTGATGTGGAGGTGTGGCATGGGGTAGGGCTGTCTTCTCCCCGGAGCTGTTCATCACGGATAGATCCTGTGCTTTGCTTTCTTGACTTTGTTGTCATTCTTCCTTATCTGTCAGGTATGTCGAGTAGTCCATGTGTTTCAAGGCCCTTCTGTTCCCGGCTGTATAACTAGCCTGACTGTACACCTAAAGGGTCAGCTGCCCTTTCTGGACTCCGCTCAATCTGACACCATGCATATCTTTGCCTTTGGATCATTGCCATGTTTTTTTTAATATGGGAAGAAATTTGGTTTTCTTTTGTTTTGGGGGCTGGGGATGCTTAGCAGTTATTCCTGGTGGTTCTCGTAAGTTGCTTTTGACAGTGTTCAAAGATCAACCCCTGAGCCTCATGCAAGGCAAATGCCTACCTGCTATTCGCTTGTACGCACCAAAAATTGTTTTATTGTGTGTATGTTAAATTGTGACTGTGAGCCCATAGTGAAGTTAATTAGGACGAGAACAGCAGTGCATCACGGTGGGTGCTCGCCTTACAGATGCTGCCTACCTTCAGTGTCCAGCATCCCCTATGTTATCCCAAGCATCACTGGGTCTGATTAAAAACAAACCCCAAAAGGCCTTTTTGGGGATTGCCGAGCTCCCCTTCGCAACACTTCCCGCAGATTTTCCCTTTCTGTAGACTTGCTTGGGCTATGAGAAATATGGAGTTGTCCTCCACCTGCTTGGTCATTCAACTGCATTCCATTCAACATTGGACTAATTCTCATTGTGGATTTTGTTTGATTTCAGAACTCAAATCACAGTTTTAGGATGTGGCATTGCAGCAATTTCTTTAGGGAACAGGGGTATTGCATACAAGTGTGCTGTAAGATTCTCTTGTTGAAACTAACTATTATGCTATTGGAGTGCTCAGTGGACCGAGCATGCGACTTGAAAGGTGGGGACCGGCTCCATCCCTACAACCACATCTATGGTCTCAGCATCACAGGAAAAATATAGGAGCCTAATGCTGGGACAAGAGGGTCCTTAACCTCAGTGGGTGCTGAAATATAGAAATTTATTTTATTGTATTGTTTTTTAAAGTTTTCATTAAAGTGCCAGTATTTTCAAAGTTATTGATAGTTGCATTTAGGCGTATAATAATTGAACAATTCCTATATCAGATTCCCTCCACCCGTGTTCCTATATTCACTCCCCACCCCAGTCCCCACTCTACCCCCGCGTGTTATCTGGACAAGCACATGACTAGGTTTCAGTGGTTACAGCTTAGATCACTTGTTTTCAGTTCCGTTGCATCTGTGTTTTGGGTAAATGACTATACCCCTAACTCACGTCACAGGCATAAATGAATCCCTGATCCCTGTAAACTTCTGGTTCTCTTCCAACCCAAGTTTCTTTTCTTCTTTGTCCGGTTTCTCTCTAAACACTGAAATCAGGGATGATTTAAGCAGTCCCTTTACAGTACATTTCCACATCCAGTGTTTGGTATTCCACAGATGAGTGAACATTATCCTGTTTTTGTTTCTTTTTCTGGCTAACTTCACTCAGGATGGTATCTTCCAGTTCCAACCGTGTTGCTTCATAAAACCAGTAATTCTAAAACCTAAAAAATATATCACTTGATCACTTGATCTCCATTTATCCATCGATTTATTTGAGTGGGTGCCAGTTACGTCTCCATGCATGCCTGTTGTGTGCTAGTGTAGCCCAATGGCATCTGTTCATTCTAGAAACATGCAGAGCCTCAAACCAATCATTGAGGGTCTTGACAAAGAAGTCTGACCATCTTGTAGGTGGGCATCCACGCGATCTTTTGACGTCCTGTGGTATCCAGTCAGTAATGAGTCTAGGCCAGTGGTTGTCTGTAAACCTCATTACGTGTCCAGCCCATCTGATTTTTGATGCCTTGGCAGATGAGATAGTGTCCCTGATTCTTGACCGTTGACAGAGATCAGAACTCCGGATTCTATCTCTCATTTGAATGATGCGTGATATTCCAAGCATAGCTCTTTCGATTCCTCTTTGAGAGACCCGAGTAGCAATCTCATCCTGTTTTCGTAGGGCCCAGGTCTCTAAGGCATATGTTAATGAAGGAAGAACAGTGGAATCGAAGAGATGTGCTCATAGCTGGAGGTTCTATATCCTCTTAGTTATTTCTTCAACGCTCTTGAAGGCATTCCAAGCCGCTCTCTTCTTCCTGCATAACTGAGGTGCCAGGTCATTCATCAAGTATCTTTCTCGAACTAGGTATTTATAACTGTTGTATTCAGAGATGGTGGTGCATTGAAGGCGAATGGAGCGTCAGGAATGAGGCTGCTTCTCATAACCATTGTCTTCGTAAGATTCAGCTGTAGTCTGACCTTTCCACACTCACGGTCGAAGTAGGTCAGCATTTGTGCTGCTTGGCTGATGTTTGGTGTTATTAAAACGATGTCATCAACAAAGCGGAGGTGGTGTAGTTGCCGACCATCTATCTTCACTCCCATTTCTTCCCATTCCTGTCACCGCATGATGTTCTCAATGGTGGCACTGAAGAGTTTTGGTGAAATGGTATCACCCTGGCCAACCCCTCTCTTGACATGGATAATTACTTCTTTGTAGAATGGTGAGATCCTGGTAGTGAATCCACAATACAGCTCACGGAGGATCCTGATGTATTGAGTTTGTACACCCTGATTGGCTAGGGCTTCTATGACCGCTTCCATCTCAACAGGAAAAAAAGGCCTTCTTCAAATCAATGAACATTAGACAGAGCGGCATCTTGAACTCCTGAGAAACCTCAATGAGTTTAGTAATTGTGTGGATATTGTAGATGGCACTGAATCCTTTTCGGAACCCGGCTCGTTCACATGGTTGTTCTTCATCTAGTGTTCTGCTAATCCCATTGAAGATGATTCGAGTGAACAGTTTGCAGATGACAGACAATTGGCATTTTGGGCGATAGTTGCCAATGTCATAGATGTCTCCCTTCTTGTATAGTAGTACAGTCTTGCTGGTTTTCCATTGGGATGGAACCTTGCATTCAGACAGGTAGCGTGTGAAGAGCTGAGCCAGTGTATTGATGAGTACTGATGGTAAGTTCTTCAGGTGTTCAGGTCTGATCTTGTCTGGGCCAGGTGGTCTTGTTTCTTTACCGAAGAGATGGTGTGTTGAATTTTGGAAGGGAGAACATTGGGACCAATATGTCAATCGTGCAGAATGTGGTATGTGGGAAAGTGGACATGGCTATTAAAGAGATCTGAGTAGAAGTCATGAATAATCTTCTCCATTGCCCTTCTGGAAGATGTGGTAGATCCATCAGGATATCGGAGGGTAGTCATCTTGGTCTTGTAGTTGATGAAGGACAGGTGGGCATTACGAATGCTTTTCCCGGCTTCTGCCGCATCTACCAGCATCGCTGTTCTCCTGTATTTGAGGTCATCCTTGATGGCTTCTCTGCATTGTTTTTGCGAGCTTGGACGTTCACTTGCTGTTTCCTGAGGCATGTGCCAAGCCACTTTGGCGAATAAGTTCAAGAGTGTTTGAATAAAGGCAGTTTTTTCGTGGTTATCTCTCTCAGCCCTGATAGTTCCAGCAGCAGGAATCCCTGAACAATGCTAGTGTGACCTTCTCTCCACCTAAGTAAATAGAGCAAGATAACAGAAAACTCATTGATCCTCGAGAGGAATCTGCTTCATGTGAGATATTTTCAAACGTCTGTCTTGGCTATGTGGGGATGCATCATTGCGTTCGCACGTGTATCCCACTAAGATATCCCGCTAAGCTCCACACTAAGCTAGTACCCAACCCAGTCTCGGGCCTCTATTATTTTCACTCTAAACTGGTGCTTCAATTTTCTGCAGAGCGAGTTATTTCCACTTACTGTGTCTGTTATTTGAATTGGAAAAAATTACACAGCTATGTGACCTGCCGTCCGACTATTTTGCTCGTCCATCTTGCTGAAACGTTAGGTCATTGCCTAGAAAATCCACCCACGTGTCAGAATTGCAACCAAGTCGGGTAAATGTTAGAAACCAACCTGCAGGTCTAGAATATTTTTGACGAGAAGACTATCAGGCCCAGCACAGTAATTGGAAGTCTTCTCTGCTGTTCTTCGGGTAGCAGCAGCCCGGGTGGAATTCTTCTGGTCATGCACACTGTGACAAAATCTCGAGTAAGCAGTTATGCCTTCAGCCCCATGATGATGCCAAGACAGGTGGGATGTCTTCTGTGGGTTACCAGTAGGAAGTGAGTGCCATGCTGCAAACAAGCCCTCCGCTGGGACAAGGTACTCAGAGAGTGTTCTGCTCAGTCCATGGACACAAACCACCCCAAGGGAGAAGCCCCTGGGCTGTGGGAGAGGAGCACTGTTTATATTGAGTCCGGTTATGTACTCCACAAAGATATGAAGACTGGAATCAAACCCAGGTTACCGAAGTGAAAGAAAGCTCTCACACTCTTTGGCTCTCCATACAGTCCCACGATCATGCCTGAGTGCTTCCTGAGTGCAGAGCCAGGAGAACCTCTGCACGTTGCTGGATTTGTGTCCCCCAAACCGTGAACAAACCAAATAAAACCAAAACAGCCTCAGTCCCTTATTGAAGGATTAGCTCACCCCAACATGGGTGTTTCTGAGATGTATCTTGCTGTATCCATGCTGCCTCTTCCTCGTAGAAGAGGGTTGGGTACCCTCAGAACGTGGGGTGATGAGGTGTGGGTTGCCCATAGCAGGAAATATTTCTAAATAGTTTCGTCACAGACATAACAAAGTGGCTTCAGATGTTTTTTAGCTCAGAGTGTCACAGTCAGTGTCCTCCCATTGTTCATTGATTTGCTCAAGGGGGGCCCAGTAACATTGTGAGACTTGTTACTGGGTTTGGCATATCAAATACATCACGGGTAGCTTGCCAGGCTCTGCCGTGTGGGCAAGATACTCTTGTTAGCTTGCCAAGAGGGTGGAGGAATTGAACCCAGGTGGCCATGTCGGCCGCATGCAAGGCAAACGCCCTACCCGCTGTGCTATTGCTCCAGCCTTGCAGCTTTGCCTTGCTCTGTCAACGTCAGGTTCAATCCTCTGCTCCCCTCTTGGTCTAGAGGCAAAGATGCAGCAGTCCACTCAACCCCCAAGGTGGTTCAGCCATGTATCCCACAAGATCTGAAGGCGGAAATCGAATGCTGGTCACCCATGTGAGAGACTCGCAACCTCAAGGCTCTCTGACCACTGCCCCTTTGAAGCTCTGTGCTTGATCTTTAATTACCCCATACTTAACACAGAACCAAACCTCAGGGTGAAAAATTCTTAGAAAATTGGGCCTGGAGAGGGACGGGATCGCTCACAGCTCCATCTCGTGGCATTTCAGCATAACTTCCGCGGTCCAAATTTTCCCACATTTAAGATTTTCAGCCCTTCTCTTTGCTTAAATATAAAGTATGGGGTCATTAAGGATCCAGCACGCAGCTTAGGCCGCTGCAACAGGAGTAAAGTGGATAGGGCTTTTGCCTTGCATCCACAGGACTCGGGTATAGTCATAGATTTCCCCTATGGTTCTTCAGTCAAGTCCATAGTGATTCCTGAGTGCAGAGGCAGGAGAAGGCCCTGAGCATATCCGGGTGTGGCCACAACCATAAAGGAACAAACAAGAAAGAAAACTAAAACACAGAGTTTCAGTTCCTTGATGGCAGATTCCATCACCCCGACTAGATGGTGTCAGAACTATATATTCTTCCATTCCCCACAACCGTGTAGAAGACAGAGTACCCTCCTATTGTGGGGTGATGGAATGTAGGTTGCCCATAACAGGAAACATTCAAAGGGCTTGGTCACAGGCATCACAATGTGCATTCAGAATCTTTCTTGTACAGAGAGAAAAGAACAATGTGAGAAAATAAACTTGCCTTGCTCATTAAAGGTTCAGTTCAATCCTCTGCACCCCTCCAGGTACAGAGACAAAGCTAGTGCAACCCACTCGACCCCCAAGGCTATTCAGCTATCCATCCCACAAAGATCTGAAGGCTGGAATCGAACCCAGATTACTCAAGTGAAACACAAGCAACCACAGGCTTCCTTCCTACTGCTGCACCTGTGGAAGAGGCTTGCTTGATACTTTATTACCCCATACTGAAGACTGAATCAAACCCAAGGGTGGAAAATTCTTAGAGAAACGAGCACATTTTGTTACTTTATGTTCCCCAGATGAAAGCAATCTTTCTATGTCTGTCCTTTTCTTTCAGACTAACACCCGAAAATAGCCAAGATAAGTGCCAGGAGGTTTACTCCATCGCATGGAGGCCAGCCGCACACGCTAGGGAAAAAGGCAGCTCAGATAGAGAAGGGAGCACCAAATGAAGGGTGCTGGGAGGATCCTCCCAGGATGGGAGATGCATGCTGAAAGTTTACTATAGACCGAACATGATTGCCACTCAATGCCTCATTTGCAAACCACAGCCCCCAAAAGGAGAGAGAGAACAAAAGGGAATGCCCTGCCACAGAGGCAGGGTGGGATGGGGGATGGGAATGGGAGGGATTAACTGGGATCAGTGGTGGTGGAGGGACGGGTACTCGATAATTTTATAACTGAAACCAAAGCACAAAAATTTGTAAGTCTACAAGTGTACCTCATGGTAATTCACTAATTTAAAAATAAATAAATAAAAACAGAGAAACAAATAAATAAATAAAACAAAGAAACAATTCTGGAGAGGGACAGAAACGCCCACAGCGCCATCCCGTGGTGTATCGCCAGAACTGCTGCGGCCCACCTTTCTCACGCTTTAGATTTCCAGCCCATTTCTTTGCTTCAATGTTAGGTATAGGGTCATTAAGGATCAAGGAAGCCACTTGGGTCGCTGCAGTGGGAGCAGAGTGGTTAGTGTTCTTGGCTTGCAGTCACGGGCCTCAGTTCTTTCTCTGGCTCTCCATACAGCCCCACCATAATGCCGGAGTGATTCCTGAATGCAACATCAGGAGAACCTCTGCTGTTGCTAGATTTGTGTCCCCCAAACCATGAACAAACCTAATACAACCAAAACAGCCCCGGTCCCTTTTTGGGGGATTCCCTCACCCCAACGTGGGGGTTTCTGCGCTGCATTTTGCTGTATCCTTGCTGCCTCTTCCTTGTAGTAGAGGGTTGGACTCTCAGAATGTGGGGTGCTGGGGTGTGGGTTTCCCATAACAGGAAATATTTCTCAATGGCTTGGTCACAGACATAGCAAAGTGGCTTCAGAAGCTTTCTAGCTCAGTGAAGAGAACAAAAAATAAATGACTTTGCCCTGCTCTTTCCACATCAGGTTCAATCCTCTGTACCCCTCCTGGTCAAGAGACAAAGCGTGAGCAACCCACTTGACCTCCAAGAAGATTCAGATATGTACCCCACAAGATCTGAAGGCTAGAATTGAACCCAGGTTACTCTAGTGAAAGAAAGCAGTCACACAGTTATCGTACAGCAGCATCTGTGGAAGCGACTTGCTTGATCTTTAATTATCCCATACTTATCACTGAAGCAAACCCAAAGGTGGAAAATTCTTAAGAGAAACAGACCTGGGGAGGGACGGAAATGCCCACAGTGACACTTTGTGGTGCTTCGCGGAACTGCCGCGGGCCGTCCTTTCCCACACTTAAGATTTCCAGCCCTTTTCTTTGCTTCAGTGTTAGGTCTAGAGTCATTAATCAGGTAAGCCGCTTGAGTCACTGCAGCCGGACCAGAGCGGTTATTGCTCTTGGCTTGCAGTCAGAGGTCCCTGGTTCTCTCTTTGGCTCTCCATACAACCCCACCATCATGCCGGAGTGATTCCTGAGTGGAGAGCCAGGAGAACCTCTGAGCCTGGCTGGTGTTGGGGCCTCAAACCATGGACAAACCATGGACAAACCAAATCAAACCAAAACAGCCTCAGTCCCGTGATGGCAGTTTCCCCACCCAAACTTGGTGGGTTCTGAGCTGTATCTTGCTGTATTCCTGACCCCTTTTCTTTCTAGAAGACGGTCGGGGCATCCTCAGAACGTAGGGTGATGGCACGTGGGGTTGACTATAACTGGAAACCTTTCCAAAGAGCTGGGCCACAGACAGAGCAAAAAGGGCTCATAACTTTTCTTGTTCAAAATGAAGTGAACAACGACAACATAATCTCACCCTGCTTGTAACTGACCAGGTTCAATCCCAGGTACTCAATGGTCCCCAGAACCCTATGGGCACACACAAAAGCAGGCCCCCAAAAAACCCCTCAGAGCCAGAAGTATAGTATAGCTGGTAGGATGTTTGCCTTGCATACAGCCAACCCAGGTCCAGTGCTGGGCATCCCATACCAAGTACCACCAGGAGTAATTTCTGAGTGCAGAGCCTGGAGTAACCCATGAGCATTGCTGGATGTTACTCAAAAAGCAAAAAAAAAAAAATTCCATGGCAGAAGTGAGGTATTTAGATTTTCCAGGGAAGGAGATTGCCTAGTCTTAGGCTCATTATTACTGTGTTAATTAAAATTCTTCTTAACACACCCTAGTTTCTCTGATGGCTGTTACCTTCACCCCAGACAACTGGAGATGTTGGAGTTGAATCTGGCCTCTGCCACCCTCCTCCACTCCACGGAGAACAGAAGACATGGGACTTCTCATGTGTATAAGAACCTCAAAACTCAGGACAGAAGATGGCACCCTCAGCAATGTGGGGTGCTGTGATATGTGGACGTGGGGTCTGGAGACCTTTAGAACTGAGATGGTTGGACACATCGTACTGCAGGAAGGCAAGCCTCTCCTATGCCACCCTGTTCACTCTCGGGTAGCTGGCTCTGAGCACTGCCCACTGGGTGTGCCTCCACACATACAGTGAGTGGGGCGAGCCCCAGGCAGCAGGGACACCCGGACACAGATCCCCAGTTTATTCTCTGACCCAAGTCCCAGTCAAACGCGGGCAGGGCCGGAAGATGCTGGACTCTCTCATCCCCTCCAGCCCTTTGCGGGTGTAAGAGAGTTGAATTTACCAGAGGTGGCTCTTCTTGGCACACGGACCCCTCGAAAATAAAGCAGCACCATTGAGGTCTCGGGTCATCCCCCAATCCCCACCCCACCCCACCTGGTCCACACCTCCTGATCTGACTATATAATTTGGGGCAGGGGGTCGGAAGCACTGGTAGGGGGCCCCACATTCTTCTGCAGTCCGACATTGGTTCCAACGCTCGGGGACCCCCCACTTGCCCTGCTCCCGCAAATGTCTGGGAAAGCCAATGAGCAGTCTCCCTGGAACAGAAGGGAATCCAATCTGGGCTTTTACCTAAGTCAAAGACCCATTGCTAAGGAGGTTGCCTAGGCAGGTTGGGAGTGGTGATGATCTTTGAAATTCCTTTCCTGGACTTTTGTTTCTGCAGGAGCTTCTCTGGGTCTGTTGCTGGCCAAAGGTGAGGGCGTGATCAGGCCTTAGTTCCTGTTTTCTGCAAGGTTGGCCTTCACAACTTCAGAGCTATTCCCAAGAAATTTACTGCCTTTACCTTGGGAGGGGGGACCTTCTCTATCTGCCTGCATGCCTACATCAATTCCCTCCAAACCATTAGGAGGTGCTGGACGTTAGGACTTTAGGAGACCTCAACCCGTGCTCCAGAGGAGTGACTCCTGAGTGCAAAGGCAGGAATAAATAGGCCAGGAGCACTACTGACTGTGTCTCCCTCCCCAAAGATGCAAGTCCTAAGGCTCCCAGTGCTGCCCAGGTTGTAACTACTCCCATTGGTACCGGGGGACCATGTGGTACTGGAAGTGAGCCCAGGAAAACCATATACAGGCAGAGAAATCCTTGATCACAGGGATCACTGAAATCGCTCACATCTGTCATTCATAAACCTGATCCCCCTGGCATAGCACTTTCTGTTCAATACACAAAACAAGTACTTTTTTGTAGGGGTGGGTCTTGATAATGGAATCCAGGTGAAAACTGATTAAATAGGAACTAAGTAAACGGGTACAAAAAACACCCCTCGATCACAGCTGTCAGTGTCACTTTTTTTGTTTTCTTTTGTTTTTTTTTTTTGGTCAAACCCAGAGATGCACAGGGGTTACTCCTGGCTCTGCACTCAGGGAATACTCCTGGCTGTTCTTGGGGGGCCCTATGGAATGCTGGAAATTGAACCCGTGTTGACTGCATGCAATGTGAACACCCTACCCACTGTGCTATCACTCCAGCCCAGTGTCTCATTTTTGCTTGGACTTGAGACAGAGACCTCGGTTGGCGGGGTTTATGATAGAGATCAACCAGGATGTTGCAGTGAATCCTTTGGAATGGAGAAAGAGGCAAACCTCCACACTTCAAACCTTCCTCTGTTATGTTTTGAGGAGTCACACCTGCTTTGCTCAGGCCGTACTCTTGGCTCTGAGCTCATCCATACCTGCGAGAGAGGACATAGGTATCCTTATGGGGATCTGGACTTTGAATCCCGATCAGTCTTGTTCAATCAAGCACCTTCCCGCTGTATCAGCTCTGCACTCCTTGTATTCATATTTTTATTAGATTTCCCTAAGTATTGAGGATAAATATTTCTGAAAAGTTTAGGATAATGGCCCTGTCATTATTCTGTAGGGTGGATTAGAGATAGTTGAAATGGATTTGACTGTGCACAGAAAGATTTCTGGTGGTTCTATGAAAGGATGGAACAGGTCCCTTGATCAAAATATTTTACAAATGGTGGGAACCTGGCAGAATGCCCAAACTCCCATCTCAGCAGGCAATAACATCAGGTGTGATGACTAACTATAAAGGGTGGTCACAGTTCTGGATTTTACTCTTCTCATTTCAGTTATATTAGGAGAAAAGACGACAAAACATTGCGTTTGTAAGTGGTAAAATCTCAACCCTACTAGCCACCAGAATGATTAAAACTCTTTTTGGTCTGTCCAAAAGACGAAATCTACAAAATGATCTAGTACACTTTGGTGCCCATTAGCTCCTGTGTGCCTCCATTTTTAGGGTAGTTCCATACATGGATTTATTTATTGAAATATGTTTTATGTAATTCATGCCATACTTGGCAGTTCTTAGGAGTCTGTGTTGTTTTGGATGCCAGGAATGGAACTCAGGAAAACCATGCTTAACACAAGCATTAAGCCACAGTACTAACCTCTTTCCCCATACTCTTGGTTGAAAACGTGTTTCTAGAGCTGCGTCCTGGGTTTCCTTGTAGGTTCTTATATAGCGTGTTTTCAAGAGGTAGTGTGTTCACTGTTCAGTGCTCTCTGATGTTCTTCCCAGCCTTTGCTTCTGTCCAGTGTCTCTCCAGCTCTCTGGGTTGCTGCTAGGCCAGTTCCTCTGCATCTTCAGGGCTGGCTTCAGAGACACTGCACCCATCTTGATGAATGACTTCCCAGAGAAACTCATTGTCCCAGGATCCATTCACAACCTACTTGTCTGTTTTACTTTGAATCAACCTGCTTTTGTTTTTATGATGGATGTATTGGGGAGCATTGGTTCTATGTTTGACCAGTTAAGAGACTCCACCTTAACTCGCTGCCCTGAACTCTGTGACCAGATCCTCCAGCACTTGCCTCTCCTCTTTTTGATTCGAGCTCATCCCCCTTGCACTGATTCACCTGGGCTGCCATAATGGTCTGTCTGGACTTGAAACCTGGCACGTTAAGTCTCCTTGGTGAAATGGATGATGTCATAGACAGGAGTCTTCCGTGTGCACCTTTATTCCTAGTGATGTCAAGTGGATTAGACCTCCTCCGGGCACACGTTTAAGGACAAGTGATACTTCAGTCGAAGGGGGACACTGAAGGCCAATTAGTGGGAGAACACGAGGACCTTCACCTCCAGTGCCTATAATGTGACCAACGAGATTGTGCCAGCTCTTGGGGCACTTTTGTGGTTGTTTTTTTACTCCCCCCATCCATATCCAGTGGGTTCCTGGGGTCTGCCTTGCTCCAGAGGCTTTAGGAGGATATGGAGCTTTGCTGGTTGCACTGGGGGGATTTAGCATGGCACAGGGGTCTCGACTGAGAGTACATTATCCTTGGGGCATCTTCACCTCCAGCTCTGCAATGGAGCAACATGGCCCAGGGTGGAGATCAACATGGGGGGCTGTGGGTCTTGAGGATGCCCCACCTGCTCATGGCAGAAGTCTTGACCATCCCAAACTTCTCAACCAGGGGTTGTGCCGGGCCCCGTCCTGCAGCTTTCTGTGTAGACATATGTATGTAAAACTGCAAGATCACTTTGAGCGGCCGCTCATCAGTCCGCAATGCTGAGGGACCCTGTTCATGCCAGTCTTTTTCATTGGCACCTGCCAGGAGGAATCCTGGGGGCCTGGTCCTAGCATGTGGCTGAGGGTTGTAAATAAATTAATAAATAAATGAACGTTGGGACTCAGAGAGATGGTCTTGGTGGCTGTTTGCAAAGTATTTTTGTGAATTTTATTGCTTCGTCAATACAAAGACTCTCTGCTCGACATGTTATTTGTTCAGCTCATCTCTCTCCCATCTATCCCAAACCTGGCGAACCCCTGATGTCTGGATCACCTGAGCTATCCAGAAAACGAGGAAAAATGAACCTTCCTTACCAGGCAAGTACCTGGTCAGGAATATTTGAAGCCTGGCCCTTTAAGGCTCTGGGCGAACGTGCAAGTGACGTCACAGAATCCATGCCCTTTATCCGCAGGCCTTGGCCATTCTGTGCGGAAGTGCTGGCGGGTCGTGTGGTTGCGGAAAGTGAGGAGTGGGTGAGGGGGCACCCAGGGGGGCAGGGAGGTTGGTTTCACTGTTGCCCGCCCGGGTGGTCACTCTGAGCGCCTGAACCTCCGCGGTCTCCGCCTTGTGGGCGGCGGGGTCGCTCCATGGCGGTGGCCCGGGGTGATGGCCCCCTCACCCGGCTCACACTGAGAGACCCTGCCGAAAGGTTTATCTTGTTTATAAATTGATTTTGAGGGGAAAACGGTCGTTTTTACTAAGTAGAACTTATTTAGGAAGATGCATAACGGGGGAACGCGGCCGCCCGGGTTCGATCCCGGCACCCAACAGCGTCCGATCACGGCCTGGAGTGAGCCCAGAGTCCGGAGTAACCCCTGAGCAAAGCCCCCCAGCCCCCCAAAAATAAAAGGTGGGTGGGCAGAGGAAGCACGTGGTCGAGGAGAAAAATGGATTTGAAGCACGAAGGTCGTTCTGAAAGTTCCAGAATCAAGGACAATAACTGAACGAACAAGAGAAAAAAATTTTTTTAATTTTTTATGTGTTTTAGACCCTTACCCGGTGGCGCCCAGGACCCCCCTCCCTGGGGATCCGAGGACCCTTCAGGGTGTCGGGATGCAAAGCCAGCACCCTCCCTGCTGACCCATTGCTCGGGCCCCTCACAAAGCAGAAAGTGTCAGAGCTAGAGGGAGCCTCAGTCTCCCCCAGATCTGATGGGGTGGGTGAGGGCACTTCAGCGTTATCTTAGTTTCCAGGCGACGACCAGCACCTGGTCAGTCACAGGGGTGGGTGGGTCATCCCAGCAGTGTCCCCAGGACATCCCATTACTGGCCCCCTGTCATTCCTTAGGCGGACTGTGGAGTAGGGCTAAAGCGTGGGATTCCCTCATCAAAGGGACCTGGGGGGCATTCTTTTTCCTCGTGGGGGGTGTTGAACCCCACCTGGCAGTGTTCAGGGGTCAATACTGGGGTTGCTCAGGGTACCCCATACCTGGGTCAGCAGCATGAAGGAAAAAACACCCTCCCCTCTGTTCTGTCGTTCTTGGGGGGTGTCGGGGCTGGATGGGGGTGGTGGTGCTGGGCACATTCTTCATATGCTTGGTGCTCAAAAACATTTGGCAGAGCCTTTGATTTTCACTGGTTCTTGTGCATTCAGTGGGTTCTGGGAGTTCAGGGAGGTGGGGAGCTTCTCTTTCCTTTTTATTTATTTATTTTGCATTTTGGGTCACACCCAGCGAGGCATTATGGTTACTCCTGGTTCCAAATCCAGCAAGTGCAAATCCTAGTGGTGCTTGGAACCATGAGGGATGCCCAGAATTAAACCCAGGTTGGCCACCTTCAAAAGAAATGCCCATTTGTCTATGCTGCCACTCAGGCCCCAAGGTGTGGAGCTTTAAGCCAACTCAGGTTGCGGTCTGGAGGGGTGCATCAGGGTGGTGCTACAGTGGGTCTTGCAAGCAAATATGCAATCTTAGCAGGAAGTAGCTTGGGCACTTCCAGAGTGTGCCCTAAACCCTCTAATAATGCAATTTAGGATCACTATTGGCCACCACACCTTTATTCGTTTAAATGAAATAATTAATTAGTCTGTAGGAAGTACAACTGCAAGACTCAGTTACTTCTCCTGCCTTTGGACAAAGGGATCACTCCTGGCTGGGCTCAGGGCACAGTATGGGATGCCAGGATTCAAACTTCCCTTGGCCGAGTGCAAGACAAGCACCTCACATGCTATACTGTGTCTCCAATCTCTTTACACAGAAATTCCATTTTTTTTGGATTTTTAAGGTCACACCCAGGATGATCAGGGTTTACTCAGGCTTTGCATTCAAGAATAACTCCTTGAAGTGCTGGGGGACCATATGGGATTTCAGGAATAGAACCCGGGTTGGTCGCATGGAAGGCAAACTCCCTACTGCTGTACCATCGTTCTGGCCCCAGAAATGTCTTCATTACTTAATTTATTTTACTTTTTTTGGCCACAGCAGCACTCAGTGCTCAGGGGTTACTCTTGGTTCTGAGGTCATATATCATTTTTAGCAGTGCTGGAGTGGGTGTGCCTATGTCCTGTTGCATATTGACCCCGGCTTAGCTGCTTGAAAGAAAAGCACTCTACCAATTTATTAGCTTTGCTAACCCTATGTGATCATATTTCCTCAGGAAAAGAATTTCTGCCTCACCTGTCCAGATTCCAAGCATCTCCACTGTCCATCTCTCCAAGACCAGGGGTGTGCCCTGCTGTTGAAGTGAGTACTTGCAGAAAGGGGTTTTCCAGGGACCAGCTGCAATAGGTTCTAAATGTCTCACTCTCAGGGGCTGGTGCAGTAGTACAGCCAGGAGGGTGTTTGTCTTTCTTGCGGTGACCAGAGTTATCCCTGCCACAACATCATTAAGTGATATTGTCCCCTGAGCATCACTAGGTATGACTCCAGCCCTCCCACTTCAGAATTTGTCTTGACACATGAGCATTCTTTGAGCATCTTTTTGCGGTTGGACTGTTTCTCCTGTCTTTCCCTACCCCTCCCCCCCCCACACTGCATTTGCTACAAACTTGGACGTAGTCAGAGACTCTCCCCCTCTTGTGTCTGTGTGTATGAGATGCAGGGGGAGCCTTGCCATGTCCCCCAAAGGTAAATCAGTTGCTCAGCCCTCTGAGCTCCTCTCCTTGGGTGAATCTCACTACTTGGAGAGAAGAGGAGGTGAGATTTGGGTCCACACCTGGTAGTATTTGAGGTCTGTGCCCTGCTCTGTGCTCAGGGGACTAGTTGACACAGGATACCAGGGAAGGCCCTCTGGGCTTCCAGGTGGCTGGCATCTGCTTCAGTCTGGTGTGCTCTCTCCTGTTTATACCTTCATGGAAATTTCATACACGTGAAATTTCTTGAGCCCTTTCAACAGATGTTGTTAGGGTAAAATGAAGGAGTTGGAGGCTCTGAGCAAATTTATGGACTTTAAAATCTCATTTGGGCTAAATTTAATTTTTCTTTTTTTTTCTCTTTTCTTTTTGGGACACATTGGTAATGCTTAGGTGTTATTTCTGGCTTTGCACTCAGGAATGACTCCTGGGAGTTTTTGGGGGACTCTATGTGATGCCAGGGACCGAACATATGCCCTGCCAACTGTACGATCACTCTGGCTCCAAGTATAATTTTTCATCCTCTTTTTCTTTTATAAAATCACATACCCATAGTAGTAAAATCATAGTCTGAAAACCTGGCCTGTAAGCTTTGAGCATTTTGGATGTGGTCTCAAAACCAAACAACAAGCCCAGAGGACTGACCGTTCAGAACATATTACTAGATTTTGCACCTCTGATGTTGGCAGTTAACTCCTCATTTCCTTTATTTGGGCAGGAGGAGGATTGGCTATGCGGGATTTTGCCAAACACAGCAGTTCTCCGGGATCACTCCTTGGCAATTCAGGTTGTGAAGTTAAGTCTTTTGCGTTCATGACACGTGCCCTGCCACTCACTGTCAGCTCTTTCAGGCCACTGCAAACCTTTGAAATTGCAGGCTGTACTTCTGGCTCAGGTTTGCACCAGGAGGCCCCAGGTGCCAGCAACCCTGCCCTGACCTCTATCTACAGCTGGACCTCAACCCTGCCCCCTGCCTGTATCTTTCTCACAAGGTTCACATTATTTATATAGAATTTGAAATCTTGGGTCAGAGATAGGCCAGGAATGCAGGACGGGTCCTTGCAAGCAATATGCCATGGTACAGTCTCCTGTACAAAGCAGGATTCCCCAAGCACCACTCAGGTAAGCTCAAAGTCCTGCCACCTGTAGCCCCAAAACCCAAACCTGCATTCTACAAAAACTGGTTGGTGGAGGTTGACTTGTGAACAAATTAGATATAGATATAGATATAGATATACACACATGCACAAACAAATATATATATATATATACAAATATATATGGTAATACCCTGTGGTTGCTGCCAAAATGTACCAAATGGTACTCAGTGTGGTGCCTGGGTATACAGGTCAGCCGTGTACAAGGCCAGTGCCCTACCAGACTAAAGTTCTGGCATCTAAATTTATTGATTTATTTTTGGTTGGCTACACCCAATGGAGATTAGAGTTTACCCCGGCTGTGTTCTCATTGATAATGCTAGGTTTGGGGACCCTGTGAAGTGATAGGGATTGAACTCTGGTCAGCTACGTGCCAGACAAGCAACTCATGGTCTGTGCTGTCTCTGTAGCCATCATAAAAATGCTTTTATGCTAAGTCGAGAAAGTTGTGTTCTTTTTTCTGATTAACTACACAATTCACTTTTTTTTTTATTTTTGGGTCACCCCCGGTGTTGCACAGGGGTTATTCTTGGCTCATTCATTCAGGAATTACTCCTGGCTGTTCTTGCGGGACCATTTGGGATGCTGGAAATCAAACCTGGGTTGGTCATGTCCAAGGTAAACACTCTATCCACTGTGCTATTGCTCCAGCTCCCCCCACCCTCACACACATAGTTCACTTTTTTGTGTTTTTGTTTTAGGATTACAGCCAGAAGTGCTCTGGACTTACTCCTGACTCTGCACTCAGGAGTCACTCCAGGGGGCCTTGGGGACCCTATGAGAAGTGAGGGTTTGAACAGGATTTACAAGGTAACAGATGTTCCTGCTCTCTCCTAGCGGCTCTCTCTCACTGTCCACATTTGGTGCTCTCGAGCCACTTCTCCACCCTGGACAGCTGTTGCTTTGGACCGATGAAAGTAAAATGAGGACCAGGCTGATTGCTGATTAGTTGCCATTTATTCAGTCTCTTGTCTCTCCCAGCTCTATCCAACCCTCTCTCTAACTCGCTCTCCAATGCTCTCTGTGACTCCTCTCCAATATCCCCAGCCACTCTTACTCTCAGTTCTCAGCCTTCTCTCTAAGTTGCATCCGTGTCCTCTAACTCTGTGTCTCTTCTTCTCTCACTGTATCATTGTCATCCTGTTGTTCATCGATTGACTCAAGCAGGTCCCAGTAATGTCTCCCTCTTCCTATCCCTGAGATTTTAAAAAGTGCCATATTTGAGGCTCTTTCAGGTCAGGAGAATGAGAACCGTCATTGTTACTGTTTTTTGGCATATTGAATACACCACGGGGTGTTTGCCAGATGCTGCAGTGTGGGCAGGATATTTATGGTAGCCTGCCAGTTTTTCCAGAGTAAGACTAGATAATAAGATTTTGTGTGCCCATGCACTTCCCAGAACACGGTTTTATAGTCTTTGAGTCTTGGCCATTGATGGCATTACACGGCACCGGGTACAGTTAGTGGGTGTAACGCCTACATACTGGAAGATGGGAGATCTGGGTGGAGGAGGCCCAGTCCGAATACGAGCAGATTGGAGATCTAAGCCCCAGGTCCTGCACACCTGGGTTCCTCTGCTGGTTCCTTCATGCGTGAGGCTCGTCCGAACTTGTGGAGAGTGGTCTTAAGCATAGCTGTGGCTCGAACCAGAGGTCTTCAGCTGTCGGGGCTCTGCTCGGGATGGGAAGGGAAACTGAACACACCTAGTAAGACAACCAGACGCAGAGTCAGGAGACTGGGCTGTTCTCTTCCAGGAGCAGGGTTTTATAGTCTCTTGGTCTTGGCCATTGATGGGATTACACAGCACTGGGGGCAGTTGGTGGGTGTAACACCTACATACTGGAAGATAGGGGATCAGGGTGGAGGAGGACCATTTCTTTTCTCAGTCTCCGTCATTCCCCCTGTCTCCCTGAAGCTGCTCATTTTCTTCTCTCACCACGACCCCAATCCCCGCCTCCCCACGGGAAGTTCGATGAAAAATGGTTTTCCAGACTTCTGCATCACCTGCAGCCCATGAAGGAAAAGCAGCCCTTAGGGTGTGTTACTCCTCTCCTTAGACAGACTAGCAACTTAATTGCCATATTTAGTTTTGCTTCCTAATGATTACCATTCTGTATGGACACAGTAATAGACACTTTTAGGGTTGTGGGTGACTCTCCTGGGGACTTCTCACCACAGATTCAGACTACAGTGCTCAGGCTGGATCAATCACTCCTAATCCCAGCAGCGTCCAAGTCTAGTTACTACTTTTTGATTCATGACATAATTTGTCCATGACCAGGCTCTTATAGATAAACATTATGGTACTTTGTCCACGTTCATTTCGATGCCGGGGTAGCTAGCTCACCCCTTGCCCTGGGTCCATCTAGTCCCTCATCGGACCCCTCTTCTGAGGACCGAGGGAGTAAGGGCAATTGAAGCTTCAGTCAAGAGAGTAGATGTTCAGGAGGTAATATTATCTGGAGACCATCAACTCTCAAGCTTAGGCTTGTCTTTGTAACTGTCTTCCTGTATCCATACAAAAAGCAATTGCTCTGAAATAGCTAACCATGCAAAAGACATTAAGGAGAAGAGAAAGACAATATTTAAAAGTCAAAGTCTGATTAGGAGACAAAGGTAATTGAAAGGTTATGGGCAATCAAGAAACATAAGTTCTCCCAGGCCAGGGAGCAATAGCAGACCACTATTATCCTACAATACCTGGTGATCCTCAGTGGTTTCTCCTGGCTCTGCACTCAGGTATTATTTCTGATGGTGCTCTGGGAGACTCTACAGCATCCTGGGGATTGAACCTAGGTTGGCCATGTGCAAGCAACACCCTACCCCAATCTACAGGTGCTCTGGTCTCAACTGGAGAGTTTATATACATGTAACTGTGCACAGAATGTCGTTTGAAAGGATGGAAGGGGTGCCTTGATGAAATCTTTTATAAGTGGGAATATGGCACAGGTCCCAAGCTCCCCACATCCCAGCAGACCATTCCGTTTACCTGTGATTACTCACAAGGTTGGTCACATTCCTGGATCCCACCCATGTCACTTCACTAATATTAGATGTAAAAAAAGGGAAACAATTATGATTGAATAGACCAAAATTCCATCCATCTATTAGTCAGATGGTGCTCAAGGGACCATTTGGAATTCTGGACATTGTACCTAGATTGACTGCATGCAACACACTCTACTACCCTGATACTCTCAGTTTGAAATCATGTTTCTGAAACTGCCTTCTGGGGTTTTCTTTGTAGCTGAGAGTCCACTGCTCGCGTGTTGTCAAGGGGTAGAGCGTTGGCCGGACCTTGTTCTTTGATGTTCTTACCAGCCTTTGCCCCTGTTCCAAGTCTCCAGCTCTCTGGGTGTCTACTAGGCCAGTTGCTCTCTGAATCCCCAGGGTTGGCTTCGGAGTCACTGCTTTAATTCCCATCTGGATTTATCACTTCCCCAAGAAACTCATTGTCCTCTACACTACCAGCTACCTACCTGCAGAGCTTGATGTCTTTTGACATAAAAACTCTCATGACATAGACTAATAATTGGAATCCTCTGTTCTTCCTGTTCTTCAGCCAGCCCTGGTGGAATGTCTCTTCCTGCACACTGTGATAAATGCTCAAGTGAGCAATTTGGCCCTCATCCCCACAGGGATGCCAAGATAGTTGGGATGTCTTCTGAGGGTGATCAGAAGATCACTCTTCCCATGTCCTCAGCACCGTCACTTTCCCATAGAAGCCCATATGGGACAGAATCCCCACAAATGTAAGCACTGAGGACAAAGTTTTCAGTCCAGCATCACCCCGGTGGGACTATGTGAACATCCACACAGGAGAGAAACCATTTAAGTGTAAGGACTGTGGGAAGGCCTTCGATGGATCCTCATACCTTATACACAGGAGATTTCATACTGGAGAGTCCGTATGCATGTAAGGAATGTGCTGTGGCGTTTCTTTGACTCATACATCTTAGTATGCACAGAAAAAGTCACACTGGAAAGAAAGCATATGCATATACGGAGTGGAAAGTCTTTGCTTATTCCACAAGCCTTAGTAAACAGAAAAAATCACACTGGAGAGATAATTTATACTTGTGAGCAAAGTCGGAAGGCATTTTCTTATTCCTGAAGTCTTAGTTTTTATAATTTCTGTTTCGTAGAAAACCCTTATATATGAAAGGTAGATGTAAAGGCCTTTCATTTCTTCTCAGGTCTTTCTGAGCATAGGAAAGTTCATACAGGGAAATGAAAAACTATTCGTGTCACTACTGTGGGAGAGTCTTCACTTACTAATCAAACTTTGTTGTCCATAAGAAAACGCACATTGCATTGAATTCATATATATATGTAAGGAGTGTGGCAAGGCCTTTGCTTATTTCACAGTCCTTTTGTGACACTGAAATTTTCATACTGGAGACAAACCTTATGTTTGTAAAGGCGTTGGCAAAGCCTTCACTTTCCCTTAACTCCTTTTTAAACATAGGAATATTCATACTCGAAGAAAACATATGTAGGGGTGTGGAAAGATTTTTACTCAATCCTCAAGCTTTTCTGTGTGAGAAAAATTTATCCTGGATTGAGGCCTTATATATGAAATGACTGCAGGAAATTTTGATGCAATTGGCATAGCTTTCTGAACAGGAAAATTCACAGTGCAGAGAAACCTCATAAGTGTAAGGAATGTGGAAAGGTGTTCAGTTTGTCTTCAGCCCTTACTGTGCATGTGAAAAGTCATTTTGCAGTGAAACCTTATATCTGTCAGGAGTGTGGGAAGGACTATCCTGGATCCTCAGGCCTTATGCATAGGAGAATTCACAATGGAGAGAAGCTATATATAAATATACATATTTATATATATATGTTGTTACTGTAAGTATATATATATTTATGTAAGAACGTGGAAAGTGCATTGTTCGCACCTGCGACTTTAAAGAGAATCCTGGAGAAAATCCTGTAGGTAAGGAATATAGGAAGGCCTTCATGTTCCCTCAAGCTTTAGTAAATATAAAAGTTATGCTGGATCAGTCACTTCCATAATAACAATGGCGGGTGTCAGAACAAGGCCCTGAGGTAAAACAATTTAGTTTCAACAAGTGGGTTGTGGGTTGATACAAAAGGACTACAAGGAAGGAAATAATCCTGTTACGTGTGAAAGCTTCCTGTGATACTAGTACCAAAGTGAAAGGTACTTGCTGATTATCACCTGCACCATGGTTATGACAATGTCCTGGCATGTGGACTTCCCAGTATGTTAACTGGTAAATAATGGATCTTAGTGATAAAGCAAGGTGGAAGGTATTAAATAAAAAGTAAATAGGTACAAAATTGCATTTTGCTGGGTACTTTCAAGGCTCACCGTGGTTTCATTCTTTGCTGTGACTCTGACGTGGCTCAGAGGCCCTGGTTTGCAGAGGATCATGGCAGAGATCAACCAGGATGCTGAGGTGAACCCTTTTGACGTTGGATAGATAGCCAAACCTCCATTCTTCATGCCCTTCTGTGTTATGTTCTGGGAGCCACATCCCGCTGTGCTGTTTATAATTTGTGTCCAGGTCAGCCACATGGAAGGAAGCACTTCACTCGCTGTAGCATATCCACACTCATTGTATGCAGTTTTCCATTTGATTTACACAAACACTGAGGGTAAATGTTTTGAGACTTACACTTTGGAAGGAGTAAAATCCTAACAATCTATTATACACCAAAATGTCAAACACCATGTAGATCTGTGCAAAAGGCCAAGCCAGGATGCAAAGTGACCAGTGTGCTTTGCTGCTTGTTAGCCCCATGCATGGCTACATGCTGGGGCTTGGTCTGTACGTGGTGTTTTATGTACTTAATTATGTATTTTTTAAAAATTTTTATTAGTGAAACACCATGAGGTACAGTTGTAGACTTACAAATTTCCCTGCTTGGATTTCAATTATACAATGATCAAATACCTATCCCTCCACCAGTGCTCAGTTTCCACCACCACGGGTCCCAGTATCCCTCCCACCCCCATTCCCATTCCCTTTTGTTCTCTCTCTCCTTTTGGGTGTTGTGGTCTCCAAAAGAGGCATTGAGTGGCAATCATGTTTGGTCTATACTCTACTTTCAGCATGCTTCTCCCATCCTGGGAGGATCCTCCAAACTACCTTTATTTGGTGCTCCGTTCTCTATCTGAGCTCCCTTTTTCTCTAGCATGTGTGTTGGGGAAAACCTGACAGTTCTTAAGGGTTACTTCTGGTGGTTCCCATGCCACTATTGGGTATGTCAGGGACTGAACTCAGGTTGACCGAGTTCATGGCAAGTGCCCAACACACTATACTACCCCTCAGGCCACTGTTGGTTTGAAATATTGTTTCTGAAACTGCCTCCTAGGGTTTTTCTTGTAGTCATGAGTCCACTGCTCTGGTGTTGTTAAGGGGTAGAAGCCTTTCCTCCAGTTCCAGTGTCTCTCTGGTTCTCTGGGTTGTTTCTAGAGCAGTTCCTCTCTGCATCTCCAGGGAAGGGTTCAGAGTCACTGTGCAATACAGGATCAGGGGACTTCCTTCTCCAGAACCCCACTTTGTGACTGAGCCCTCTAGCCACCACTTCTCAGTCCTTTATGTGAGCCCATTCCACTTCCAGTACCTTATTTTTTCTTTTTGGGTCACACCCAGCAGTGCTCAGGGGTTTCTTCTGGCTCTTCTGCACTCCTGGTCCTGCTTGGCAGATCATATAGAATCCAGATGATTGAACCTGGGTACGCTGCGTAGACGGCAAACCCCCTATCCAATGTGCTATCGCTCCAGCCAACCAGTCTTACACATTTACCTGCATTTTTCTAGTTGTTCTCTGTAGAGCCAGTGCCTGACCCTTTAAGGATGCTTGCAGAAGCAGAAGTGACACCACAGCAGGGCATTTAGGTATTCGTGTGCAAGAAGCTGGATCAGCCTCCATTTGTTGCGCAGGTGAGGGGCGAAGTGGCTCTCCCGCGTGGAAGGGGTCTGTGAAGGCCAGTCTCCTAGCAGGACACTAGTGGCCTCACAGGGAGCGCCCCGCCCCGTGCCTCCCTGTCTCCTCACTGAGGGGCGGGGCCAAGCCAGCTCTAAGGATACTTTTAATCTCCTTTTTCAACCGATATCCGGTGGTTCCTGAGGCGCGCCAGGGTTTTGTGGCGGACACAGAGCTTTGGTGAATGCAGTGGGGGCTGTACCGGGGCACAGGGGTCACGGGTGTGATTTTGTGGTTCTGGGAATCCCCTGCAGCCACAGTCGCCTTCAGCTCCGCCGCGGGGCAGTGGCGGGTGGGCACAGGGCTGAGCGTGGGGGCTACAGAGCATCGGGGCTGGGCCGTCCTGACCCTCCCAGCATCAGACTGTGCTGGGCGCTGTCCTGGACGCTTTGGTCCCAGCCTCAGTGCTGTAGAACCTTCAGATTCTTTTAGAGGACTAAAGAGATAGCACAGCAGTTAGGGCGTTTGCTTTGCACCTGGCCCATCCAAGTTCAATCTCCGTGCTCCACCAGGACAGGTGCCTGAGCACAGAGTCGGAAGTTTCTTGTCCATATCGCCGGTGGTGCCTCCAAAACTATAAAACGACCTCATTTTTGAGGGGCAGAGGGGCAGCTCCCCAATGACAAATGACACTGTAGTCCTCGGTCACTATTCATTAGTAGCCTTGTTTTCCAGACCACCCCTTGGGCGTGGTTCTTGGGGTGGTTGCAGTTTGCAAATGAAAATTTACTTTGGGGCTATTTTTGGTTGTAGTTTGGGCATATGTGTGGAATCTCAGGGCTTATTTCAGCAGCAGCACTCTGGAATTATTTTTTTAAGTTCTTTATGGGTCACGTGAGATGCCGAATATCGATCTGGGTCAGCATGGGAAGCGCCCCTCCCCGCTTACTATCTCTGACTCCACATTGTTGTTTTTTTCTAATGTAGAATTTCTGTATCCTAAAATCAACTTGAAAATTGCACCCCAACTCTTCCTCTCTCCCTGATCAGACAAAACTCGGCTATTACACTGAGTACTGAGAGTTGTGTTCAAATAATGTCTGGGCATGTGCTGCGTGCCTTTGGTGGCTCTGATTAGTCTCCCCACCCTGGCCGGTGACAGGTGACAGAGGATCGAAGAAGGAAACAGGGGCCAGGCTGTTGGTGATCTCCTGGATATTAACCCAAAGTGTCTTAGGCTTCATCTGTGAATTGCCCCTTTTGCTCCTCCCAGAGAAGCTTATCATGCCCTTGCTAACATCCCTAATTTGGTTAAAGTTTATCTTTAACATTTCCTTTGTATTTTCCCTCCTGTTGTCTCAGTTCCCCAGGTCAGTCTTGATTACTTATAAATCATAACTTTCTGGTAATTCTCAACTTTGTATTTGTACTGCTTTGTAGTTGAAGTGCTGTGTATTTGTACCTTCTTTTCAATTTCCTCTATAGCTTTTTTATGTTTTTACTCTACAGCACTGTTCTTTGGTTAAACACAGAAAGACCATCAATGCTTATACTCCTAGTATTTGGGAGTTGATGGACTCAAGTATATCTACTCCTTTGCACAATTGCTTGGTCATAATTACTTGACTCGGGCTTCAGTTGCTGTAGTTACTAACACCCCAACAGGGAGCTTCTGGCGTGTGACTTGGATGGACCTGGGGCAAGTGGCAAAACTACCCCAGCTTCGAAATGGAACATTCTAGAAAGCACGTGTCCATGGTCTTGATGCAAACTGTTACAACATTAGAGACAGGATCCCCATGGGATAGGACAAGGTGAACTGACCTGAAGACTTAGTCTGGAATTTACAGAAAAATCCTTGCTTGCTCTCAGAGCCCAGAGAAGTAAGTGTTAAAAGGCTTATTTGCTCTGGGAGCTGGAGAGATAGCACAGAGGGTAGGGTGTTTGCCTTGCAGGTGGCCGACCTGGGTTCAATTTCCAGCATCCCATATGGTCCCCTGAGCAATGCCAGGAGTAACTCCTGAGTGCAGAGCCAGGAGTAACCCCTTATATCACTGGGTGTGACCCAAAAAAGCAAAAAAAAAGCCTTATTTGCTGTCAAAGCCCATAGAACTAAGTGTTGGGATCTTTGTCTCTTACTGTGTTTATCCAAACAACTACAAGAGTTGATAACTTATACAATTAGAGGAAAAGATAAAAGCAACTTAGATGTCCCTGGGACATTGTGTCTCCTTGGGTAAATCTCCCCATGAGAATTTCCTCTGCCATATGTTTATCTGGGTAAGTGCTCAGTCACTCCTATGCTATGGTGCTTACCTGTCCCTTTTTGATGCCAGGGTAGCTCACAGCTCTCCTGGGTCCATCCAGTCTCTTGCTTTTGGGGTGCTAAGAACAAAGGGCAGCTGAGGCTTAAGTCTCACAAACATGACAATGCCCAAGAGTATATAGTATCTGCAGTCAATTAACTCTGAAATTACAAAAGCATAATAATATTGCTTTCCTTTGTCTATACAAAGCTGAGGGCTGGGGGCGTGGCCATCCCAATCCTCCCAGCACAGTCTTCCCAACCTGGGACTGCACTGGTCCTTGTCCAGGAGCAAAAAAAGGATATTTGTCTAAAGTAAACTGTAGAGGATATAAAGGAAAGAGAAAGTCAACATTTTATTTACAAATACAAAATCCAGAGATTCCTGAAGAATCTGACCTTACAATTCACATGTTGTGGTTGTGGGAAGCCAAGAGCCCTCTCATAGACCCTGGCGATGGTTCCCATGTTAGAACTGCTTGGGACAGACATTGGTGACAGTCTCCCAGGACTTCCTGATCTCAGCGGATACCTTATCTATAGCCACACATCAAGCTGACAGCTTATCTGGCCTTATCTATAGTAACCTCCAGGATGCATCTACTCCCTAAGACCCTTTGATATACAAATGTAAAGCTCAGGATGCACCTACTGCCACAAGACCCTTTGATGTGCAGATGTCTACCTTGAATGTTAGCTCTTGTTGCTGACCTTACCATATATGGTTATATTGCTTCTGCTCCTGACTGAGCTGCCCAGACCCTATATAAACAGCCTGTATCCCTCAATAAAGCCTGTCCCTTTTTCTCTCTTTTTCTATTTCTAAACTGTACTCTGTCTCTTGTGTCTCGTGTTCATTCTGTTGGTCCCTCCTTGCACCATCGGATCAATCCTCGGGCCACCTCTGCGGGCCGGAGAGTGGTTACCGGGGCCCCCTGCATGTGGTTATGGGAAATGGGTGATTACGTATAGGGGAATCACAGGACAGGGAATTAACGATGAATACTAAGGAAATGGGAGTGATTGGGATGGGTGTTACTCAGTAAGCCTAAGCTCCTTGTAGCAGAGGAGAAATTATGAACCAATGTTAAACCTAAATTGTTTAGAACTAGAATCCAACCAGCGTAAAGGGTTTTGTTTTTTTAAGCAAGAAAGTTTTGGTTTTCCAGAGTAAGGACATTTGCTCAGGAATCCCACTGAGTGTGCTAGGAGCACATTTACTTAGGGCCGGAGGCATAGTAAAGTGGGTAAGGACTTAACCATCCAAGCAATCGACCCAGGTTCTGTCCCCTGCATCCCATATGGCCTGTACCAGAGTGATTCCTGCGTGTAGAGCTAGGAGTAAGCCCTGAATCTGCCGGTTGTGGCCTCGAAACAAAAATCACACAAAGTCACACTTATATATACACATATATATTCACAAACAATGGTGAAAGAAAAATAGGGATTCAGGAGAAACTGAGTTTCTGTAGCAGGGATAGATAAAAAATAGGGGATTATTTTTTCTTTTTGGATCACACCTGGCGATGCACAGGGATTACTCCTAGCTTTGCATTCAGGAGTTACTCCTGGCAATGCTCAGGGGACGATATGGGATGCTGGGAATCGAACCCGGGTTGGCCGCGTGCAAGGCAAACTCCCTACCCGCTGTGCTATCTCTCCAGCCCCAAGAATAGTGGATTTTTAAGGACCAGAAATTTGACTCTTTTAATGTTTCATTCTCGAATTTGTCTTTGTACATCATTTTCCCCCGCTTCGGTAGAATTTGCCTTTTTTCTTGTTATATTTTTCAGCACAGCCTCCAGTGCTCAGTGTTTACTCTTGTCTCTGAGCTCAGGGATCATTTGACAAGAGTCAGCGTAACATTCTGTGTTTAGATATCATTGGTTCGATGTTAGTTGACAATGCAGGATCAGGGGACTTCTTACCCCCAGGCACCCCAGTGTGTGACCGACCAGTCCAGCATTTGCCTCTCCACTCCTTTATTTGAGTCCAAAGATTCACCTGGGTGGTAAAAAGGTTCTCAGTGCCTAGACTCTGGCTCTTTAAGGTACCTAATGGAAACAGAAGTGATGTCATAAATGTCATGGTTCATTTTCCATCCCTGACTCAGACACTGGACCTGTTGCTCACTTGGCAAAGGACAAGTAAATTTGCGCCCCATCCTGTTAGGTGGACTCTGAAGAAGGATTTAGTTGCAGGACTCGAGCAACCTCCTGTGAACACTGCGCCTTCCTGTTTCCACACTCTGAGCCAAGGGGCCGAGGCAACTTGGGGGGCAATTTTGCGCTCGTTTTTTACTTGTTCGCCAAGATTCAGGTGGATCGTGAGGTGTGATGGAGGTTTTAGGGGGACACAGAGCTTTGGGGGTGCAGTGGGGGCTATCTCAGGGTTCAGGAGTGACAGTTGTGAGTTTGTGATTCTGTCATGCCTCTTTCACCACGATTGTCTCCAGCTCTGGGATGGGGCAACAGTGGTGAATGCGGGAATCATCCAAGGGCTTGGCTATTCCAACCGTCCCAGCAGTCCCATATTTGAACCATCGGTCCTAAGCTTGCTTCTGTAGAATATGCAGATTTGAGAGGCAGAGCTTCAGCCCGTCCACCTAATGGCAGGAGACCTGTTGCTGATCATCTTCATTGTCTCCGTGACAGCCGCAATCATGCGGGGTGTGTGTGTGGGGGGGAAAGGGGCCTGAAGTTGGCTGAGGTTTGCCAATGAAAATGTATTTGGGGGGCTATTTTTGGTTCTTTATATTTTAGGGGGGAGAGAGAGCACATACACGGAGATGCTCATGAGTTACTCTAGTCTCTAAGCTCACGTATTTTCCCTGGCGCTGCTGGGGACATATGGGATGCAGAGGATTGATGGGTTCATCTAGTCAAGCACCCAGTTCACATTATTGCATTCTAACCACAATACCTCTGTATCTTTTTCTGGTTCATGAATTTCAGGTCCCTCACATCAAGCTGCAAAGCACCCCTGACTCTTTATGTCTCCCTGAGCAGACGACACCTGCCATTGTGGTAAATACTGAGGTCCCCAGGACAGAGAGCCCAGGTGTATGTTCTTGTCTACCCTGCAAGAGAGTGTCGAAGGTTTGTTCACTCTAAGTCACATGGTGGAGCCACATTTCAGGCTACAGTTCGCACGGGGCAGCACTGCTGCCAGCCTGCAGGCGGGGCGCTAGTATTCGGGAGATCCTGGGCTGAGAGTCAGCCCCTGGAAGGGCCTATGGGGACTTTCCTGTGGGAGCCAGAGAGGAATCCAGGGATCAGAGAAGGCTGTCTTTTCCTCCCCTGTAGCCTTGGCCCAGGCTCCTCTCCTGAAGTGCAGCACAGATGCCAACAAAATTCGCATCCCCAGCTGAGACAGGAGCTTCTGCCATTGTCTCCCAGAGGTGGAATTGTGAGGCTGTGCCCGAGGGTGTGGCTTGTCTGAGCTCAGGAGTGGGAGGAGAGGCTGCTCTCTGGTGCTCACTGTTCTGACTTCTCCAGGTCTTTGCACGGAGCCTCCTGCTGATCCTCAGAACAACAGTGACAGGAGAAGATGGTGACGTGGCTTCTGATAAAACGTCCCCAGGTAGGATTAGAGGGATAGAATGACATGAGGTAGTACCAGGAGTGCCCAGGCTTCCTGGGCATTCTGTTTTGAGTTTCTTTTGGATGGATTCCAAGATGAGACTTCCGATCAGACCGTCCCATTCTTCTGTTTGAAGCTGCTTTTGTGTATGTTTGTTTTGTTTTATTTGGCTTTGGGGCTGACCGAGTGGTGCATGAGGAGTACTCAAAGCTCAGTGCTCAATGCTCATTTCTGACAGGTCTAGGTGACCAATGGGATTCTGGAGGTCCAAAGGTTTCATCTTGGGTTTTCTGTTTTATTTGTGGTGGCAGAGCAAGGATTCTCACAATCATTCATTGCTCTGCACTCCGGCATTGCCCCTGGAAGTGATTGTGGACCATATGGGATGTTGGGGATCGCCAGTCCTACATTCTGTCCCCGGAACAGCTGTCCTGTTATGTCAACCTGCTGCTTCGGTTTCTTTTGCATTGTTTTTGTCATCAGCTGTCCTCTTGACTCTGTGCTCTGGATTCACAACTGACTGGCCTCAGAGCACCCTGGGGTGTGCTGGCCCCATTTGCGCCCTGGCAACTACAGTGACTTGGACCCCCCTACTTGCTTTTCTCCTGTTTTGTCCTTCCTACTTTGGAGAGACTACCTGCTTGGTCATATGGTCTTACGTTCACATAATCTTGTGTGTGGATTTCTGGGCATGCGCCAATCCCAAGGAGAAAGAGCCAAGGATCTCTGAGGCCAGTAGAGATGTTGGGGTCAAGAAAATTCTACCTTCTTTGAGCAGGATTTGGGGCGGTCCTGAGCAGTGAGTTCCTACAAGCACTCATGCCATGCACTGCTCTGAGTAGTTGTCTATATGGACTGTCGAGTTCTCAATCCTAGTGGTCATGTGCTGTGGAAGTGCAGCGGTGAGCGTGCAGTGGTTTTTGCTACACCTAGGTATAGTCTTTTGGATTGTACAAGTCTGTGTTCAGGTGATCCTCTCTACAGTGCTCACTGGACCAGTGGTGCTCAAATTGGCCCTGGGGTTACCAGGAACGGTATATACATCCAAGAACCTTCTGTATAACGTCCTCCCACTTTAGCAGATCCAGGTGCCTTATGCAATTTCTGGGGCCCGTCAACAATTCGTGTGCATGGAGGCTGTTTCATTCGGAGGCTGTTTCATTCGGAGGGGGAGGCCCAGCGACAATATAGGACCCTTGGTCCTGGCCTCACAGTAGTGGGAATGAGGCTAAGATAGACTCTGACTCCCACCCTCTCTGTGTGCTGACTCAGGATGTAGTGACCTTCAATGACGTGGCTGTGAACATCACCCTGGAGGAATGGACATGCCTGGAGCCCTCTCAGCAGAAGCTGTACAGGGACGTGATGCTGGAGACCTACCAGCATCTGGAGGCTGTCGGTGAGAGGAGTATGGAGCAAACCGTGTCTGAAAAGACCCACGTGGGCTCCCTGGGATTGGGCCGCAGCTGTGTATCCAACTGGATTGGCTGTAAGAAACTACAGCTGTGCTCTCTGGATACATTTTTTTAGCTTAAAAAAATAAGGTTCTCTTGCCACCTTTGGCCATTTCCAGATTTATTTAGCACTTAGTTTTGCTGAAATCCGTGATGAGTTCATGAGGGACTCAGGAAACTCCATGTGGTTCTGGGCCTAGAGAGACAGTACAGGGAGGAAAGTGATTTTCTTGCAAGCGGCGCACATGGGTTAAATCCCCAGCATCCCATGTCATCCCCGAGCACCAGCAGCGGTGATTTCTGAATACAGAGTCAGGAGTCACCCCAGAGCATTTCCAGGGGAGACCCCAAACAAGACAAAAACAAACAGCATACTGTGCTGATCAAGACCATGTCTAGAGTATTTGTGGTATTTTCTAGGCCCACCTATTTCATTCTTAAATTGAAACCTGGGTCTTACCTCTCGAATAACTAGAAATATGTGGCATTTTGGAAATGGACATTCTGTCATGCCTTTCAGATATTTGCCCAGTTATATCAGGAAAACATGGGGATTTACCTGTCACCTTTTCCCTATCACTTATCCATGCCTCTGTGTCTGTTGTGGCAGGGCACACTGGGATGAAGCCTGCGGTGATCTCCTGGCTGGAAGAACGAGCCCTGAGGTCGGGGAGGAGATGCATGTGTGCGGGTGAGTGTCTGAGGACCCTTTCTGGCGCAGGCCCGGTGCAGTGTAAGGGTGCCCTGAGCATGTACAAAACAATCTGCTGGGGCCGGGACTTTGGGCTCCTGGATCCATGGGTCTGTGCTGCACTCATGGTGCTCTTCACTCCCCTGGACAGTCTGTCACAGAATGATCCTGGAATTTGCTTCCATGTCTTTGTTGTTCTAATTGCTCTCTGTCAGTCCATGAGATTCACGGCACCTGATACACAGCCCCCCATCTATGCCTTACCAGTTTGGCTTCACAACCATGGTGTCACTATACCTGGAAAAAAATATTTTTATGCCTTTTTGTTTAAATCCGAATAAGTTAGCCCATAACAGAGCTAGTTTGAATCTGAACGATACTATAGATAGTACGGGGGGAGTGCCTTGCAGTGCCTGAAGGTGACCTGTTCAGTAACCATCATCATGTATGGTACCTCGAACATCACCAGGTCTGCTCAAAAACAAAAACAAAACCTAGTGTAGTATTGCCAAGATACTCACAGTTTTCCACTAACCGAATCTTTTCTTTAGTGTGGGACTGTTTGGACTTTGAGAAACACAGAGATGTACTCTATGGCATCACTTTGCTACATTTTTTGACAAGTTCTTGAATTGCACGTTATGTTCAGTTTCAGAACTGAAACCGAGGCTTCAGGATTTGGCATTACAGCACTATGATTTGGGAATGGGGTCAGCAAGTACGAGTGAGTTGGTAAGATTCACTAATTCGGAATAAATATTATTATGCCAGCGGGATAGCTCAGTGGACCAAGTATGTGATTGTTAAGGTGGAGGGCTGGGCGTGGCAGGGAGGAACTCCAAAGCCTGATGCTTGGAGTAGAGGACCCTTAGCTTCACTAGGTGCTGAAATCAACCATGTATAAAAATACTGTGAACTTTTATTTGCTTGATGGTGGTAGTTGTTTAAAAAGCTAATTTGTGGGCCCTGGAGATAGTGCAGTGAGAAATATACTTGCTTTGCACAGGGATGGATGGTCCATGCCCAGCACCCCTTTTGGTCTCCATAGACCAACAGAACTGATACTAGACACTGCATGGTGTACCCCTCCGCCTGCCCAACCCCCAATAAATAGAAACTACAAAACAGAAAGAACAAAAAAGTTTGTTGATCCTGAAAGCCATCACTTGAGGTGAGAGCTTTGCAATGACCCCGTGGTCTGTCTCAGTCGTGTGACAAAGCAGCGTTGCCTTCACCCCTGCATCACAGGTTCAACACTGAGCTTTAACCAAACCCACATGTGGATATATTTCATTTTCTCTTGTAACGGATGCGTCAGTTTTCTATAGAAGGAATTCTTTCCAGTTGTGCTCCTTCATTAATTTAAAGGGGGGGAAAGTCACAGAATTTACTGACTCTGCATCTGTCAATTTTGTGCGTCCAACTTACAGTAACATTATTCTGTAAGTTGTTCTACAGAATAATCTATAGTAAGACAATCCACAGCGGTAGGGCATTTGCCTTGCACGCAGCCAACATGGCCGACCCGAGTTCGATTCCTCCGCCCCTCTCGGAGATCCCGGCAAGCTACCGAGAATATCTCGCCCACACGGCAGAGCCTGGCAAGCTCCCCGTGACGTATTCGATATGCCAAACACATTAACAACAAAGACAATCCATATGTTGTTAATTGCATTTGTGTGCTGCATATGTGAAAAACCACATCTGAATGGCTCAAGTTTTGTGACAGGAAGAGTCAGTGAAGAAGTCATTAATTGGAATCCTTCTCTGCTGTTCTACAGGGAAGCAGCCAACCCGAGTGGAATGTTTCTGATCCTGTGCGCTGTGTCAATGTCTTGAGTGAACAATCCTGCCCTCAGTCCCTTAGGGACACCGAGACAGGCAAGATGTCTTCTGAGGGTGATCAGCATGGCGAGGGTGACCTCACTCTGAAGATGCTCTCCCCTGGAAAAAGTTCCTTGGAGTGTGTTGTTCTCAATTCACGGGCACAAAATCCCGCAGTCTGGCAGCCCCAAGGGAGAGAAGCACTGTTTATAGTGAGTCCCTCACAGCAACATACCCTCAACCAAAGTCACCGTGAGCCGAAACCATCTGAGAGTAAGGAATGTGGGGGAGACTCCCCATGTTCATGTTCTCAGCACCGTGGTGTTCCCTTAGAAAACCACAGTGGACAGAATCCCCGAAAAAGTCAGCACCGAGGACAAAGTGTGAGTCAAAGGTTACTGCATCATAACCATATGAATATAAATGCAAGAGTGAAACCTTATTCATGTGAAGAATGTGGGAAGGCCTTCAATAGATCAGCACATCTTATTTTGCATAGGAGAATTCATACAGGAGAGAAACCTTATGAATGTCAGACATGTGGGAAGGCCTTTATTCAACCCTCAAATCTTCATAGACATATGGAAACTCATAGTGGAGAGAAGCCTTATATATGTCGGGAGTGTGGCAAGGCCTTTACTCGACCCGCAAGCCTCAGTATGCATGCAAGTATTCAAACTGGAGAGAAACCTTATAGATGTAAGGAATGTGCAAAGGCCTTTGCTAGGTCCTCAAAACTTAGTGAACATAGGAGAGTTCACACTGGAGAGAAATCGTATATATGTACAGAATGTGGAAAGGCCTTTGCTACAGCCTCAAAACTTACTGTACATAGGAAAATTCACACTGGAGAGAAACCATATATATGTAAGGAATGTGGAAAGGCCTTTGCTAGGCCCTCAAATATTAGTGTACATAAGAAAATTCACACTGGAGAGAAACCATATATATGTAAGGAATGTGGCAAGGCCTTTGCTGAAGCCTCAAGACTTAGTGCATATAGGAGAACTCACACTGGAGAGAAACCGTATATATGTACGGAATGTGGAAAGGCCTTTGCTGAAGCCTCAAGACTTAGTGACCATAGGAGAATTCACACTGGAGAGAAACCATATATCTGCAAAGAATGTGGGATGGCCTTCTGTAATACTCGGTCCCTTAGGATGCACAGGAGAATTCACAGTGGAGAGAAATCTCACCAGTGTCAGACATGTGGGAAGAACTTCACTCTGTCCTCTTATCTTACTGCACATAAGAAAATTCACATTTGGAGCTGAATCAATAGCATAGCGGATAGGGCCTTTGCCTTGCTTGTGGCCAACCCCGGTTCGATTCCCAGGATCCCATATGGTCCCCCGAGCACCACCGAGTGATTCCTGAATGCAAACCCTCCTGTAACCCCTGAGCATCGCTGGGTGTGACCCAAAAAGTGAAAAAAAGAAAAAAAATTCATCTTAGAAACCTCATCAGTGTTAGACATGTGGAACGGCATTCACACAGTGCTCTTCCCTTACTCTACACATGAGAATTCATACTGGAGAGAGGCCTTATATGTGTCTGGAGTGTGGAAAGGCCTGTACTTCATTCTCACAATTGACTGTACATAGGATAATTCACACTGGAGAGAAACCGTATATATGTACGGAATTTGGTTAGGCCCTTGCTGGAGCCTCAAGACTTAATGTACATAGGAAAATTCGCACTGGAGATAAACTGTATATGTAGGGAATGTGGGAAGGCCCTTGCTATGACCTCAGTACTTAATGTACATAGGAGAATTCACACAGGAGAGAAACTGTATATATGTAACGAATGTGGAAAGGGCATTGCTGGAACCTCAAGACAGTGTACATAGGAGCATTCACGCCAGAGAAAAACCTATATGCGAGGAATGTGGGAAGGCCATCTGCCATTCTGAATACCTTGCTAAGCACAGGAAAATTCACAGTGGAGGGAAACCTCATCAGTGTCAGGCATGTGGGAAGGCCTTCACTTGGTGCTATTCTCTTACTCGGTATATGAGAATTCATACTGGAGACAAATTGCATACATCAGCAATGTGGGAAGGGTTTCATACACCACTCACGCCTTAGTAAACATAGAAAAATTCACACCGGATAATTTGATCCTTTAATAACAGTCTCTACGGTCAGAACAGGAGTGCTCAGTAAAGCAAGATGGTCAAGGGTGTTACAAAAGTGCAGTTAAGAGGGAAATAAGCCTGCCTGCTTGGGACAGGCTTCTCCTCATGTCAGTGAAAGGTACCTGCTGATTCTCACCCAGGCTGCAGCTATGCCAGTGTTCTAGTGCTTGGACTTACTTGTTAGCTTGTAAATAATGGGTCTTGGTGATGAAAATCACGAGAAAGGTGACTGAATAAACAGGTACAAAAACTTCCCTGCTCAGAGCTGTCACGACTCACCACTGTTACTGTTTGCTCTGCCTCTGGCTTGGCCAGGAGGTGCAGGTTAGCAGGAATTATGGCAGAAATCAACCAAGATGCTGCGTTGAGGACTTTGAAAGTGGGAAAACAGGCAAACCTTCATTCTTCAGCACTTTGTCTTTTAGGATTTGGAATGCTTGAGCAACCTGCGCCTCCTGGTTTGGGAAATTGAGAGGCGGGTCGCGCCAACTTGTAGGGCGCTTTCACGCTTGTTTTTTTTTCCTTACTTGTGACTAATCCATTCCTCTGTGGAGCAGGGGATTTTGCGGTGAAGCCTGCATTAATCTCCTGGCTGGAAGAGAAGCCCAAAGGCCAGGGAGGAGAGGTGTGTGTGCACGTGAGTGTTGAGGACCCTTAATGGCTGGGTCCCTGGGAAGTGTGTGGGTACCCTGAGCTTGTGTGAAACATGCTGCTGGGTCCTCGTGCTACTGGATCAGACATCTATGCTGCGCTCATGCTGCCCTTCACTCCCCAGAGCTGTTCATTACAGAAATACCCTGTGCTTTGCTTTCTTGACTTTGTTGTCATTCTTCCTCATCTGTCGGGTGTGTTGAATAGTACATGAGTTTCAAGACTCTTGCCCCCCCCCCCGGCTGTATAACTAACCTGACTGTACACCTACAGGACCGGGTGCCATTTCTGGACCCCACTCTGTCAATCTGATGCCATGCTTATCTTTGCCTTTGGATCATTGCCATGGTGTTTTGAGTATAGGAAGAAATTGAGTTTTGGGGCCTGGGGATGCTCAGCAGTTATTCCTGGTGGTTCTTGTTGCTTTGGGCAGTGCTCAGGGATCAACTCCTGTCAGCCTCATGCAAGGCAAATGCCTACCTGCATTTGACCAGTTAGACCATTACCTAACCTCTTGTATGCACCAAAACATGTTTTATTGTGTGTATGTTAAATTGTGAGTGTGAGCCCATAGTGAAGCTAATTGGGACCAGAAAAGAAGTGCATCAGAGAGGGTGTTCGCTTTACAGACACCGCATCCCTTTTATGTCCAGCATCGCCTATGGTATACTGAGCATCACTGGGTCTGATCAAAAAACCCAAAAGGCTTGTTCGGGTATTGCCAAGCTCCTTTCAGCAACACTTCCCACAGATTTTCCCGTTCTGTAGGCTTGTTTGTACTGTGAGAACCATGGAGATGTCCTCCACCTGCTCAGCCATGGAATTGCATTCCATTCAACATTGGGCTAATTCTCATTGTGCTGTTTTGTTTGATTTCATAACTCAAATCACAGGTTCAGGATGTGGCATTACAGCGATTTCATTTGGGAACATGGGTATTGCATACAAGTGTGCTGTAAGATTCTCTTGTTGAATCTAAATATTAGGCCATTGGTGTGCTCAGTGGACCAAGCATGAGACTTGAATGGTGGGGTCCGACTCCATCTCCACAACCACATCTATGGTCTCAGCACCACAGGAAAAATATCTGAGCCTAATACAGGGACTAGAGGCCTTTAACCTCAGTGGGTCATGAAATCTGGAAATTTATTTCATTGTGTTGTTTTTTTAAGTTTTCATTAAAGTGCCAGATTTTCAAAGTTATTGATAGTCGTACTTAGGCATACAATAATTCAACACCAATCGCTGCATCAGCTTCCCTCCACCTGTGTTCCCGTATTCCCTCCCCACCCCAGACCCCAGTCTACCCCCGCCTGTCATCTGGACAAGCTCATGACTAAGTTTCAGTGGTTACGGCTTAGGTCTCTTGTTTTCAGTTCTGTTGCATCTGTGTTTTGGGTAAATGGCTACACCCCTCACTCGTCTCACTGGCATAAATGAAGCCCTGATCCCTGTAAACTTCTTGTTCTCTTCTGCCCGCACATTTCTTTTCTTCTTTGTCCGGCTCCTCTCTAACTCTCTACACTGGGATCAGGGACGATTTAAGCAGTCCATTTACAGTACATTTCCACATCCAGGGTTCTGTATTCCACAGATGAGTGACATCATCCTGTTTTTGTTTCTTTTTCTGGCTAACTTCACTCAACACGGTATCTTCTAATTCCGACTGTGTTGCTGCATAAAAGCAGTAATTCTAAAACCTAAAAAAAAATATTTTTTTGCTTTTTGGGTTACATCCAGCGATGCTCAGTGGTTACTCCTAGCTCTCCGCTCAGGAATTATTCCTAGTGATGCTTTGAGGACCATATGAGATGCCTGGGATTGAAGCTTGGCCGGCTGTGTGCAAGGCAAATGCCTATCCCTGTACTATGGTACCAATGCCCCAAAAATCTTTTTATTAGAGGGGAAATACTGTGACTTTACATTTGATAGACAACAAGGACAAGTGGTGATTGTTGAAAAGAGCTCGATGGTTCAGCACTAGTGGTTTTGCATTAGGAATGGCACTTGCTTGGCACCGGGGAGAAAACCTAGGTTCCATCCCAACACCCCATATTGCCCACAGTGCCCCAGCAGCAGAAATACCCAAGCAATGGTTGGTGTGACCCTCTCATCACCTAATGAAATAGAACAAGATAACAAAACACTCATTGATCCTGGACAGGAATCTGCTTCAGATGAGATGTTCTCAAAAGTTTGTCTCGGCTGTGTGGGGATGCATCATTGCATTCGCACATGTATCCCGGGCTCCAAACTGAGCTAGAACCAAAACCAATCTCAGGCCCCTTTTAATTTTACTCTGAACTGGTACTTCAATTATCTGCAGAGGGAGTTATTTCCACTTACTGTGTCTGTCCTTTGAGTTGGAAAAAAAATTACACAACTATGTGACTGCTGTCGGTCAATTTTGCGTGTCCATCTTGCTGAAACATTAGGATGTTGCCTGGAAAAATCCATCCACGTGTCGGAATTGCAATAGAGTCGGGTAAATGTTAGAACCCAACCTGCAGATCTAGAATTTTCGGGACAAGGAGATTCTCAGGCACAGCACAGTCATCAGAATCCTTTTAAGCTGTTCTTCAGGATAGCAGCCAGCCTAGGTGGAATTTTTCTGATCATGCGCACTGTGACAAAATCTTGAGTGAAGAATTATGCCTTCAGCCCCATGAGGATGCCAAGACAGATGGGATGTCTTCTGTGGGTGACCAGAAGGAAGTGAGCGCCCACACTGCAAAGAAGTGGTCCCCTGGGAAAAGCTGTTTGGAGACTGTTCTGCTCAGTTCATGGACACAAACTGCCCCAGGGGAGAAGCCCCTGGATGGTGAGAGAGGAGCACTGTTTATAGTGAGTCCAGTTATGGACCCCCACAAGATCTGAAGGCTGGAATCAAACCCATGTTGCCCAAGTGAAAGAAAGCACTCGCATTCTTTGGCTCTCCATACAGCCCCACCATCATGCTGGAAAGCTTCCTGAATGCAGAGCCAGGAGAACCTCTGAGCATTGCTGGATCTGTGGCCCTCAAATCATGAACAAACCAAATACAACCAAATCAGCCTCCTCAGTCCCTTATTGGAGGATTCCCTCACCATAACGTGGGGGTTTCTGAGCTGTATCTTGCTGTATCCATGCTGCGTCTTCCTTGTAGTAGAGGGTTCGGTACTCTCAGAACGTGGGGTGATGCAGTGTGGGTTGCCCATAGCAGGAAATATTTCTAAATGGTTTGGTCACAGACATAACAAAGTGGCTTCAGATGTTTTTTTTTTTTTTTTTTTTAGCTCAGAGTGTCACTGTCACTCTCCTCCCATTGTTTATAGATTTGTTCAGGTGGGCCCAGTAACATTATGATGTGTTACTGTGTTTGGCATATCGAATATGTCACGGGTACCTTGCCAGGCTTTGCCGTGCAGGCAAAATACTCTCAGTAGCTTTCTGAGAGGGGTCTAGGAATCGAACTCGGGGTGGCCATGTCGGACCGATGCAAGACAAATGCCCTACCCGCTGTGCTGTCGCTCCAGCCTTACAGTTTTGCCTTGCTCTGTCCATGTCAGGTTCAATCCTCAGCACCCCTTGTGGTTCAGAGGCAAAGATGGAGCAGCTCACTCGACCCCCGAGGTGATTTCGCTATGTGCCCCACGAGATCTGAGGGTGGGAGTCGAATGCTGGTCACCCGTGTGAAAAACTAGCACCCTCGAGGCTCTCTTACCACTGCCCCTTGAAGCTCCGTTCTTGATCTTTAATTACACCATGCTTAACACAGAAGCAAACCTAAGGGTGGAAAATTTTTAGAGAAAGGAGCCTGGAGAGGGACGGAAAAGTCCACAGCTCCATCTGGTGGCGTTTCAGCAGAACTTCCACGGTCCACATTTTCCCGCGTATAAGATTTTCAGCCCTTCTCTTTGCTAAAATGTTAAGTATGAGGTCATTAAGGATCTAAGTATGAGGTCATTAAGGATTCAGCACGCATCTTGGGCCGCTGCAACAGGAGAAGAGCAGATAGGGCTTTTGCCTTGCATCCACTGGACCCAGGTATATTCATAGGCTTCCCATATGGTTCTTCAGTCATGTCCATAGTGATTACTGAGTGCAAGAGGCAGGAGAAGGCCCTGAGCATATTTGACTGTGACCACAACCATAAAGAAACAAACAGGAAAGAAAAGTACAACACAGAGCTTCAGTTCCTTGACGGTGAATTCCCTCCCCCCCAACTTGTGGGTGTCATAACTGTATATTCTTCCATTCCCCACGATGGTGTAGAAGATGGTTAGAGTACCCTGATAATGTGGGGTGATGGGGTGTGGGTTTCCCATAACAGGAAACATTCAAAGGGCTCAGTCACAGGCATCACAAGATGCGTTCAGAACTTTTCTTGTACAGAGAGAAAAGAAAAAAAAATATAAGAAAATAAGCTTGCCTTGCTCATTAACGCTCAGTTCAATCCTCTGCACCCCTCGAGGTTCAGAAACAAAGCTAGGGCAACCCACTCGATCACCGAGGAGATTCAGCTATCCACCCCACAAAGACCTGAAGGCTGGAATCGAACCCAGATTACTCAAGTGAAAGACAAGCAACCGCAGGCTTTCCTACCGCTGCACCTGTGGAAGCATCTTGCTTAATCCTTAATTACCCCATACAAGGGTGGAAAATTCTTAGAGGAAGGAGTCCGGAGAGAGACAGAAAGGCGCACAGCGCCATCTCGTGGCGTTTTGGCGGAACTCCCGCGGCCCGACTTTTCCCACACTTAAGATTTCCAAGCCATTTCTTTGCTTCAATGTTAGGTATAGGGTCATTAAAGATCAAGCAAGCCGCTTGAGTTACTGCAGTGGTAGCAGAGCGATTAGTGCTCTTGGCTTGCAGTCACAGGGTCCTGGTTCTTTCTCTGGCCCTCCATACAGCCCCACCATCATGCCGGAGAAATTCTTAAATGCAGCGTCAGGAGAATATGTGTGTTGCTGGATTCGTGGCCCTCAAATCATGAACAAACCAAATACAACCAAACCAGCCCCAGTCCTTTATTGGGGGATTCCCTCACCCCATCGTGGGGGTTTCTGAGCTGTATCTTGCTGTATCCATGCTGCCTCTTCCTTGTAGTAGAAGGTTGGGCTCCCTCAGAATGTGGGGCGATGGGGTGTGGGTTGCTCATAGCAGGAAATATTTCTCAATGGGTTGATCACAGACGCAGTAAAGCGGCTTCAGAAGGTTTCTAGCTTAGAGTGAAGAGAACAAAAAATAAAACTAAATGACTGCCTTGCGCTTTCCACGTCAGGTTCAATCCTCTGCAGCCCTCATGGTCCAGAGAGAGAACAGGAGCAACCCATTCTACTCCGGAGAAGATTAGCTATGTACCCCACAAGTTCTGAAGGCTGGGATCGAACCCAGGTTACCCTATTGAAAGAAAGCACTCGAACGGTTCTCCTACTGCAGCACCTGTGGAAGCGGCTTGCTTGATCCTTAATTATTCCATACTTATCACTGAAGCAAACCCAAGGGTGGAAAATTCTTAAGAGAAACGGGCCTGAGGAGGGACAGAAATGCCCAAAGCGCCGTCTCGTGGCGTTTCTTGGAACTTCCGCGGCCCGACTTTCCCATGCTTAAGATTTCAGCCCTTTTCTTTGCTTCAGTGTTAGGTATGGGGTCATTAATCAGGTAAGCCGCTTGGGTTGCTGCAGCGGGAGCAGAGCGGTTAGTGCTCTTGGCTTGCAGTTGCAGGTCCCTGGTTCTCTCTTTGGCTCTCCATACAGCCCCACCATCATGCCGGAGTAATTCCTGAGTGCAGAGCCAGGAGAACCCCTGAGCATTGCCGGTGTTGGGCCCACAAACCATGAACAAACCAAACAAAACCAAAACAGCTTCAGTTCCTTGATGGCGGATTCCCTCACCCCAACTTGGTGGGTTCAGAGCTGTATCTTGCTGTAACACTGACCCCTTTTCTGTGTAGAAGAGGATTGGGGCATCCTTAGAACGTGGGGTGATTGCACATGGGGTTGATTATAACTGGAAACCTTTCCAAAGAGTTGGGGTCACAGACAGAGCAAAGAGGGATCATAACTTTTCTTTTTCAAAGTGAACAGAACAATGACAAAAAAATCTCACCCTGCTTGTAACTGACCAGGTTCAATCCCAGGTACTCAATGGTCCCCAGAACCCTGTAGGTACACATCAAAGCACCCCCCCCAAAAAAATCCCTCGGAGCCAAAGCTATAGTATAGCTGGTAGGATGTTTGCCTTGCATACAGCCAACCCAGGTCCAATCCTGGGCATCCCATACGTCCCCCAATTACTACCAGGAGTAATTTCTGAGTGCAGAGCCTGGAGTAACCCACGATCATTGCTGGATGTTACCCAAAAAAGTAAAAAAAAATTCCTTGACAGAAGTGATGTATTTAGAATTTCCAGGGAAGGAGATCGACCAGTCTTAGGCTCATTATTTCTGTGTTAATTAAAATTCTTCTTAACACACCTTAGTTCCTCTGATGACTGTTACCTTCACCCCAGACATCTGGAGATGCCAGAGTTGAAATCTGGCCTCTGCCACCCTCCTCCACGGAGAACTTCTCAGGTGTATAGGAACCCCAAAACTCAGGACGGAAGATGGCACTCTCAGCAGTGTGGGGTGCTGTCATGTGGGGGCGTGGGGTTGGAGACCTTTCAACTGAGTTGGTTGGAGGCATCGTACTGCGGGAAGGCACAGGCTCTCCTGTGTCACCCCGTTTGCTCTCGGGCAGCTGGCTCTGGAGCACTGCCCACTGGGTGTCTCTCCACGCAGAGGGTGAGTGGGGCGAGCCCCAGGCAGCACGGACACCCGGACACAGTTCACCAGTTTATTCTCTGACCCGAGGTCCAGCAGGGCAGTGCAGAGCCAGAAGTTGCTAGACTCTCATCTCCTCCAGACCTCGAGGGTGTAAGTGAATCGAATCACTTGGCACATGGATCCCTCGAGAAGGAAGGCAGCACCATTGGGGTCTGCATTCATCCCCCAACCCCCACTCCATCCCACCTGGTCCACACCTCCTGATCTGGCTATATGATTCTGGGGTCAGGAGGTGTGGGGCAGTGTCTGGAGTTGGGCTGAGGTGGTGGGGGAACACACACGCTCCGCCAGGAGGACCCACATCCTTTTGGAGTCCGACTTTGGTTCCCACACTCAGGGAACCTCCCCCCGCCCTGCTCCCACAAATGTCTGGGGAAGCCGACGAGCAGTCTACCTTGAACAGGAGGGAATCCAGTGGTCAACAAGGAGGTCCAGAAGCACCAGATATTTGGGGGAACAGGGAGGGAGGCAGGTTTAGGAGGGCTGTATGAGCTCCAAGCTGGAATTCCTTTGTATGTGGTGCAGGGGTGCTAAACTTCCAGCTAAACTTCCGCTGTGCCCCCAAGAGAGGAGGGGAGAGGCTTGGGGGTCCCCCCAGAGGCTGAAGAAGGAAGGAGATTCCTCCTGTCTGACCGGGAGGCAGTTGAAGAAGAAGATAAATAATGTTACTCGAGGCTTCGGCACCTTTGGTGCCCCTATGTGGGCGTCCCATCTGTCCCCCATTCTCCTCCACGACCCCCTAGACACTCAGCTACTGAAGCACACAGGCCCCCTGCTGGAAGCTGAATTTCTGGTCGGGCTGTCGGAAGCTGGCAGCCGCCACATCCAGCAGCGGCAGGACCCGTCCCAGGGGTGCTGAATCCCAGCAGGGTCTTGGTCTGGCCCCTCCGCGGGCACGGGGACACCCCTGCACGCTCCCGCCACCTGCTCCGCTGACCAGGCAGCCGTCCTGGTGGGCCAGAGGGCGGCCGCCACTGTATGGTTGAGTCACAGCTCCTGGCCCTCGGCCCACCGTGAGCACAGCGTGAGGCCCTGGCTCCCCGCCGCCACGTCCAGCCTGGTGGTCGAGGTTTGGCACAGGCTGGTGAAGGTCTGCCAGGGGCCAGCGCTCAGCAGTGACAGGAAGGTGAGCGGCACACCGCCCACCAGGACACCTTCGGCATCCACATAGAACTGCAGGTGCTCGGCAGGAGTCTGGGGGCCAGCTGGCCGCCAGGGGAAGGACGGCCAGCCCTGGCTCTTCCTCCTGTTTGCACTTGGTTTTATTTTTGCACACCCGGAGGTGCTCAGTGATAACTCCAGTCGCGACTCAGGGAGCACAACGGGGTGCCCAGGATCGAACCCCGGTCGACACAGCAAGGCCAGCATGTTCCCGCTGGACACGCTGCATTCCGACTAAGCTTCTTTCCCTCTGGAGACACCTGTGCTCTCTCCCCAGCGTGTGCTTCTCTCTAAACCTTTCTAAGTAAGTTTCTATAAAAACTTTCTTGTTGGGGCCCGAGTGATGGTACAGTGGGAAGGGCACACAGCCTTGCACACAGCAGACCAGGATTAAATTCCTGGCATCACATCCAAGAGTAATTCCGGACACAGAGCCAGCTGTCAGCCCTGAGTATCGCTTAGTGGAGCCCAAAAAGGAAAAGAAAAAAGAAAACTATCTTGCTTCACACACACACACAAACACACGCACACACACACACACCACGATCACAATCACGACCATCCTGTGTTTGTCGATTGCCTCGATCAGGCCCCAGTAACGTCTCCTTCGTCCTAGCCCTGAGATTTTTAGAAAATGCCATATTCAAGGCTCTTTCAGAGTTAGGAGAATGAGACCCATCATTGTTACTAGTATTTGGCATATTGGATACGCCACGGGGAGTTTGCCAGACTCTGCCGTGTGGGCAGGTTACATTCGGTAGCCTGCCAGTTTGTCCAAAGTAGGAATGAGATAATAAGAAGTTGTGCGGCCACAAATGCGCCTGCGCAATTCCGGGAGCTGGGTTTTATAGTCTCTGAGTCTTGGCCATTGATGGGATTACACGGCGCCAGGGGGCCAGTTGGTGGGTGTGACCCCTGCCTACTGGAATTTGGAGGATCTGGTTGGAGGATGCTCAGCCCCGATCAGAGCAGGTTTGGAGATCTCAGCCCCGGGACCCACATGCCTTTGTTCCTCTGCCGGTACCTTCATGCATGTGGAGAGTGGTCTCAGCATGGTGGTGGCTGGTTCTGGAGGTCTTCACACACTACAATTTTTAAAAATCCAGCCGAGCCTCTCGACTCTGTACTTCTGCAGAGTCTCTTCCTGCGGCTGGCACACTTGTCCCTGTTCTGCCAGTCAATGACCCCAGTCATTGCTCAGGCCTCAATCAGGCTGAATCTTGTACCGGGGAGGCCAGTGGGTCCTTCGGGAACACATGGTCCCCAAACACCCACCATGTCTGTGGGTCCTGCGCCCTCTCCCGTGAGCTAACCTCTCTCCTCCAGGCCCATCTGCAGCCCAACACCATGACTGACCTTCCCTCGTTGAATGGAGCTGTACTAGCAAGGCAAGCGCCTCCCTACTGGATAATCTCTCCGGCATCACATATATTTGTTCTTTTAAAATAAAAACAGGTTTTATCTGTTTGGATGCTCTGAGGAAGGGGGGAGAGAGAGAGAGAGAGGTAGAGAGAGAGAGAGAACACGTTCGTCCCAAGTAGAGCAGGCCCAGGACCCAAATGTGGCAATTCGGGAAGAAGGGCTTGTCTCAGGAGACCGGGGCCAGTGTGATGGACACGATCCCCAGCATCCCATAGGCTCCCCCAAGCACTGCCAGGAGTGGCCTTGATGCAGTGCCAATGTGCTTGTAACTATATCTCACAGTGATTCAATTAAACACACACACACACACAAAACAACCTTGTTGAATGTGTGAGTCTCTCTCCTTTCTTCCCGTTAAATACACCCGGAGGACTGTAATGTTCCCTTTGATCCCAAGCCATTTTCCAGTTGATTCTCAGTCACTGGTCATCCACCTACAACCTCTATCATTGTAAAGTTCTTTGAACCCAAATCACTGTCATCCCTCCACAGATTCTAATCTCTGTGGCACTGCCTAACACAACCCCTGCTCCATTTTGGTGGTGTGATGCTCAGGAAAACCATCCCCCTCACCCTCTGACACTTGTTTATCCTCACTTCTCACTCTGGTTGTGGCCTTACTCACACATTCTGACTCTGCTCACAATATAGAAAGTTGGCATCCGGGTTGAAGCCATAATGCAGCGCTAGATATTTGCTTTGCATGAAGCCAGCTCCCCTTGGGCAGAATGAACGGTTTTAGAGGCCAGGACCCAACTGACACAATTTCCCAGGGTTTTTCAGTGACTTGCTTTCTTTTTCTTCTCCAAGGACAGGTAAGCATCCGGCTCTTTCAAAATTGGTTCCCTGATCTGTAGACCGGATGTTGATGACTGAGGCTCTGCTGGGGTCAAGGAAGATGCTGGGACAGAAACGGCCTGTCTGGAGTCAGTATATCAAATTGAGATGGTGGGATCTGATAAGGGCAGTGAACTGGGAGGGCAACAAGTGATGAAATCACTGCAAGTTCTCAAAATATTTCAGAAGAATTCAAAGCATGTTAATGTTGTTTCCTATTATAATAATTATGTAAATACTTGAAACATATTTGGGCCACAACAAGCGATGCTCTGGAATCAAACCCGGGTTGGCCACGGACAGGGTAAGTGCCCTCCTCGTTGGACTATCGTTCTGGCCCACTGATATTTTTTTCACATGGGCTACACTCCATTAGAATTTGGGGGCTGCTAGGGCTATAACTAATGGTGCTTTGGGGCACATGCAAGCGTGAGAGATGGAACTCAGGGCTTCAGATGAGTGAGGCATGTATTCTACCACTTGGGCATTTTTCTCTAACCCAGATAAACTGTGTATTTTGAGGAAAAACTTGAAAATTACCTGAGCCAGTCGTGACTTGCACCATCTTTTCACCGATAGCCCAGTGAAAAATAAGAAAAACATTTCATACACCACAAAGGCAGAGCTCAAAAGCATGATTTTAATGCAAATATTTCTATATATCACTAGTTATAATAATGTTACCACCATGTGCTGCTGAAGTGCCAGATGTTAAGCGTCATGGAGTTCTTTTTGCAGATCAGCAGGTAATTATAGTGGAGTGTCAGTCCACAAAAATATCACTGAGAGAATAGAATGTTTCCCCCATTCTAATTGCAAAAGGAAGAAAATTAAGATAACTAGAAAAAGGATAAGAAATGTACATATTGGGGGTTGGAGCGATAGTACAGTGGGTAGGGCATTTGCTTTGCACGTGGCTGACATGAGTTCAACCCCTGCCATTTCCTACTATACCTCAAGCACTGCCAGGTGTGAATCCTGAGTGCAGAGCAGGGAGTAACACCTGAGCATTGCTGGGTGTGACCTCCCAAAAAGAAAACAAAGAAAGAGAAAGAAATAAATATTGTTATCATGCTAAGTTCTGAAATGAGTCAGAAAGAGCGGGACAGACATAGAATGACTGCACTCATTTGTGGAATATAAACATGAGACTGACACCCAAGTGCAGTACACACAAGGCCCAGGAATATTACTCCATGGTTGGTAGCCTGCCTCATGAGCTGGAGAGAAGGCAGGTGGAATAGTGAAGAGATTGCTAATTCATGATGGTTGGAAGGATCACTCGGAATGGGAGATGTGTGTCAAAAATAGATAAAGGACCAAAGGTGATAGCACCTAATTATCTGTATTGCAAACCATAATGCCCAAAAGTAGAGAGTATTGGGGAGATTGTCTGTCATAAAGGTAGGGGGGAGACATTGGTGGTGGAAAATGGAGGGATGGGTATTTGATCATTGTATGACTGAAACTCAAACTCAAGCTTTCTGGCTATATCTCACAGTGATTCAATAAAAAAGAAAAGAAATGTTAATATTGTATCTGCCTAAGACCATTGTGTGCCTTGCTTTTTCCCTTTTCTCACGTGTACATATTTCTACTTAAGTAATTAATTTGATGGTGCAAGGCTTGCAACTCACTACTGAGCCACATCCCTGACCAATATATTTAAATTTGAAATTTGTGAGCCTGATTTGATAATAATCATCATTACTCTGTGTCTTTTCAGTAGACTTAAGTCACAGTCATAGATTTTTTTAAAAATTTTTATTAGTGAAACACCATGAGGTACAGATGTAGACTTACAAATTTTTGTGCTTGGATTTCAATTATACAATGATCAAATATCCATCCCTCCACCAGTGCCCATTTTCCACCACCATGGGTCCCAGTATCCCTCCCAACCCCAAACTCCGCTTCCCACCCTGCCTCTGTGGCAGGGAATTCTCTTTTGTTCTCTCTCTCCTTTTGGGTGTTGTGGTTTGCAAAAAAGGCATTGAGTGGCAATCATGCTTGGTCTATAGTCTACTTTCAAACTGTAATTTGGTCTATAGTCTAGCTGGGAGGATCCTTCCAACATTTGGTGCTCCGTTCTCTATCTGAGCTCCCTTTCCCCCTAGCATGCGTGGCTGGCCTGCAAGCCATGGAGCAAACCCCCTGGTACTAATCTCGGCCACTCTTGGGTGTTAGTATCCTATTTTGTTACTTTATGTTACCCGGATGAAAGCAATCTTTCTATGTCTATCCCTCTCTTTCTGACTCATTTCACATACCATGATACTTTCCATGTAGGACCACTTGTATGTAAATTTCATGATTTCATCTTTTCTAACAGCTACATACTACTCCATTGTGTAGACGTACCAAAGTTTCTTTAACCAGTCATATATTCTTGGGCACTCAGGTTTTTTCCAGATTCTAGCTATTGTAAAGAGTGCTGCAATGAACAAACAATTGCAGATGTCACTTCGACTATACTTTTTTTGCCTCTCTGGGATATATTCCCAGGAGTGGTATTGCTGGGTCAAATGGGAGCTCAATTTCTAATTTTTTGAGAATCGTCCATACTGTTTTCCAAAAGGGCAGAACCAGTTGGCATTCCCACCAGCTGTGAAGGAGGGTCCCTTTCTCGCCACATCCATGCCAACACAGGTTGCTTAAGTTCTTTTGGATGTGGACCAGTCTCTGTGTTGTGAAATGATATCTCATTGTTGTTTTGATCTGTATCTTCCTGATGATTAATGATGTAGAGAATTTTCTTATGTGCCTTTTAGCCATTCGTATTTCTTTTTTGAGAAAGTTTCTGTTCATTTTGTTGCCCGATTTTTGATGGGGTTGGATGTTTTCTTCTTGTGGAGTTCAACCAGTACTTTGTATATCCTTGATAACAACCGCTTGTTGATGTGTATTCGCCGAATATCCTTTCCCATTCTGTGGACTGTCTTTGTATTTTGGTCACTGTTCTTTTGAGGTACAGAAACTTCTTAGTTTAAGATAGTCCCATTTATCTATCTCTGTTTTCACCTGCTTGGCCATTGGAGTGACATCTTTGAAGATACCATTAGCTTCAATATCATGGAGGGTTTTGTCAACTTTGTCTTCAATGTACCTTATGGATTCCGGTCTGATATTGAGGTCTTTAATCCATTTTGATCTTATTATTGTACATGGCGTTAAGCAGAGATCTGAGCCTACGTTTTTGCATGCAGCCATCCAGTTTTGCCATCACAATTTGTTAAAGAGGCTTTCCTTGCTCCAGTTCACTTTTCTTGCCCCCTTATCGAAGATTAGATATTCATATGCTTGGGGAGAGATGTCAGTATATTCAAACCTGTTGCATTGGTCTACAGCTCTGCCTTTGTTCCAATACCATGCTGTTTTAATTATAACTGCTTTTTAGTAGAGTTTGAAGTTAGGGAGGTTGATTCCTCCCATTTTTCCCCCAAGAATTGCTTTATCTATTCTTGGGGGCTTATTGTTTCATATAAATTTCAGGAGTGTTTGCTCCATTTCTTTGAATAATGTCATAGGTATCGTAATAGGGATTGCATCGAATTTGTACAGTGATTTGGGAAGTATTGCCATTTTGACAAAGTTAATTCTCCCAATCCATGAACAGGGGATATTTTTCCATTTCCTTGCGTCCTGTTTTATTTCCTGAAGTAGCGTTTTGTGATTTTCTTTGTACAGGTCCTTTACTTCCTTAGTTAAGCTGATTCCTACGTACTTGATTTTCTGAGGCACAACTGTGAATGGGATTGTTTTCTTCATGTCACTTTCTTCTCTTTCACTATTTGCATATAGGAAAGCCATGGACTTTTGGGTGTTGATTTTATAGCCTACAACGTTACTATACTAGTCTATTGTTTCTAGGAGTTTCTTGATAGAGGTTTTAGGGTTCTCTAAGTATAGTATCATATCATCTGCAAATAGTGAGAGCTTGATTTCTTCCTTTCCTACTTGGATGTCCTTAATATCTTTTTCTTGCCTAATCGCTATTGCAAGTACTTCCAGTACTATATTGAACAGTAGTGGAGAGAGTGATCATCCTTGTCTCATCACTGATCTTAGGGGGAAGGCTCTCAGTTTTTCCTCATTGAGGATGATGCTTGCTGTAGGCTTCTGGTAGATGGCTTTAACTATATTGAGGAAAGTCCCCTCTATCCCCATTTTGGCGAGGGTTTTCATCATAAACGGGTGAACAGTCATAGATTGTTGAAAAATGAATTTTATCAGACTTAAAAATAGATCTTCACAGATAATCAATGAAGATCAAGGCCTGTACTTGTCTTCCCCAGGCCTACTTATCCGTTGGCTGAAAGGAGGAACGATCATTTAGAAGGCATTTTGTAAACATCAAGAAACTCCCAGTTTGAAGTAACAGTTCTCCACCTCGCTTTCCTGAGTATAATATCACATTTTTCCACCCCCCAGATAGAACTATTTGAGAAAAAGCAGAGATGCAAGAACCTGGATCCAATGATGGTGTGGTCAAATCCTGTTACTGGACTTCCTCTTGCAAAGGAGATAAGTGGGAAGAATAGATTCCATCTGAGGTCATCTTGTCCTCCTGGCATCGATTTTATCCTGCCTGGTGTGTGTTCACCAGAGCGCTTCCTGCTGGAGGACAGTTTCTGCAGCCATAGAGAAGGTGGGAAGAGGGACCAAGGGGCCGGTTTTAGCATCATTCAAAAACACATGTCAGGTATAATAAAGAAGTGGACTTATCAGTGGGAGGTTTCTCTGTCTCTGTCTCTCTCTCTCTTTAGCTTTTTCTTTGGTTACACCCTGTGATGGCTCAGGGGTTACTCCTGGCTCTGTGTTCAACAATCACTCCTAGCAGTGCTTAGGGGCCCCCGTGGGATGTTGGGAATCGAACCTGGGTTGGCTGCATGCATGGCAAGCACCTTACCAGCAGTACTATTGCTCCAGCCCCCATCTATTGAGTGTTCTTGGTGTTAGGCTTCTAAAGTACAACATAATGTTTATTTGAGTTAGTAAAGCATGGTAGAGTGAACACCATTCCTTTGAAACCAGACAGGTAGAAGAGAAGCGGGATTATTTGATGGTTCTAATTCTTAGGCGCATCCTAACCAACCGTGACAGAAAAGCACATTCTTCCTTTGGTTTTCCTTTCCTTTGGCTTCTAGGAGCTGTTGACTCAGCTGCCAACACGAGGTCCAACATCAGGATTCAGTCCCAAACTCTAAACTCTTCTGCTAGGTTGAGCACTGCAATTGGTGAGGACAGGAAAGACTTGCAGATAGACACGGTCACAGGTCACCTTCTCCTTGATATATTGTTGGGGAACAGAATGTAGGTATTGGGTTTTTGAGACATAGCTGACTGTGCTCAGGGACCTCCCATGGTAGTGTGGGGGAGGATATGCCAACCCGAGTTGGTTGGGTGCAAGGCCTAACCCATGATCAAATCCTTGACTTTTATCTTTGGGATAAAATAAATGAAAAAGAAAATATCTCTGGGTGGGTGAAAATTGTGTTTAAAGCAGCTTTTGGCTTAACAGGTGACAGCATTAGGCATTTTGGCTGCTGATGATACTAATATTTTCCTATTAGGCAACACAAATAAGGAAATTAAACTAAATTAAAAATATCAGCAGCATTAGTTATTGCATTTGATTCTTTTATTTCATTTAGAGCATTACAGTGCTATGCTTTTTTTTGAGGTAGGCGTCAGATTTTGACACCAAAGTGTGTTCAGGGCTTACTCTTGGTCCAGTGCTTGGGATTCAAACTCAGTGTACTTTCTGGGGACCTTGTGGTGCCAGAGATGGAATCTGGCTCTCCTCAGTGAGATACAACCCACATTGAGCTCTTTCTCCAACCTTCTGTGTTGGCTTCTCATCTGAGAAAGGATAGCAGAGTCGGGCTGTAGACAAATTGCCCTGCAGCATAAAGACTGAGTTTGGAGGAGCGAATCTGGATGCAGAATCATCCAGGGATGGTTTAGGCTACATGCAAGGCCAATGTCCAACTCACTGTACTATCACTCCAGCCCAATTTCTGTAACTTTAATTCTCACTTCTCCTCTTCATCCTCAACTCAAAGCACTTTATACCTTTACACCTGATACCTGCTGCATCCTGAATTTTCTTTTGAACTCAGTGAATATTCCTAAATTTCTCATTGAACACTTCCATTTGCACTATCCTCAGCGGTACCATCCAACACAATAGCCTTTCATCCCATGCTATATTATTACGATCACGACCATCCTGTTGTTCGTCGATTTTTTCGAGCAGGCACCAGTAATGTCTCCTTCTTCCTAGCCCTGAGATTTTAAAAGAGGCATTTCAGTGCTTTTTCAGTATTAGGAGAATGAGACCCATCATTGTTACTGGTATTGGCATACTGAATATGACACGGGAAGTTTGCCAGACTCTTCCGTGAGGGCAGGATACTTTTGGTAGCCTGCCAGGTTCTCCAAAAGAAAGATAATAAGATGTTGGGTGGTCGCAAATGCGGCCACGTGCTTCTGGGAGCTGGGTTTTATACTCTCTGAATCTTGGTCATTGATGGGACCAACCTGGTGCTGGTGGCAGCTGGTGGGTGTGACGGCTATCTACTGGAAGATGGGGCTAAAGTCTCTAAGCCATGCTATATTATATATATTTTTCTTTATTTGCAGGAGATTTTTCTTTTTCTTTTTTCTTGTTTTGGATCACGGTGAGATACAGTTACAAAGCTTTCATGATTGAGTTTCAGTCATACAATGATCAAACACCCATCTTTCCACCAGTGCGAAATTTCCACCAATGTCCCCAGTATCCCTCCCGCCACCTTCAACGCATTCCGTGCCCTGCCTCTGTGGCAGGCACCTTCCTTCTTACTATCTATACTTTGAGGCATTATGGTTTGTAATACAGATACTGAGGCCATTACGTTTGGTCTTTAGTCTAATTTCAGCACACACCTCCAATCCTGAGTGATCCCTCCAACCATCATTGACTTAGTGATCCCTTCTCTATCCCAGCTGCTTTTTCCCACCATTGTGGGAATCTGGCCCTTTAACTGACCAAGGGCCTACGTGCCTGTGGTAGGTATGGCTATCTTGACCTATATGACCCTCAGCAGGTAAAGCCTGTGCTAGGTAGAGCTATCCTGACCTACGTGACCCTCGGCAGGTAAAGCCTGTGCTTTGTATGGTTATCCTGAGAAAACATCTGTCATGGCTGTAACTGACAATGATTAACTTGGTATAAACTTTGTAATGCATGGTATGTCAAACTTATAGACTCTGTAACTTTCCTAGCCACATATGGGCACGTCCCTTTTTGTGTAACTGCATTGTGCTTTTCCTGTACTGCTAGGTATTTAAGCCCCTGCTGCCCTGAATAAAGTTCTGTTATGTCCTATCCTATCCTGTCTGCTGTCCTGTCTGCTCTGTCCTGTTTTCTCTGCATTATGTCTCTTGTGTCTTGTGTTCATTCGGTCAGTCCTTCCCTGCACCTACGGATCCTAGGGCCATCTCCGCGGGAGAGAGTGGGCTGGCGGGGCCCCCCGCAGTATCTCACTTCACTCAAGTGAGAAAAGGAAACTGGAGTACTGACCTCTGTCGATTATCAAGACTCAGGGATGCTGTCTCATTTGCCAGGGCACCGAAAATCAGATGAGCTGGACACGTAATGCCATTTGGAGACGAACGCTGGACTAGAGCCGTTACTGACTGAATTCCACAGGACATCAAAAGATCACGTGGCTGCCCACCTATGAGATGGTCAGACTTCTTCATCAAGACCCTGAATGAACGGTTTTAGGTTCTTCGTGTTCCTGGAGCGAGCAGATGCCATTGGGCTACACTAGCACGCGACAGGGACAAGTGGAGATGTTACCGCTGCCCGCTTGAGCAAATCAATGAGTAACGGGATGTCAAGTGATTTTAAGTGTAGAGTTCATGCCCAATTCAATCAGTTTAGTCAATGGCCAAATAAATATCAGTACTCCTACATTAAAAAAAAAAAGACATTACTGAGTGGCTCGATTTCCTTTATGACAGTGAAAGTGGTATCAATTATTCTGAAAATTAGATGGTTTTGTGAAGTAACACGAGTAAACATCAAGAAAAGAGTCATCTATTCTAGAAAATCTACTGTCATTGGGAAAGGGTACCAGTGTTGTCAGTAGGTGTGGCAGAGAGCAGGATGAGTGATTGTGGGTGATTGTGGGTGACAGTTGATTCAAGATTAGCCCATCATTGGGCTCAGAGCGTTAGTCCCATGGAAGGACGTGTGTCCTGCCCGCAACTGACCCACTTTTGATCCGAGGCATCCCACAGGGTCCCCTATGATACATTAGGAGTAATTCTTGAGTATTAATTCTTGAGTGGAGAACCTAGCTTGCCAGGCTCTCCAAATAGCATTACGTGTCCAGCTCATCTGATTTTCGGTGATGAGCATCACTGGGTATGTCCCCCAAACAAACAAATGCAAATAAAATATTTTTGACATCCTGAAGTATTTCTTTACTACTCACTTCAAACTCCAAAGATTGGTATTATGTTCAACTCTATGGGGGCCTTATGAGGATAAGATAACTAGGAAAGTTGATGTTCAGTGGGTTCTTGGGAAACCCATAAAAAACTAACACCTCTGGGGTCAAATGATAATACAGCAGGAACAGCTTGTCTTGCATGCTGTCAAACAGAGGTCAATCCCCAGGATCCCATAGGGTACCAAGAGCACTGCCATGAGAAATTATTGAATACAAAGCCACAAATAAACTTTCAGCATCACCAAACTTGGTCCCATAACAGAAGCAAAGCAAGAGAGAACGTTTTGGTGGTGGCGGTGGTGACTGTGGATGTGTATGGCAAGCTATTGAATACAATATGCCAGACACAGTAACAACAAAGTCTCCAATGGAGACGTTACTGGGCCCGCTCGAGCAAATCGACGATCAATGGGAGGACCTTTACCTTTACCTTTTACCAGCAAGTTATTCCACATCGAAAAATGCTAAAGAGCAGACAGACAAATTGTCTAATAAAAATGAACTCCAAGATGGGCCAAGCAATAGTGTAAATGGGTAGGGGCTTGCCTTGGACAAGGCAGACCCAGGTTCAACTGTCCAACATTCCATATGTCCTCTGAGCACCACCAGGGATGATTTCTGGGTGCAGAATTAGGAGTAACTCCTGAACATTGCCAGATGTTGCTCTGTCATTGTCACTGTCACTGTCCTCCCGTTGTTCATCGATTTTGCTGGAGCGGGACCAGTAACATCTCCATTTATTTGAGACTTGTTGTTACTGTGTTTGGCATATTGAATAGGTCACGGGAGCTTGCCAGGCTTTGCTGTGTGGGTCAGAGACTCTCGGTAGCTTGTTAGCTTGTCGAGCTCTTCGATAGGGGCAGAGGAATCGAACCCGGCTTGGCCGGGCTGGCTGCGCGCAAGGCAAACGCCCTACTGCTGTGCTATGTCCCAGCCAAATGTTGTTCTAAAAAAACATTTTTAATTAACTTCAAGGCAATCATATCCCAAAGTAGTTTAAAGTCGTGGTAATTTTCCTGTGTCACCTTTGAAATAGCCAGAGGATGAACCACTTGTCAGGAAAATGAGGAAAGGATGATGAGAGGCAAACAATGGGAAAAAGCATAGCATGGTTTTTTGGGGTTTTTTTTTTGCCTTTTGGGATCACACCCACTGTACCATCATCACTCATCTTTTGATAGGTTTCAGGGAAAAGTAATGAATAGTGATGTCATTTTGTGCTGTGAATCCTAAGTATACCGATTCTCCAAGTAAACAAGAAATGATATTATGTAGGAGAGTTATTAGATTTTGTACACTTTATCAATAATACTCAAGTACAACACATTATAATTTGGTATTTACTAGAACTGGATTACACAATAAAAAGAACATTAAAAAAAACATAAGCCTTGGGGCTAAAGCAATCTCTAACAATCCCCAACCTGCGGTGTCCCTGTGCCCTGGTGCATTTGGGACTGACAGGCGTTCCCAGGTGATGAACAGAAGAACAGGTTGCAGACTGTTCACCAGAAAACAAACTTTCTTGAAAAATAAACACGGCTAATGTGGGGAAAGAGGACCTGCTAAAAAGTGGGGGAGAGAGATAGAATGGGAAACAATGCAGGGTAATCACAAAGGAGGAGTTGAATGCAAGACTGACTTTAACACACATGGAAAATTGTGCAAGTCCCTGGGAATGATGAGCCATGAATGCACTGAAATGGGTGGCAGTAATTCAAATAACATAATCTCCAGCAAGGAAGTAAATTGGACCCATAGACAAGCTGAACTGCTCATAATGATTACACACAGCAATTTCAAATTATGGGGGGAGGGTGCCCCTTCTGGGAATGCCCTATGCCATCTCTGGAGCAGTGTCTCTGAAACCCTCCCACCTGCAGGAGAAGCCGGGGATCTGTATTCAACAGGGTGGCACCGTCCTGATGACTCAAAAACAGTGCCTGCGGGAACCCAACACACAAGGATACACTTGCCTTGCACAGGCTGACCAGAGTTTAATTCCCAGCACCATATATGGGTCCTCAGTCTCATCAAAGATTTATAAATGTACACTATAATTTATGACATATATAAATAAGTGAGCAGGGCTGAAAAGATAATACAGCAGGTTCAATACCCATATCCCATATACTACTCCAGACCAAAGGTATAATTCTTTGAGTGCAGTGTTAGGTGTAAACACTAAGCATCACTGTGACTAAAAAAAAGTATATATATATATATATATATATATATATATACACAAATATATGTATATAAGCACAGCAGTAGGGCATTTGTCTTGCGTGCAGCTGGCCTGGCCAAGCTGGGTTCAATTCCTCTGCCCCTCTCGGAGAGCCTTGCAAGCTAACGAGAGTATCTTACCCACATGGCAGAGCATGGCAAGCTACCCATGACATATTCGATAAGCCAAACACAGATATATATATATATATATATATATATATATGATTTAGAGATTCCATTAGTATTCAGGCTAATTTTTTTAATTCTCAAGAATTATAATTTACACCATGAGTGATCCTTGAGTGAAGAGCCAGGAGTAAGCCCTGAGTACTGCTGAGTGTGGTCAAGAATAAAAATAAATGAAAGAAAATTAGAACTATCTTATCTGGTTAAGCTCAGTTAAATGATTTTTGGGTTGTTTGGGTATGTGTTTTATGAATTTTAGAGTTTTGATTTTGGTGAGAATTTTCTATTATAATACCAGATGTTCTGATTCATGAAGATGTTATGTATTCATGTGTCTTTTTCTATCATCCAAAAACATCTTTCTATGAGTTTAAAAAGTTTTGACCAAGAATTTCTTAGACCAATTGGAATTATTTTATAGGAGTAATAGCATTGAAAATACTTTAACTTTTCAACGACTTTGTGGATTGTGTTATCATGATAGTTTTCTTTTAGAGGTTCCAATTAGTAACTAATGTGAATCATTCATTAATAGTTAATCTCTAACAATTTATAATTTTCAACATTTATCTTCTTTATTGCTTTATTATACTATTGAGGATAACAAACACTGTCCTCCCGTTGTTCATCGATTGGCTCGAGCGGGCCCAGTAACGTCTCCATTGTGAGACTTCTTGTTACTGTGTTTGGTACATTGAATACGTCACAGGCAGATTGCCAGGCTTTGCTGTGCGGGCAAGATGCTCTCGGTAGCTTGCCAGGCTCTCCAAAAGGGGCGGAAGAATCGAACTCGGCTCGGCCGGACTGGCTCTGTGCAAGGAAAATGCCCTACAGCTGTGCTGTCACTCCAGTCCTACTGTTGAGGATACAATTGAACAAATTGAGCTATCAAAGACAGTATAATGCATGACCAAGAACAGATTTGTACACTGTTCACTATAACCAGAAGCTAGAAACAACTCAAGTGGCCAAAACAAACAACTGGTTAAAGAAACTTTGGTACATTTACACAATGGAATACTACATAGCAGGTAGGAAAAATTAAATCATGACATTTCCTTATAAGTGGATGGTCATGGGGAGTATCACACTAAGTGAAAGGATTCAGAAAGTGTGGAACAGACATAGAATGACTGCATTCATTTGTGGAATATAAAAAAAAAATGTGTTGAGACTGATAACCAAGGACAGTAGAGATAAGGTCCAGGAGTACTACCCAATGTTGGAAGTCAGCCTCATGAGCTGGAGGAGAAGGCAGCTGGTATAGAGTGGGGATCCCTGAGTTAATGATGGTTGGAAGGATCGCTCAGGATGGGACATGTGTGCTGAAAGTAAATTAAGGACCAAACGTGATAGCCCCTCTGTATCTATATTGCAAAATCATAATGCCCTAAAGTAGAGAAAGAGTATTGGGAAAATTGCCACAGAATCAGTGGGAGGGCTGGGTGGGATACTGGGGGCATTGGTGGTGGAAAATGTGCACTGGTGGAAGGATGGGAGTTCTATCATTGTAGGACTGCAATTCAAACATGATAGTTTTGTGACTGTATCTCATGGTGACTCAATAAAAAAGAATTATCATTTATAATCCTTCTTTTCTTAACTCAGTGAAGAATTGGTTGTTCCCACAATAAATCCTGAGAGAAAAGTGATTACTCTCCAAAAGTGATCAAAGCTATTTGATCAGAGCAATGAGAGCCTGAGTCTAAGTCAGCACCACCATAGACCATATGTTTCCCGTGGAACCACAGACAGCCCAACCGGATTCTGTAGCCTTTTCGGGACCCTTAAGGGTGCCCAGTCATGGAACCACAGACTTGAATCAGAGGCGAGGATGCCTCTGACCGCTCATTCATTCACACACACATTCCACAAAGGACATGACAAAGGGGCTCGGGTGGTGGGGGGCTTATCCAACCCAGTGACCGACTCTTATACCTATTATGAGACTGAATACATAATTCTCCCCTGATGCCGCCCCATAGACCTCTATAATGAGGCAGGGGCTTGTACCCACTCGGCCTCGAACGAGACGGGGATTTTTGATTAGGCATGCACTTACCTTTCTGTGTGTCCCGGTGGCCACCGCTTCCTGAAGGGGAGTTTGGCAGTCGTCTCCCAGACACCGCCCCGCGTGGGCGCCGGTTACGGGGGAACCGCCAGACCACTCTCTGGCCTGTGGAGATGGCCTTAGGATCCGTAGGTGCAGGGAAGAACTGACCGAATGAACACAAAGCACAAGAGACATAATGCAGAGAAAACAGGACAGAGAAGACAGGACAGCAGACAGGATATGATAGGACAGAACAGAACTTTATTCAGCTTCTCACAAGATACTCCAGGCATAGCTCTTTTGATTCCTCTTTGGAAAACCCAAATAGCATTCTCATCCTGTTTTCATAGGGCCCAGATCTCTGAGGCATATGTTAATGCAGGAATCCGGTGGAGTGGGAGACATGTGCCTGGAGATAGAGGTTCTCCGTCCTTTTAGCTAATTGAGAGAGAATGGAAAATCAGGAACGAGTTCGTTTCTCATGAACATTGTCTTTGTGAGATTTTGCTGTAGTCCAACCTTTCCACATTCACGGTCGAAGTTGGCCAGCATTCGTGCCGCTTAGCTTATGTTTGGTGTTATTAGAAAGAGGTGGTGTAGATTCTGACCGTCTATCTTCACTCCCATTCCTTCCAATTCCAGTACTGCATGATGTTCTCGAGGGTGGCATTGAAGACTTTCAGTCAAATGGCATCGCCCTGCCAAACACCTCTCTTTATGTTGATGATCACTTCCTTGTATTCTACACGGTGAATTCCACATGACTTATTTTTTTTTAATTAGATATCCATGAGATAGACCATTCCAAGGCTGTTCATAACTAGGTTTCAGTCTTACAATGATTCAGCACCCATTCCTCCACCATTGTACATTTCCCACCACCAGGGTCTTCTGTTTCCCTACCAGCATCCCCAATCCCCACCCCAAACCCCAGGGACTTTCCTTCTTGTCTCCCTTTCCTTTTTCTTTTGTGCATTATATACTCAAATGTCTTGAGTGAGACATTTATATACTGCTGACAAATTGGTTCTTATCTTCATTTGAGCTCTTTTATACATTTTCTTAAACTCCCATTTTATGCGTTCAGTAAAATTATTTGGAACTCACTGAATAATTTTTCCATTGCTTTGTTTCCACTAACTCAATTTTGTTTTAAACATTTTATTTATTTATTGGATTTTTGAGGTCACACCTGGCAGTTCTCATTGGTTCCTCCTGGCTCTGCACTCAGAAGTTGTTCCTGGTATTGCTTGGGAGACCCCATGGGATGCCGGAGTTGAACCAGGGTCAGCGTGTGCAAGGAAAATACCTTACCAGCTGTGCTATTACTGAAGCCCAAACCCTACTGCACTATTATTCTTTTGGAGGACTTTTCCAGGGTTGGAGAGATAAACAGTGGGATAGAACACTTGTCTTGCATATGGGTAACCAGGTTTGATCTCCAGCAACCCATTACCTGAGGAATGGGTCACAGTACGTTCATTGTTTCCATAGAGCCACTTCAGTACTCTCAAAGGTGAATATTTGAAATCATATTATAAATGAAATAAAGGAGGCATAGAGCAATAGTTCATTTCATTTTCATTTCATCATCCTGTTATTCGTCGATTGCCTCGAGCAGGCCCCAGTAACGTCTCTTTCATCCTAGCCCTGAAATTATATTCAAGGCTCTTTATGAGAATGAGACCCATCATTGCTACTGGTATTTGGCATATTTGGTACGCCACGGGGAGTTTGCCAGACTCTGAGCAATAGTATCGGGGGTAATGTGCTTGTCTTGAGAGCAGCCAATCCCGGTTGGAGATCCAATCATAGCCAGATGAGCTTCCCATTCTCGTTTCCCAAGAAATAATGGAAATAACATTTCACTTACAGGTGCAACTTTCTCCAATGTGTTTTATTTAACTCACAGTTCATTTATCTCAGTCTGTACAGTAAGCTGTGGACTTGGATATGTTGTCAGAATAAAATATTATTTTCTTTTATTCTACAACAAAATATCTTTACACACCCACCATTTTTCTCCTGGTCACACATGCTGATGCTCAGGACCCATTTCTGGCTCAGAAGTCAGAAATAACTCCTGGCTCTGCATATGTTCAGATCATGTGCAAGGCAAGTGCACTACACACGGCGCTATATCTCCAGCCTCACAAAATGGAAACTTTGCAGTGGGATTTTTCTACCCTGAGCACTTTGTGTCAAAAAAGCTGTGAGAGTTATTCAGCTCAGATGGCAGTGGTTTGTGGAGATTTCCTCATCTTTACAAAGGTGCAGATCAGAAAGGGTCATCTATGATTTTTAACCAGCAAAAAAGGACAGACCATTGGATAGCAGGAAGAGACTAAAACAGCGATGTTTTCTAACCCTTGTACCTCATGATTGAATGATACATAAACAGTAATACAGCAGTAAAAAAAGACAAAACAGCTGACTTGGATCAGGATGGTGTGGGTGGCCTTGATCTCCAGAGAAGATTGTGAGCAGAGACTGTACCTATGGATGTGCTGGACATTCTTGCGATGGTTCAAGAGGAACTTTACCATGGGCACGCTCGTCCAGATCATGAGGAGCACACACAGGAAATCACTAAAAATCATTCCTCCGTGAAATAGAGACGCTTCCAGAGCCTCTGAGACATGGACCTTCAGTGCCATACAGTATTTTAGACTAATAACTCCTTCAATTCCAGTAATGTTGAAAGGGGCCTTCACTCCAGTGATGACCCGGTTATAGATCAGCATGTTGACTACCCAGAAAGAGAGGAAGGCAGAAGAAATGCACGTGTAGATGTTTGATTTGAGCCACGCCCACTGAGCATGGTTGTTGGTTACCACAATGGCTTGGAACACACTGAGGAAAGATGTGGTACAGTGGGAAAGACCCCGGCCCACTCTGTGCAGGAACAAAACTGCCTGACAACCAGTGTCATTTAAAAAATTTCTTATTCTAAAGAAAAATATTAATTCTGGAACCCCTGAGAATAAAACTGTCATTATGTTGGCGAGTGTTAAGTGGGTAAATATCCAATCTATTGGCTTCTTTCTTTGCAGAAGTCTGTTGACATACAGCATGAGCAGCAGTGAATTTCCAATAAAACCAATCATGAATTGGAAAAAAAATAATACTCCCCAAACCTTTTCTTGTAGAACTATTGTGTCCATCAATTCCTTGTTCGTTCGGTAAAGACCTGCAGAAAGTATAAACAACAGATTTGTTGGTGAACTTGAGGGAAATGTCATGACACGCAGCATCAATATGTCTAAGATATTCTTGCTCAGTAAAACGTGAAAAATGCTGTCATTTTTCAAAATATGAAGCATTATTCCAAAAAGAATTTTAAGAGGGTTATTGACATCACTGAGGAATAGTTATTGCTTCCATGTATTTCGGATTTGATTTTTGGGTCTAGCCAGCAACGGCTGTCAGTTACTCCTAGATTGGAATTTAGGAATCATTCCTGGCATGCTTGGAGGAAAGTATGGGATGCCTGGGATCCAATGGAAAGCCCTCTCCACACTGTAATATGTCTCTTGCCCTGTTTTTTCCATTTTTGTAAAATTATTCCAGTTGACTATTTTCAGTGAAGTAAATTTGGTATTTTTTTGAAAAATTTTTAAATCAGTTGTATATTTCATGTCATAGAGATATATTTAAGTCTTATACAACTTAAATGGATTCTATTTAACTTGACACCATTAATACATTTACATAATATGTATATGAAATTGAAAACCATTCAAGTTTTTTTTTCTTCTTTGGGTTTTCGGGTCTCATTGGGCGATCCTTAAGATTACTTCTGGCTCTGCACTGAGGAATGACCTCTGGAGGTGCTCAGGGAACCGTATGGGGTAATGGGGATCAAATTCTTTCCTATCACAAGCACGGCAAATGCCCTAACCAATGTACCTTCTCTCTGGCCCCTTTCAAGTTGTTTTAATCACAGAATTGGATGCCCATTTTACATGAAATCATTCTGGCCTCTCCCCAGATCCTGTCTTAGAGTATCACAGAGTATCTGATTCTGTTGATTTCTTTTCTGAGTCTTTTCTATCATTCCCTCCAGTGCTCCAAAATAGTTTGATTTGAGAGCCCTGACCAGTGAGACTGGTCACATCGAATGCGACAAATACATCAGGAGTGCCCAAGCTTTAGAGTCACCAAAACCGGTAGTGTAAAGGGCGTCCTTTTGTCATCCAAATCGCTCCAGTATCCTGGTTCCCGTCATGTGAGCCGCATTGAAGCTGACAAACACATTAAGCACTATGAGTAGACACGGCACAATTAAGGGGTGCATGAAGACAGAGACCTGATATTTCACATAGACTATCAGTGACAGCCTTGAAGGATAGATTCTGTGAAAATTTGCTATTCTATTCTGGCCAGGAATGGCTGTCTGCTTCCCTCTGGTCTAAACTTGTTTTTCTTAGGGGACTACCCTGACATTGAGGTTTCTGTTAGGGGGTAAATTTCCCAAAACTTAGTATTCATTACCTGTGTAAATTCAAAAAAGACAGCAGCAGTGGCGACTCTATCTCACCTGCCACCGGGTTGGGTGGTCTCACACCTCTTCCCCCATCCCAGGAGGTCGATGGCGATGGGCAGGTAAAGGAAGGAACGAGGGCCAGGCTGGTTGGTCTTAGTTGCAGTTTATTCCTATCCTCTCTCCATTCATTCCTGTCTCTCTCCTCTGCCTCCCTTTGCCCATTCTTTATATAGTTTCATTATATCTCCCAGCATGAGGAATTGGGGTAACAATTACACATAGGTGTGGTCACAATCAAAAGGGGTAGAATTCTTTCCCTTGGGGAAAGCCGCTTCTCAGATAGATTCTGATTATCAGATCAACCCACCCTAGAGAGGAATCCCCTTGTTTTGTTTCTGCTCTCCTTGTCCAACAAACATATAAATATATATAATATATATATAATATAAATTGTTTTGTATAGATACAGTAAGAAATACCTTAAACTTAAGGAATTGCCTCCAAGTCCATCTCAATCTCAGACTACAGTGCTCAGGCCAGATAGTCTTTCCTATCCGTAGCAGGGTCATATTCTCGTTGTTACTTTTGGATCATGAGAACATTTGTCTATGATCAAGCTGCTAACTTATAGTTAAGAATTGTGGCACTTTGGCCTGGTCCATTTCGATGCCTGTGTAGTTCACTGCTTGCCCTGGTTCCATTGAGTCCGTCGACGGGACCCTGCTTCTGGGGTGTTAGGAACTAAGGGTAACTGAGGCTTAAGTCGAGAAAGCAGATGCCTGGGAGTGAATAATATTCAAAGCCAATTAAATCCTAAATTACAAAGCATACTGTTAACGTTCTTCCAGTATCTATAGAAAAAGGGCATTGCTCTAAAGTAAACTATTCAAAAGACATAGGAGAGGAGAAGGATAATATTAATTTACAATATAATTTCAGTGTCCTAGAAGGATCTGACCTTACAAACAATTAATAGATTCTGATTAGGGGAAAAGCTGATTATCTGGTTGGGGAGGAGAGCATAGGGAAGAATTTACAGATAAACAAAATGGAAAGGAAGTGCCTCAGGAGCACTGTAATAAACCTGAGTTTCTCATGGCAAGGGGGAAAGGGCAAACCAATATTAAACCTAAAATATTTGGAACTATATCCAACAATTACCAAAGTCTTCTGCCATGTCCATGAATTCATAGGGAATTTGGTTAAGTTCTCAGTATCTTTCCTGAACATTATCTTCATGTAGTTCTCTATGATGTATCACAACATCTCGAGCAACTTTCATGGGGTAGAGCATTTCCTTGTATGCAGCCAACGTGGGTTCGATCCCCCACATCCCAATTGGTGCCTCACACACAACCAGGAGTGATTCCTGTGTGCAGAGCCAGGAGTAAGACTAGAGAATTTTCTGGGGTGGCCCCAAAAACAAACGTGAGTGAGACAATTCTGGGAAAAACACTGAGGAAAAACACAAAGCAAACAACTTTGTGTTGTGGCTGGACTTCTGCTGAAGGAGGCAGAGGATCCTTCTTTGGTCCACATACCATACAACTGTTAGAAAAATGAAGTTCTGAAATTGCTTCTAAATACGTGGATATGGAGAGCATCATGCTGAGAGAAATATTCAAAAGGACAGGGAGAGAATAACTGCACTCTTGTGGGATATAACAATGTGGTATAAGTCTAGCAGCCAAGGACAGTAGATCGAAGGGCCAGGAGGATGGTTGCGTATTGGAAGCCTGTCTCAGGGCTGGGGAGACTGTAGTTGGTTAGAGAAGGGACCAGTATGACAATGATGGTTGAAAGGGATCACTGTGGTTGGGAGATGTGTGCTGAGAGTGGGTAAAGGGACACACACAATGGCTTCTCAGTTAGCTCCAGGCACTGGAGCAGATGGCTTGTTGCAGAAGGCCCAATAAAAGACAGAGGGGGGGGGAAATCCAACTAGAGGGGCCGGAGAGAGAGCACTGCGTGTAGGGCACTTGCCTTGTATGTGGTCAGTACCTATCTTCTTGGTACTGGGATAAATTTCTTAGCTCCGTGGGGTTCGGGGTGGTCTCCTCCAGATAGAAAGTCGGAGTCCAGGGAAATAAATCCTTTTTGAATCAGCAACGGGCTGGAGTGATAGCACAGAGGGTAGGGCGTTTGCCTTGCATGCAGGCCGACCTGGGTTCGATTCCTCCATCCCTCTTGGATAGCCCGGCAAGCTACCACGAGTATCCTGCCCTCACGGCAGAGCCTGACAAGCTCCCCAGGTGTTTTTGATATGCCAAAAACAGTAAGAAGTTTCAGAATAGAAATATTACTGGTGCCCGCTCAAACAAATCGATGGACAACGGGAGGACAGTGCTACAGCGGTAAGTATTAATATAAACAATCACAGCTCACACTATTCCATGATATCTTCAATAATATGACAAAGACATAAAAAAGATTAATATTGATAATGGTAAATTGTTAGATTTCTTCATTCAATATTAATGATCTGCATTGGTTAGTATCGAAACCTTCAAACAAAAATATCATTACGACAGCATAATTAATACAATAGGTAAAAGTTAAAGGATCAGCAGCATAAAAACTACTATAAAACAATAGCAATTGGTGCAAGAAATTGTTGGTCAAAACTTTTTAAACTCTTAGAAACATTTTGTTGGATGACAGAAAAAGACATCTGAATGCATAAAATATTTATGAACAGAGCCTCTGGTATTGTAATAGAAACTTCTTACCAAAATGAAAAACTCTAAAATGTATAAAACAAATCCCCAAACAACCCTAAAATCATTTAATTAAGCTGAAGTAGATAGGATATTTCTAACTTTCTTTTGTTTGTTTTTTGGACCACACTCAGCAGTACTCAGGGATTACTCCTGGCTCTGTGCTCAGTGGGCTGGTGGGATCAGGGACCCTATGAGCTGTCAGAGATTGAATCTGTGTCAGCTGCATGCATGGCAAGAACCCTCCCTGCTGCACTGTGGCTGACGACCCCAATATTCCTAATTACTTGTTTATTAGATCATAGAATCTAAGAAAAATACATAACTTTGGTTGTTTTTGGGCCACACACATGAGAGAATAGTTAAATGTTAATGAGAAATACATGAAAAGGTGGGTAGAATAGAAAGAACGGAAGAGTGAACTCAGAAAACAATGTTTAATCAGAGTGGAAAGGTGAACAGAATTGCTGTAAAAGTGATGACTGAGGATGCAAATATTCTTAGTAAATTGGTATATGTTTTACTAATAGGACTAGTTTTGGCCACCATAAAGTTTTCAAAAATACTTTTAAATGAAAACACAGATTAAGAGCAACAAAAGGGGTCAGAGAGATAGCCCCGTGCATAGGGCACTTGCCTTGCTCGTGGTGGGTTTGGAATTAATTCACGGCATCGTAAAGGGTCCCCAGAACCCACCCAGAGTGATCCCTGAGTACAGAGCCAGAAGTAAGTCCTCAGCACCGCTGGTGTGGCCCCCAAACAACCGAAGTTAAATAAAAGGGAAAGTACAGTAGAATATAACATAACAATGTATATGGTTGAAACTGCAGAAAAGAAAATTGTAATTTGATGGGGCTAGAGTGATAGTGCAGTTGGTAGGGTGCTTGTGTTTCACGTAGCCAAACAACCAGGATTCCATCCCCAGTATTCCCTGAGCACGACCACAGTAATTCTTCTTTGTTTTGCATGCAGCTGACCAGTTACCATCTCATAGGATCCCCCAAGCACCGCCAGGAGTAATTCCTGCATGCAGAGGAAGGAGTAACCCCTCAGTATTGCTTGGTGTGACTCAAAAGCAAAAAACAAAATAAAGAAGAAAAAACCCAGAATATCATAGTATAAAGGAATGTGAGTATAGGAACTCAGGTGAGGTTAGCATTACAATGTATTTTCCAGAGAAGGGAGCACAAAATAAAGGGTGTTGGGAGGTTCCTCCCAGGATGGGAGATGCATGATGAGAGTAGACTATAGACCGAACATAATTGCCACTCAATGCATATTTTGCAAACCACATCACTCAAAAGGAGAGAGGTAATGGAGGGGAATGCCCCGCCACAGTGGTAGGGTGGGATGGGGTTATGGGGGGTGGGAGGGATATTGGGACTGGTGGTGGTGGAGGATGGGTGCTGGTGGAAGGATGGGTACTTGATCATTGTATAACTGAAACCCAAGCAGAAAAATTTGTAAGTCTACAACTGTACCTCATGGTTCTTCAGTAATAAAAATTTAAAACAAAAGGAAAAAAAAGAAAGCGTTTCCCACAAAATCAGCATCAGGAATAACAAATTCTCCATTTATTTTTTCTTTAACTTTTTGGGACACACTTGCTGGATATCAACCGTTAGTGTCTTAGGCTTCACTGGGGAACTGACCCTTTCTCTGCAGTCTTTGAGGGTGGCCAGGGAAGGCCCCGGCGGCTCTCCCTCTTGCTGCCGAGTTCCTGGGGGTCTTAGTCCGCTCCCCCAGCTGGATGGCCCATGACATGGGGCAGACGGAGGAGGAAACAAGGGCCATGCCGGTTGATTCCTGATTGCCCATCAGGCTCAAGGGCTGAAACACCACGTAGGGCTATTCCTCTTCTTAATTAACCTCTTAATGAACATCTTAATATTAGGTATTTTTGTATGGACACAGTAAGAGATGCATTGAGGCTTGTAGGGCAGCTCTCCTGGGAACATCTTGCCACAGACTCAGACTACAGTGCTCAGGCCAGATTAATCATTCCTAACCCTAGCAGGGTCTGAATCTAGTTATTGCTTTTTGGATCATGACAGCATTTGTCCATGTCTGAGCTCTTAACTTATAGCTAAGTATTGTGGCACTTTGGCCAGGCCCATTTTGGTGCCAAGGTAGCACATAGATCACCGCTTGCTCTGGGTCCATCCAGTCTCTCGTGGGGACCCTGCTTTTGGGGGTGCTAGGTCGAAAGTGCAACTGAGGCTTAGGTTGAGGGAACACATGCCCAGGTGGTAAATATCATTTATAGTCAATTAATTCCACATTACAAATATAGCATTTACTGTCTTCTTGTGCCCATAGAAAAAGGACATTGCTCTGAATTAAAACTGCAAAGGACTTAAGGAGAAGAGAGAAACAATATTTACAAGCTAACAGAGCACAAAGAAAGAAGTTATAAATAAACACAAAGGAATGGGAGCACTGTGATGGGAGCAACCCAATAACCCTAGCTCCCTGAGGCAAGCAAAAAGGACAAACCTAAACCATTGCTATCCTATACCATTCCTCCTTCTAGAGAAGCTTCCCATGCCCTTGCTAACATCCCTAAATTGGTTAAAGTCTATCTTCAGCCTTTGCTTTGTCTTGGATATTAACCCTAAGTGCTTTAGGCTTTATCAGTGAATTGCCCCCTTTTCTGGGAGGAAGATACTGCCAGAGAAGCTTAACATGCCCTTGCTGGCAACTCTAATTTGGTTAAAGATTATCCTTAACTTTTCCCTTATGATTTACCTCTCCTTGTCACCAGGCCCCAAGTCAGTCTTGATTACATATAAGTCAAAACTTTCTGGTAAATCTAAACTTTGTATTTGTACTGCTTTGTATCTGAAGTGCTGTAGATTTCTACCTGCTTTTCTATCTCCCCTAAGGAGGAAAGTTCTTTGGTTAAACACAGAAAGACCGTTAATGCTATGCTTCTAATATTTGGGAGTTAATTGACTGTGAAATATATCTACTCCAGGCCATAATTACTTGGTCCTCATTACTTGACTCAGGCTTCATTTTGCTATAGTTCCTAACACCCCAAAAGGGAGGTCCCACCTTGGGACTGGGATGGAACCGGGGTGAATGGCAAAGCCACCCGGTATCGAACTGGGCCATCTAAAAGGCATAAATGCATGGTCCTGATGCAAGTTGTCATAGACTAAGAGACAGGACCCTCATGGGGAAGGACATGCTGAACTGGCCTGAGGACTTAGTCTGGGATTTATGGTAAAAAAAAGACTTGCTTGCTCTCAGAGCCCAGAGAACTAAGTGTTGGGATCTTTTTCTCCTGCTGTGTTCATCCAAACAATTGCAAGAATTGATAACTTATACAACTAGAGGGAAAGATAAGAGCAAAGTAGATGTCCCTGAGAGACAGTGTCTTTTTGAGTTGATCTACCAAGAGAATTTCCTCTGCCAAATATTTTTTATGTAAATGAGCAATCACACCTATGTCCTTACCTCAATCCCCCTTCAGATGTTCTATAAGAATGCTAGCAACTCTGCATTAAAAGGGCCATTCTCATCATCATACTGTGGTCCTCCATCTCCCCATCTCTCTGCTCTATGCTGGGGAGCCCTGGGGAGGCAGGGAGGCAGCTCCGATCCACGGAACACAAACACATCACAGTAGCATTTTTGAACTCACACACATGGTGATGCTCAGGTTTCTACCTGCTCTGCATTCAGGAAATATTCCTGGCGGTGCTCAGGGGACCCTATGGAATGCCAGGGATGTTGGAACGAGGGTCAGCTGTGAGCAAGGGAACCTTCCTAACCCCTGCTCCAGCCCCAGGGAAAGAAAATTTTTCTAAGGAAAAATCCCTGTCTCTTCCCTCAAGTAGGAGCAGAGACAGGAGGTACTTACTGAGTCTGACGCTGGCAAAGTTGACGGGACCCTCTACCCGGCTGCAGGTGAATGCCTGTGTATTAATCCAGGGCTACAAAAACACACCAGTGACTTGTCCCCAGACACTCTGTCACTTTGAGCAAAGAAACTTTCTGATGTGCCCATGGACTCACAAATTACTGTCTGAGTTGCAAATGGATCAATTTAGAAAAGTTTTTAATTAAATTCCCCTCAGGTGTTCACTTCAGAAACTTTCCCATGACATCATCCTGAGTACACAGAGGTCTGCAGGAGCGTAGCAGGAAACAAACTTGGGGATAATTGACTACTCGCAGAGGTATCGAAAGTTCTCATTTTCTGATCATATAGATCTGACAGCCTTTTGGAGAGTAATCACTTTTCTCTCAGGATTTATTGTGGGAACAACCAAATATCCACCGAGTTAAGAAAAGAAGGATTATAAATAATAATTCCTTTTTCATTGAATAACCACGAGATACAGTCACAAAACTTTCTTGTTTGAATTTCACTCCTACAATTCCAACAGTGAACATTTTCCACCACCAGTGTCCCAGTATCAGCAGCCACCCCCCTCCTACTGCTTCTTTGGCAATTTTCCGTATAATCTTTCTCTACTTTTGCGAATTATGATTTTTCAATATACATACAGATGGGATATCACGTTTGGCTCTTGATTGACTTTCAGCACACATGTCTCATCCTGAGTGATCCATCCAACCATCATTAACTCAGGGATCCCCAGTCCATCCCAGCTGGGACCCACATAGCAAAAAAAGCCATAAACTTGATCAAAGTGAAGATTAGAGTCATACAAAGACAGTAATTTGTGAGTCCTTGGGCACATCAGAAAGTTTCCTGAGTTCAAAGTGACAGAGTCTGCAGGGACCAAGTGACTGGTGTGTTTTCATGGCCCTGGATTAATACACAGGCTTTCACCCGCAGCTGGCAGATGGTCCCATCAACTTTGCCAGCGTCAGACTCATTCTATAACCCCTGTCTCTGCTACTGATGGAAGGAAGAGACAAGGAGTTTTCTTTGGAAAAATTTTCTTCCCATGGGGCTGAAGAGATAGAGCAGGGGGTAGGGAGTTTGCCTTGGACGTGGCTGACCAGGATTCAAGATCCCTGACATTCCATAGGTTCCCCCGAGCACTGCCAGGAGTATTTTCTGAATGCAGAGCCAGGAATAACCCGAGCATCATTAGGTATGACCCAAAATGACAAAAAAAGAAAAGAAAAAGAATTTAATTTTCCTGATCCCATATTTGTGGGACACACTTTCTAATACTAAGTAATACTAAGCTCACCTGAGTTCCTTATACTCACATTTTTTATAGTCATAATAATCAGTGTTTTTTAATTCGGTTTTTTATTTTATTTTATTTTTTTTGCTTCCACAGGTGAAAGCAAGCACTCTCACAGCTTTCCTACCGCTGCACCTGTGGAAGCGGCCAGCTTGATCCTTAATGACCCGATCCATACTTAACATTGAAGTAAACCCAAGCGTGGAAAATTCTTAGAGGGAAAAGGGCCTGGGGAGGGACGGAAACGCCCAGAGCGCCATCTCGTGGCGTTTTGGCGGAACTATCGCGGCCCGACTTTCCCATGCTTAAGACTTCAAGCCCTTTTCTTGGCTTCAGTGTTAGATATAGGGTCATTAATGATCGAGCAAGCCGCTTGGGTCGCTGCAGCGGGAGCAGAGCGGTTAGTGCTCTGGGCTTGCGGCCACAGGCCCCTGGTTCTTTCTCTGACTCTCCATACATTCCCACCATCATGCCAGAGTCATTCCTGAATGCAGAGCCAGGAGAACCTCTGCGCATTGCTGGTTTGGTGGCCCCCAAACCATGAACAAACCAAATAAAACCAAAACAGCCTCAGTCCCTTATTGGAGGATTCCCTCACTCCAACACGTGGGACATTGGTGTATCCCTATGTCTTTTTGGTAGAAGAGGTTTGGGGCACCTCAGAATGTGAGGTGATGGCACGTGGGGTTGACTATAACTGGAAACCTTTCCAAAGAGCCGGGTCAAAGACAGAGAAAGTGGACTCAGAACTTTTTTTGTTCAAAGTGAACAGAAAACGACAAAATAATCTCACCCTGCTCGTAGCTGACTAGGTTCAATCCCAGGTACTCAATGTTCCCCAGAACCTTGCGGACCTACACCAAGCAGCCCCCCCCCACCAAAATCCTCGGATCCAGAGCAGTTAGGGTGTTTGTCTTGCACTCAGCTGACCTGGGTCCAATCCCGGACATCCCAGACGGTCTCCCAAGGACTGCCAGGAGTAATTCCTGAGTGCAGAGCCTGAAGTATTCCCTGAGCATCACTGGGTGTGACCTGAAAAGCTTAACATAAATAAATTAAATAAATAAATTCCTTGGCAGAAGTGATGTGTTTAGAATTTCCAGGGAGGGAGATTTCCCAGTCTTAGGCCTATTATTCCTGTGTGAATTAAAATTCTTCTTAACTAACCCCCAGTTCCTCTGATGGCTGTTACCTTCACCACAGACATCGGGAGATGCTGGAATTGAATTCTGGCATCTGCCACCCTCCTCCATGCAGAACAGAAGACTTGGGACTTCTCATGTGTCTAGGAACCCCAAAACTCTCAGGATGGAAGATGGCACCCTCAGCAATTTTGGGTGCTATGCTGTGGGGACTTCGGACATGGAGACCTTTAGAACCGCATTGGTGGGAGACGTCGTAGTGCGGGAAGGCAAGCCTCTCCTGTGTCACCCTGTTCGTTCTTGGGCATCTGGCTCTGGAGCACTGCACACTGGGTGTTCCTCCATGCAGAGAGTGAGTGGGGCGAGCCCGAGGCAGCACGGATATCCGGACACAGTTCATTGCCTGACCCGAGGCCCAGCAGAGCGCTGCAGGGACGGAAGTTGCTGGACTCTCTCATCCCCTCCAGCCCTTGGCAGGTGTAAGCGAGTCGAATGAACCAGAGGCGGCCTCCTCTTGGCACATGGATTTCGGGAGAATGAAGGTAGCACCATCCGGGTTCGGGTCACCCACCAACTCAACTCCACCCCACCCAGTCCACACCTCCTGATCTGGCCTGATGATTCGGGGGAGGGCGTCGGAGGCAGGAGTGGGCAGCGACAGGAGTTGGGCTGAAGGGGACGCACAGAGCTCCGCCACGGGGGCAGTTCCTTCTGGATTCAGACTTCGGTTTCTACACTCGGGGACTCCACATACGCCAGCTCCCCCAAATGTCAGGGGAAGCCAATGAGCAGTCTCTGTCGGATAGGAGGGAATCCATTGGTCAACAAGCAGGTACGGAAGCAGCAGAGTTTTGGGGAGATAGGGCAGGAGGCAGGTTTGGGGGAGCTTTAACAGATCTGAGCTGTAGGTCCTTCATATGGGGTACAGGGGTGCTAAACTTCCAGCTAAACTTCAGCTCTGCCCCCCAAGAGCAGAGGGGAGACGTTTGGGTTCCTCCTGGGAGCCGAAGAAGGAAGGAGCTTCCTCTTGCCAGTCCATGAGGCAGTTGCAGGAGAAGATAAATAGGGAGGCTCGAGGCCTCAGCGCCATTAGTGTCCCCATGGGGTTTTCCCATCTGTCCCGTCTCCCCGACCCCCGAGACTCAACTGCTGAAGCAGATGGGTCCCAGATGGGAGGAGAACTTCTGGCAGGGCTGTCTGAAGCCAGCGGCCGCAGTTTCACCTGGGGGACACAGGGAGACAGTGAAACACAGCCTCTGGGTGCCTCCCACCAGCATCTCTTTTGGGGCGTCAGCACCCTAAGCAATGCTCAGGAGTTTGGAGGGCCGCTAGGGCCATACCTGTGTGTGGGAAACATGTGGTGCCATGGATCAAAACTCGGTCTTTGCACGTGCAAGGCATGCGCCCCGCCTCCTGAGCTGCCTCCCCAGTCCCTGCCCTGGCCCTTGTGGCTTTGTCATCCCAGGCTGAAAACTGGAGGCGTCTGGGTATCTCAGAATGCTTGTGGGCTTCAGGAAAGGTTCGATCCAGCACACACTCTTCAATCAAGTAATGATGAACAGATGGAGCTGGTGGGTAAATGTCCCTGGTTCTCGGCTCCCTCTCAGCCTGTGTGGGGCAATTCCCAAGTGCTGCTGCCTCACATTCTCCCAGATGTCCCCAGTGAAACCAAGCACACACAAGGATGATAATATAAGCAATCTCCCTTGGGGCCACTGCTCCCAGCTTGTCACCACCCACCATCCCCCCTCTTGCCCTCGGGGTGGCTAGATAATACTGGAAACTCCTGCCTCACACAGTCAACATGGGTTCCATCCCTGGTATCTCAGAGGGTTCCCAGAGCCCTGCCAGGGGTGATCCCTGAGCATTGCTACGTGTGACCCCGAAGACAAACAATTATTATTAATTTTGTTTGCAAACTATACCTGGCAGTGCTCAGGGCTGACTCCTGGTGGGTTGGTGGGAGCCTACAGGCTACCGGGGATCAATCCTGGACCAGCTGCTTGCAAGACAAGTGCCTCCCCACTGAACCATCTCTCCGGGCCTCCGGCATCACATAGCTTCGTTCTTTTAAAGTTAGAACAGGTTTTTTTTTGATGCTCTGAGGAAGGAGAGAGAGAGACAGAGAGAGAGAGACAGAGACAGAGAAACAGACAGAGAAACAATTACACAGAGAGAGAACATGTTGGTCCCAAGTAGAGTAGGTCCCAGAGTCAAATGCGGCTATTCGGGTAGAAGGGCTTGTCTTAGCAGCCCTGGGCCAGTTTGATGGCACAGAGGGGAGGCCGCTGGCCATATATGCCATTGACCTGGGTTCTATCCCCAGCATCCCACAGGGTCCCTGCAGGGTCCCCCAAGCACTGCCAGTATTGAGCCTTGATGCAGTGCCAAGGTGCTTGTAATTGTGATTCAATTAAAACACACAGACACACACACACAAACACTTGTTGAATGTGTGAGTCTCTCTCCTTCCTGCCCCTTAAATATACCTCCAAGGATTGGAATGTTCCCTTTGACTCAAGCCTACTTCCAGTTGATTCTCAGTCACTCATTTTGAAACACTAGTCATCCACCTACAACCTCTGTCGCTTTCCCTGCACAAAATTTCTTTGAGCCCAAACCACTGTCCTCTGTCCATAGCTTCTGATCTCTGTGGCACTGCCTAACCCAACCGCTGCTCTATTTTGGTGATGTGATGCTCATGTAAGTCATTTTCAGAGTACCCATCCTCTTCACCCTATGACATTCATTTTTCATCAAATCTCACTCTGGTTTTGGCCTTCCTCACATATTCTGACTCTGCTCAAAATAGAGAAATTTGACGTCCAGGTTGAAGCCATAGTACAGCAGCTAGACATTTGCTTTGCACGAGGCCAGCTTGGGTACAATCTCCAGCATCCCATTTGGTTCCCTGGCACTGCATGGAGTAATTCCTGCGTTCAGCACCAGGAGAGGTCCCTGAATATCACCACATGTGGCAATGAAAGAAAAAAATTGTCATTAGGAACAGGAATAAGCTCAATTTTTGCCTTTGGGTCAATGTAATGTTTCAGCTAGATAGAACCCAAGCTTGTGCAACATTTCCAAAGTAGGGACAGTCGTGAGTGAAATGAGCACAGAATTATTTAAAGAAGAATTTGATTCACTCACTTATCAAATAAAGTAGAAAATATGCATGTAAGTAATTAACAATGTATTCAAAATAGCATAGGAAAAGGCCTGCAGCAATAACACAGTGGGAGGATACTTGCGTTGCATACAGTATCCCCTGAGCCCCAGCAAAAGTAATCCCTGAGTATGAAGATAAGTATGAACATATCAACTATAATACGCTCATTTTATTCCATTGTATCTTCAATAGTATGATAAGCAAGAAAGAAGATAAATGTTGAAAATTATAAACAGAAGTCTTGATTCACTGTTAGTGAATGACCTACATTGGTTAATAACTAAAACCTCCAAAGAAAACTAGGATAACACAAGTGATAAAAGAGTTGCAAAGCTAAAGGATTTTCAACCGTCTTCCTCAGATTAAAAAAAAAAAATTCCAGTTGGGCCAAGAAATTCTTGGTAAAAACCTTTAAAATGGTAGAAAGATATTTTTGTAGGTTTTTTTTTTGCTTTTTGAGATCACACCCAGCAATGAAGAGGGGTTACTCCTTCCTCTGCACTCAGGAATTACTCCTGGTGGTGCTCAGGGCACCATATGGTATGCTGGAAATGGAACCCAGGTTGTCTGCCATACCTGCTGTGCTATTGCTCCAGCCCCATTTTTGGATGACAGAAAAAGACATTTGAAGACATTAATCATTTGTGATTCAGAAAATCTGGTATTGTGGTAGAAAATTCTTACCAACATTAAAAACTCTAAAATTTATAAAACAAATCTCCAAACAACCCTAAAATATTTTAATTAAGCTGAACTAGATAAGATAGTTCTAATTTTCCTTTGTTTATTTTTTGGACCACACTCAGAAGAGCTCAGGGCTTCCTCCTGGCTCTGCACTCAGGGATCACTCCTGCTGGGCTCAGGGACCCTATGGGCTGTCGGGGATCGAATCTGCATCAGCTGCATGCACTCAAGATCCCTCCCCGCTGCACTGTGGCTGCCGGTCCCAACAGTTCTAATATTTGGTCATTAGATCATAGGCTCTATGATCTAATTTTTTATTTATGATCAAAAATACAGGAAAAAGACCTTTTGGTGGTTCCAGAAGGGGCACTGTCCCCCCATAATTTGTCAATGCTTTGAGTAATCATTGCCCCTCTACTTTGAGCAGTTTGGCTTGGCTATGGGTCTATGTATTTGGAGAGATACAAAGTGGGTTAGAACACTTGCCCTGCACACGTGCGACCCAGCTTTGGTCTCTTTATTAAATGAGGAATGTGTCACATTACATAAATCAGTTTCACAGAGCCACTTCAATATTCTCAGGGATGAATATTTAAGATTATTATATAAATGAAATAAAGGTGAGCATAGAACGATAGTAATAGAGGGTGATGTGCTTGACTGGTACGCAGATAACCTGATTGGGAGGCACAACCAGATGTGCACGCCTATAGGTGAGTCTTCCCATGATTTTTTTTTATTCCATCTCACTGTTCATTTATCTAGTATGTACAGTAAGCTGTGTAGGTGAAGACATGTCCATTTAAGAGGCCATTTTCTTTCATTTTACATCACTTAGTCTCAGCTTTCCTCTCTCCTTTTCCATCCTGGTCACACCTGGTGACACTCAGTGCTCACTCCTGGCTCTGTACTCAGAAATCACTGCTAGCAAGTCTCCTAAACAAGTGCGCTAGCCTATCTCTCCAGCCCCACATCACTTAACGTTTCCTGTCCTGAGTACTTTGTGTCAGAGAGGCTGTGAGAGTATTAAAGTCTCTGAAGGCAGTGGTTTGTGGAGATATCCTCCTCTTTAAGAAGGTGCAGTTCGCAAAGGGGACTCTGGTTTCTTATCAGCAAGAAAGGACAGATCACTGAATAGCAGGAAGAGACAAAAACAGTGATTTTTTCTAACCCTTGTACCTCAAGTTTGTTTATTATATAAATGTTAAGGCAGCAGCTGAACCAGGAAAAAAAGCCAAAACAGCTGACTTGGACCAAGATGGTGTGGGTGGCCTTGATCTCTGGAGAGGATGGTGGGCAGAGACTGTGCCTAAGGATGTGCTGGACTTTCTTGTGATGGTTGAACAGGAACTTTACCATGTGTACGCTGGTCCAGATCATGAGGGACACACACAGGAAATCTCTTAAAACCATTACTCCCAGAATTCCAGACACCACCAGAGTCTCTGTGTCATGTGCCATACAGTATTTTTGGTTATAAACTAGTCTAATTCCAGTAGTGTTGAATGGGGCTTTCACTGCAATGATGACCTGGCTATAGATGAGCATGTTGAGTATCCAGAAGAAGAGGAAGGCAGAAGAAATGCATGTGTGGATGTTTGATTTGAACCACGCCCACTGAGCATGGTTGTTGGTGATCACAATGGCTTGGAACACACTGAGGAAAGATGTGGTACAGAGGGAAAGACCCCGACCCAATCTGGACAAGAACAAAACAGCCTTACAACCAGTGTCGTTCAGAAAATTTCTTATTCCAAAGAAAAATATTAATTCTTGAATCCCTGAGAATAAAACTGTCATCAGGTTGGCGAGTATTAAGTGGGCAAATATCCAATCTATTGGCTTTGCTTTTTGCAGAAATATCTTCATGTATATCATGAGCAACAGCGAATTTCCAGTAAAACCAAATATGAATTGGAAGAAAAATAATACTCCCAAAATCATATCTCTTAGAACTATTGTGTCCATCACTTCCTGTTGAATTGAATAAAGACCTGCACATTGAATAAAGACCTGCACAAAGTACAGATAACAGATTTGTTGGTGAACCTGAGAGAAATGTCATGACATGCTGGTGTGAATGTGACTTACACATGACGCCAACAGCCAATAGACTCTGCAAAAGCACTGTCATTTTTTCAGAAAATGAAGAATTAGTCCAAAAAGAATTTTTTGAGGGTTGTCAATATCAACTAGCAGGATTTATTGACACCATATTTTTGGTTTTTGATTTTTGGGTCACACCAAGCGATGGTTTTACTCCTTGGGGATTACTCCTGGCTCTGCACTCAGGAATTATTCTAGGTGGTGTTTGAGGGGGACCTTATTGGGATGCCCTGAATCAGCCATGTGTAAAACAAGTGCCATCCCTGTTCTCCTGTCTCTACACACCTATTTCTTTCATTTTTATTGGATGATTTTAGTTGACTATTTTCAGAGAAGTTAATTTTGTATCTTGTTGAACATTTTGAATCGATTGAGCACAGCGGTAGGGCATTTGCCTTGCAAGCGGCCAACATGGGCGACCTGAGTTAGATTCCTCCGCCCCTCTCAGAAAACCCAGCAAGCTACCGAGAGTATCTTGCCCGCACAACAAAGCCTGGCAAGCTACCCGTGATGTATTTGATATGCCAAAAACAGTAACAACAAGTCTCACAATTTATTGTGAAATGTTACTGGTGCCCGCTCGAGCAAATTGATGAACAACAAAAGGACAGTGCTACAGTGCTACATATATTTTATATTTTAGTTATTCGAGACTTAAATTGATTATTTTTAACTTGACAAATTTAATGCATTTCTATAATTTGGAATATGTTACAGAAACTTTAAAATCATTTAAGTCATTTGTTTTACCTTTGAGTTTTTTAGTCATGGTGATGGTCAGGAGTGACTTCTGGCTCTGCACTCAGGAATTACTCCAGGAGGTTCTCTGGGGACTCTATGTGGTGATGGAGATCGAATCCTGGTGTGCCATGAGCAAGGAAAATGCCCTCCCATATATACTCCAGCCCCCATTCAATCTTTTCAATCCTATTATTGGATCACCATTTTACATCTCATCATTCTGGTCTCTCTCCTGATCCTGACTTAGAGTATCCCAGGACTATCCGATTCTTTAGATTTCTCTTCTGAAAATGACTTCTGCAAATCTGGTCACAGATAATGTGCCAAATATCTCAGGACTATCCAAGTTTTAGGGTCACTCAAACAGGGATCACACAGACAGGCCATTTTCCACCCATATTGCTCCAGCCTCCTGGTTCCCCTCAAGTGAGCCACCATTGAATTTGACAGACATGTTCATCACTGTGAGTAGATACGGCACAATAAGGGGTGCATGAAGACAGAGACCCAGATATTGCAAATGGCCAATCAGCAGCATCCTTACAGGATAGATTCAGTGACAATTTTCTTCTCTATTATGTCCTGGACATGCCTGTCTGCTTCCCTCTGGTCTAAACTATTTTTTCTTAATATCCCAATCATGGGGTTCCTTTAGAAGGTGAATTTCCCACATCCCACCATTCCGACGCGGGTCTCTTGGAGTTTCCATGAATTCATAGGTAGATTCCTTCAGTGAAAGTCTCAGTATGTTTCCTGGATATTATCTTAATCTCCTTCTCTACCATGAGTCACACTTTCCCAAGAACCCTTTCTTGGAGTAGAGCATTTGCCTTGGATGTGGGCAACGTGGGTTCCTTCCCCGCATCCCATATGGTGCCCCATGCACTGCTGGGAATGATTTCTGAGTGCAGAAAAAGAGTAAGCCCTGAGCTTTGCCTGGTGTGGTGCCTCAAAAAAAAAAACCCAAGGGAGGAAATCTCAGGCCAATTCTATGAGTCCAATTTTCCCTTTGTGAGATGGCCGGAATTCAGACTGGAGAAGGGTCATGAGCCTGAAGTTGTCTACGTACTATATAGCTTTTAGAAAAAAGGATGCTATGAAATTTGCTTATAAATGGATGGACATGGAGAGTATCAAACAGAGTGAAAAAACTCAGAGGGAAAGGGACACACTCATTTGTGTCAGAGGGAAAGGGACTGCACTCATTTGTGAGATTTAAAAAAACACACAGTGTAAGTTTAACAACCAAGGACAGTAGAAACAAGGGCCAGGACGATTGGTCCATGGTTACAAGCATGTCTCAGGGCTGGAGGAGAAGGCAATTGGGATAGGGAAGGAAGAATTTTGACAATGATGTTTCGAACAGATTGCTCTGGGTAGGAGATGTGTGCTGAAAGTGGGTAAAGGGCCAAAGATGATGAACTCTCAGTATGTGTATTGCAAATCTTAATGCTCAAAAGGAGAGAGACAGAGAGAGTGAGAGGGAGACATAGAGAGAGACAGAGGCAGAGACAGAGACAGAGGAGTAAAACTAGGGATATTAGTGGTGGGAAATGCACACTGTTTGAGGAATGGGTGTATTGAATGACTGTAATTCCATCAAAAAATTGTCACTTTATCTCACAGTGGTTCAATTAAAAACACACAGGCACACACATACACACAAACTTGTTGTATGTGTGCGACTCTCTCCTTCCTGCTTCTCAAATACACCCCTGAGGATTGAAATGTTTTCTTTGATCTCAAGCCTATTTCCAGTTGAATCTCAGTCACTCATTTTGAAATACTACTCAGCCACCCACAAACTCTGTCGCTTTCCCTGCAGAGAAGTTAATTTAACCTGAATCACTGTCTTCCCTCCATAGATCCTGACTCGCTGTGTCACTGCCTAACCCAACCCCTGCTCCATTTTTGTGGTGTGATTCTCAGGAAAGCCATTTTCAGTACCCATCCCCCTCACCCTCTGACATTCATTTATTGTCACTTCTCATTCTGGTTCTGTCTTACCTCACCACATTCTTATTCTTCTCACAACATAGATATTTGTTATCCGGATTGAAGCCATAGTACAGCTGTTAGGCATTTGCTTTGCACGAGGCCAGCTTGGATACAATCTCCGGCATCCCATATGGTTCCCTGGGCACTACAAGGAGTAATTCCTGAGTGCAGCGTCAGGAGGAGCCCCTGAGAATCACCAGGTGTGGCAAAGAAAGAAAAAAATATGTCATTAGGAACAGGAATAAGCTCAATTTTTCCCTTTGGGTCAATGTAATGTTTCAGCTAGATAGAAGCAAATGTTGCACAACATTTCCAAAGTAGGGGCAGTCCTGAGTGAAATGAGCACAGGATTATTTAAAGAAGGATTTGTTTCAGGAAATTATTAAATGAAGTACAAAAATATGCATTCAAGTAATTAACAATGTTTTCAAAATCACATCGGAAAAGACCTGGAGCAATAGCACAGCAGGGAGGACACTTGCCTTGCGCACAGCTATCTTGGGGTCTATCCCTGGTACTGCATATCCCCTGAACCCCAGCAGGAGTGATTTCTGGGCAGAGTCAGCACAGAGTGAGCACAGCAGGGTGGCCTAAAAGCAAAACGGAGCATAAGGCAAACAGTGTAAGCCTTTAGGGGATTCACAAACATGCTAAAATATCACCACTTTATGAATCATATGAACATGTTGACTTAAGATTTGGCAAAGTAAGTCAGATTACCAAAAGCCAAATAAGACAGGCAGCTCTCTCCTTGAAACATCTCATACATGTGCCTGGAGTGAGTGTGGAGTGGGGAGTCCGTTTACCTTGCACGTGGTCGACACTTTTGATCCCGGCATTTCATATAGTCCCCACAGCACACCCAGGAGTAATTTCTGAGTGGAGAGCAAGTCCCTTAACATTGCCAGGTGTGATCCAGAAAGTAAATCCAGCCAACCAATCATACAACCCATACAAGGCTAGAGTGATAACACAGAGGGAGGGCGCTTGCCTGGCAACAGCTGATAGGGTTTGGCTCTTGGCATCCCTTATGGTCCCGGACCCCACCCTGAATAATTCCTGAGCTCAAAGCTGGAGTAAACCCTGAGCACCACCGGGTTTGGCCGCAAGAGGAACAAAAAATATCTTGTAGTACAAAAGTATTGTAAGACTAAGGGAGAAATAATTGATTCAAGATATTATAACAAAATCTACAAGATGCCAAACTCACTACGTTAAGTCATAAGTATGAACATATCAACTATCATAAGCCCACATTATTCCATTATATCTTCAATAGTATGATAAAGCAATAAAGAAGATAAATGTTGAAAATTATAAATTGTTTGATGTCTTGGTTCAATGTTAATGAATGACCTACATTGGTTAAGAATTGAAACCTCCAAAGCAAACTATCATTCTGAGGACACAAGTCAAAAAAAGTTGCAAAGTTAAAGGATTTTCAACAGTCTTACTCATATAAAATAATTCTAATGGGTTCAAGAAATTCTCAGTCCAAACGTTTTAAATGGTAGAAAGATATTTTGTGATGACAGAAAAAGACATTTGAAGACATAAAATATTCATGAATCAGATCATCTGGTATTGTGATAGAAAATTCTTACCAAAATTAAAAGCTCTAAAATGTATAAAACAAATCCCCAAACAATCCTAAAATTATTTAAATAAGCTGAACTAGAAAAGGTAGTTATAATTTTCTTTTTTTATTTTTTGGACCAAACTCAGCAGAACTTCTGTTTCTGCAATTAGGAATCACTCCTAGTTTCCTCAGAGACCCTATGAGCTGTCTGGGATTAAACCTGAATCAGCTGAATTCGTGGCAAGAGCTCTCCCTGCTGCACTGTCACCCCCAATAATTCTAATACTTTAGTTATTGAATGGAACTGTGAGTTACCATGAATGGTTTTGGTCGACATGATGAACTCAGACAGTCTCTCACCCTGTTCGTTCCATTCTAGGCCATGGGTCCCGATGTGAAGTTCTTCAGCTGATCTTCTCGGTCCTATCTTGGCATTAAAATCACCCACAATGATCTTGTAGAAGGTGTGGTCTTCTTTATAGAACTTCTCTAGCTCCATGTAGAACTTCTCGATTTCTCTTTCATCATAATGAGATGTTGGTGCGTAGACAAGGAAGATAGAAACTGCAGGCAGTGAGCCACATCTATTCAAATGTAAACGTCCGATTCGGGTTGTTAGGCATTTGAATGAATCAATGCTCTTGGCCAAGTTTGTGTTGACAAGGACACCAACACCTCCAACACCTCTTTTATCGCATGTTCCGAGGAACAATTCTTCTCCAGTGTCGAAAACGGCATGGTGAGATTCGTGCCTTCTTGTCTTGGTCAGACCAATGATGTCGTACTTGATCATTCGCGCTTGTACCATCAGATCCTTGATGGATACATCTGATGCTAGCGTACGTGCATTGAAAGTACAGACGATCATTTTTGTCTTCCTTCGTTGTGGCAGCCTATGTCGGCCTTGAGATTTTGTCGGCCTCTCCTTTCTCATCCTTCTCAGTGCTGCTATGTCGGTGAAGCCTTCAGGGTCAGGTGAATGAGACCAGTTGTAGTTACTGGTTTTGGCATATCAAAAACACAGCGGATAGCTTGCCAGGCTCTTCCGTGCGGGCGGAATACTCTCGGTAGCTTGCCAGTCTTTCCGAGAGGGATAGAGGCTTTTGGGGTGACCTCTAATCACCCTTTTAGGTGTTACCATATTTGAACCCTATCAAATATGGTACAACAATTCCAGAAGATGGGTATTTAGTGTCTTATGATGTGTCGCGCGGCCGCTTGCGACCACGTGGGTCCGGAAAGCATCCTGGAGTGTGGCGACGGCTGGGTAGTGGAAGTAGTGTAAGTAGTGTAAGACATCAAGTAGTGGAAGACATCTTCATTATCAGAATTTTCACATCCAACAAGGTTGAGAAGAATATCATCATCTTTATCATCAACTTCACATCCCAAGAGCATCCAACTTTCCACATTATCACTTTCTGAAATGGTACTCTCTTCTTCACTTGAACTGACCTCTATGACCATGACCTCTCAGAGGTCGAAGAAATAGCTAAGAGGACAAGAACCTCCGGCTCCGGGCACATCTCTTTGATTCCACTGTTCTTCCTGCATTAACATATGCCTCAGAGACCTGGGCCCTACGCAAACAAGATGAGAATGCTATTCAGGTCTCCCAAAGAAGAATAGAAAGAGCTATGCTTGGAATATCACGTTTCACTCAAATGAGAGAACAAATCCGGAGTTCTGACATCCGTCGACGATCAAGGATCAGGGACACTGTCTCATCTGCCAAGGTGTCGAAAATCAGATGGGCTGGTCACGTAATGAGATTTAAAGACGACCGTTGGACTAGAGCTGTTACTGATTGGATTCCACGGGATGTCAAGAGACCGCGTGGCCGCCCACCTACCAGATGGTCAGACTTCTTCGTCAAGATCATGAACGATCGGTTTGAGGCCCTTCATGTTCCCGGAGCGAACAGATGCCATTGGGCTACACTAGCACGCGACAGGGACAAATGGAGACGTTACTGGTGCCCGCTCGAGCAAATCAACGTCTAACGGGAAGTTAAGTGATAAGTGATTTAAGTGAAGTTATTAGATCATAGGCTCTAAGTAAAATACATGAAAAGGGGCGTTTGGGAGAAAAGTTAAAAATCAATGAGGGGGCTGGAGCTATAGCACAGTGGGTAGCGCATTTCGATGCATGAGGCTAACCCACGTTTGATTCCCAGCATCCCATATGGGACTCAAGCACCGCCAGGAGTGATTCCTGAGTGCATGAGTCAGAGTATCATCTCTGCATCATCATTGTGACCCAAAGAGGAAAAAAATCTATGAGAAATGCATAGATGGGGGGAAGAGAAACAAAAGAAAAGTGAACTCAGAAAACAAAGCTTAATCAGAGTGGAAAGGTGAACACAGTTGCTGTGTCAGGGAATGAGTGAGGATGTAAACATTCTAAGTAAATTGTTGTATGTGTTTCTAAAAGAACGAGTTATGTCACCAAAAGTTTTAAAAAATACCTTTAAATGAAACTGCAGATTAAGAGCCAAAAAAGGGGCCAGAGTGATAGTCTAGTGCAGAGGATACTTTCCTTGCTCATGGTGGATTTGGGATTAATCCCTGGCATTTTGTAAGGTCCCTGGAACCCACCAGAAGTGTTCCCTGAGCACAGAACCAGGAGTAAGTCCTGAGCAACGTTAGTGTGACCCCCAAACAACCAAAGTGAAATAAAAGAGAAAGTACAGTAGAATGAAAATTATAACAAAGTATATGGTTAAAACTGCAAAGAAGAAAATCATAAATTGTTGGGGCTAGAGTACAGTGGGTAGGGTCTTGCCTTTCACACAGCCAACCAGGATTCCATTCCCAGTATCCGCTGAACACGACCACAGTAATTCCTGCTTGTCTTGCACACAGCTGACGAGTTACCATTCAAGAGGGTCCCCTATGCACCACCAGGAGTAATTCCTGTTAGCAGAGGCAGGAGTTAGCCCTCAGTATCACTTGGAGTGACTCAAGGCATAAAACAAAACAAAGAAGAAATCAACTCCTGAATATCATGAGTATAGGAACTCGTGTGAGCTTAGCATTAGAATCGCTTAATCACTTAATCACTTAACTTCCCATTAGTCGTCGATTTGCTCGAGCGGGCGCCAGTAACGTCTCCATTTGTCCCTGTCGCGTGCTAGTGTAGCCCAATGGCATCTGTTCGCTTCGGGAACATGAAGGGCCTCAAACCGATCGTTCATGATCTTGACGAAGAAGTCTGACCATCTGGTAGGTGGGCGGCCACGCGGTCTTTTGACATCCTGTGGAATCCAGTCGGTAACAGCTCTAGTCCAGCGGTCGTCTTTAAATCTCATTACGTGACCAGCCCATCTGATTTTAGACACCTTGGCAAATGAGACAGTGTCCCTGATTCTTGATCGTCGATGGATGTCAGAACTCCGGATTCTTTCTCTCATTTGAGTGAAACGTGATATTCCAAGCATAGCTCTTTCTATTCTTCTTTGGGAGACCTGAATGGCGTTCTCATCTTGTTTGCGTAGGGCCCAGGTCTCTGAGGCATATGTTAATGCAGGAAGAACAGTGGAATCAAAGAGATGTGCCTGGAGCCGGAGGTTAGAAAGTGTGTCCAAAATAAACAGAATCAGAAAAATAAATCCTTCTCCTTTTTTTTGGTCATTGTGGGTCACACCTAGTGATGCTCAGGTTACTCCTGGCTCTGCATTCAGGAAATAGTCCTGGAAGTGCTAGAGAAACCCTATGGAAAGATAGGAATGTTGGAACACGGTTCAGTAACGTGCAAGGCAAAACTCTCTACCCCCTGCTCTAATGCTCCAGCCCCAGGGAAAGGAAATTTTCTAATGAAAAATTCCTGTATCTTCCTTCAAGCAGGAACAGAGACAGGAAGTACTTACTGAGTCTGAATATGGCAAAGTTGACAGAACCCTCTGTCATGCTGCTGGTGAATGCCTGTTTGTTCATCAGGGCTATAAAAGCACACCAGTGACTTCTCCCCAAACACCCTGTCACTTTGAGCTCAGGAAACTTTGTGATGTGCCCACGGACTCACAAATTACTGTCTCAGTTGCAAAAGGATCAATTTAGAAAAGTTTTAATGAAACTCCCCCGCAGGTGTTCACTTCAGAAACTTTCCCATTGCATCATCCTGAGTCCTCAGAGTTCTGCAGAGCAGAAAACAAACTTGGGGATAATTGGCTACTCTCAGAGAAATCAAAAGTTCTCATTTCTCTGACAACCTTTTGGAGAGTAAGCGTTTTTCTCTAAGGATTTATTGTGAGAACAACCAAATCTCCACTGAGTTGAGAAAAGAAGGATTATAAATTATAATTTTTTATTGAATCACCATGAGACATAGTCACAAAACTTTCATGTTTAAGTTTCAATGAACTCCCATCTCTCCACAAGTGCATTTTTTCCACCATCAAAGTCCCCAGTATCCCCGCCGACCTGCCCCTCCCACTGCTTCTATGGCAATTTTCCCCATAATCTTTCTCTACTATGGGGCTTTATGATTTTGCAATACAGATACTGAGGGGCTATCACGTTTGGTCATTTATCGAATTTCAGCACACATATCTCATCTGAGTGATCCCTCCAATTATTATGAAATCAGGAATCCCCACTCTAACCCATCAAATTCTCCTCCAGTTCATAAGAAAGGTTTCCAACTGGAGCAATATTCCTGGCCCTTGCCTCTACTGTCCTTGGGTATCAATATCATAATATGTTATTTTGTATTCCAGAAATGAATGTGGTCATTCTTCATCTGTCCCTGTCTGTCTGACTCATTTCACTTAGCATGCTACTCTCGATGACTATCCACTTATAAGGAAATGTCATGACTTCATCTTTCCTAATAGCTGCGTAGTATTCCATTGTGTAAATGCACCAAACTTTCTTTAACCAAGTTGTTTCTTTTTGGACACTCAGGTTGTTTCCAGTTTTGGGCTATTGTTCCTGGTCATGCATTATGCTTGTATTTTAAAGCTCACCTTTTTCCTAAGGTCTACCTTTTCTCCAGCCCATATAGATGACTTAGTCTATCACACTACCTCCAAAATCTGTTGCAAGTTCTTGGTACACTCTAAGGTTTCATGTTTATTTCTCTGCTGGAGAAGTGTGCAAAGTCACCAGACACACAGTGGAGAAGCTGAGTGCAGGAATGTCAGCACGGTGCTGTTCTACTTCCTCGATCAACCGAGGCCAAGGGTTTTCTCACCATGGCTAAATTAAGAGCGACCGTTGAAATGCTTTGTCTTCACTTGACATAAAATCCTTTGGGTCCATCACATTGCTGAAAATGGCATGAGAGTATCATTACTTGCTGTTGAAGACAAAGTTGAATTTGCTTTCTACATGAACTTCTCTGTGGATCCTTTTGGGTTCTGTGCCCTGAGCTCTTATCTGGCATTTCTTGCGGCCTGATGGCATCATTTTCCTAGTAAATGAAAATTCTTAAGGATCAAAAAAGTCAAACTGAAAATTAGTGGAATCTATAAACCATATCACTGTATCACTGTCCTCTCATTGTTCATCAATTTTCTCGAGCGGGCCCAGTAACCTCCCCATCATTAAACTTTGTTGTTACTGTGTTTGGCATATTGAATCCGTGATGGGTAGCTTGCCAGGCTTTGGCGTCCAGGCAAGGTACTCTGGGTAGCTTGCGAGGCTCTCCAAGAGGGTTGGAGGAATCAAAACTGGCTCGGCCATGTTGGCTGCGTACAAAGCAAACGCCCTACCTGTTGTGCTATCACTCCAGCTCATAAACCATATATATACACATATATATGTATATTTACTTTTTTAGCCACAATTAGTGATGCTTAGTGGTTCCACTTAACCCTGCACTCAGGAATTACTACATTTGAGTTGGGGTACGATATGGTATGTAGGGTATTGAACATACTGTACTATCTTTTCAGGCCTGCTCACTTATTTCTTTATGTCATAAATTATTGTGAACATTTATAATTATTTGATAAGCATGAAACGTGAAACTCACATTCCACATCTATAAGAGCCTATAAATGACTCTATTTTGTACAGGTTTATGGTTTTTGTTGCTACTTGGGTCACATCCAATGATGGTCAGGGCTGTCTTCTGACTCTTTACTCAGGAATTACTCCTGCCCGTGCCTGCTGATCCATGTGTATTGTTGGGGATTAAACTCCAGTCACCGGTGCAAGGCAAGTTTATCCTTGTGTTGGGTTCCCGCAGGCACTTTTTCCGGGTCATGTGGAGGGTGCCACCCTGTTGAATAAGGATCCGGGGGTTATCTTGAAGGTAGGCGGGCCTCAGAGACAGTGCTCCATAGATGGCATAGGGCATTCCCAGAAGGGGCGCTCTTCCCCCATAATTTGTAATTGCTGCACGTAATTATTGCCCCCCTATTACGAGTAGTTTGGCTTGACTATGACTCTGCTTTTGTGCCTTCTGGACGTTATGTTATTTGAGTTACTTGCCACCCATTGCAGTGCATCCTGGCCCATCGTTCTCCAGGGACACTTACAATTTTCCATGTGTGTTAAACTCCGGCTTGTGTTCTACTCCTCCTCTGTACTTCCCTCCTATTGTTTCCATTTCTATCCCCATCCCCCAGTCACTAGTAGTTCCTCTTTCCCCACATTAGCCCTGCTTATTTTTCAATAAAATTTGTTATCTGGCGATCAGTCTGCAACCTGTCCTTCTGTCCAGCACCTGTGAATGCCTGTCAGTGCCAAATGCACCAGCGCACACAGACACCGCAAGTTGGAAATTGTCGAGGATTTCTTTGGCCCTGAGGCTTATGTTCTTTGAAATGTTCTTTTCATGGTGCAATCCAACTGTAGAAAATAATACTAAATTATAATGTTTTTTAATTAAGTATCATTGATAAAGCAAAAAAATAATGTACAGAAGGGATGGGGTGTGAGGATGACCATGATGGGACACCTTTTTTTTAAAAAAAAAAGAAAAGCTCCCTACACACAACCCCAAATGTATGAACATCTAGTCTTTGATAAAAGAGCAAGAAAAGTAAAGTGGAGCAAGGAAAGCCTCGTCAACAAATGGTGCTGGCATAACTGGACCACCACATGCAAAAAAATGGGTTTAGACCTCGATCTAACACCATGCACAAAAGTCAGTTCAAAATGAATTAAAGATCTCAACATCAGACCAAAATCCATAAGATACATCGAAGACAAGGTCAGCAAAACCCTCCAGGATATTGAGGCTAATGGTATATTCAAAGACGACACTCCATTGTCCAACCAAGTGGAAACAGGGATAAACAAATGGGAATATCTTAAATTAAGAAGCTTCTGCACCTCCAAAGATATAGTAACCAGAATACAAAGACAATCTACAGAATGGGAGAGAATATTCACCCAATACCCATTGGATAAGGGGTTGATATCAAGGATATAAAAGGCCCTGGTTGAACTCCATAAAAAGAAAACATCCAACCCCATCAACAAATGGGGTAATGAAATGAATAGAAACTTTCTCAAAGAAGAAATCCGAATGGCTAAAAGGCACATGAGAAAATGCTCTACATCACTAATCATCAGGGAGATGCAGATCAAAACAACAATGAGATATCACCTCACACCACAGAGACTGGCCGACATCCAAAAGAACAGGGGCAACCAATGTTGGCACGGATGTGGCGAGAAAGGGACTCTTCTTCACTGCTGGTGGGAATGTCGACTGGTCCAGCCCTTTTGGAAAACAGTATGGATGATTCTCAAAAAATTAGAAATTGAGCTACCATTTGATCCAGCAATACCACTCCTGGGAATATATCCTGGAGAGGCAAAAGAATATAGCTGAACTGACATCTGCACTTATATGTTCATTGCTGCACAGCTCACAATAGCCAAAATTTGGAAAAAATACGAGTGCTCGAAAACAGATGACTGGTTAAAGAAACTTTGGTACATCTATACAATGGAGTACTATGCAGCTGTTAGAAAAGATTATGGCATGGAATTTACATACAAATTGTACTACATGGAAAGTATCATACTGAGTGAAATGACTCATAAAGAGAGGGGCAGACATAGAAAGATTGCGTTCATCTAGAGAATATAAAATAAAAAAATAGAAGATCAACATCCTAGAACAGTCGAGATAAGTTACAGGAGGTTGAGTCCATGTTTTGAAGGCCAACCGCACATGCTATGGGAAAGGGCAGCTCAAATGGAGAAGGGAAGACCAAACAAAGGGTGTTGGGAGGATTCTCCCAGGATGGGAGATACATGCTGAAAGTAGACTATAGACCAAACATGTTTGCCACTCAATGCCTCTTTTGCAAACCTTAGCATCCAAAATGAGAGAAAGAACAAATGGAAATGCCCTGCCACAGAGGCGGGATTGGATGGGGGTATAAGAGGGGTGGGAGGGTTACTGGGACCAATGGTGGTGAAACAATGGGCACTGCTGGAGGGATGGGTACTCGATCACTGTATGAACAAAACCCAAGTACAAAATTTATAAGGTCAACAACTGTAACACATGGTTTTTCGCTAATAGAAAAAAAAATAAAATTAAAGAAAATTTTAAAAAGTGGTCCGGAAAAGGAGAGGGAACTGTTGGAAGGCTCTTGCCTTGCCTTGGCCAACCTGGGTTCATCCCCCGCACTATAGAAAACCTTGCACCCCCCACCTTTAGTTCGGCTGTGGCCACCCCAAAATCAAGCCAGAGCACTGGTGTGCAGTGTGCGGGCTGCAGAGGTGAGCGAGGATAGGGGTCCCTGTTCAGAGAGTTCGGAGGGTACGGGGAGCTTCAGCAGGTTCTGGAAGTAGGTTAGTACCAGGGGTGGACATTCCTGAGAAATAACCCTGGGAAGGGACGGACACGCTCCACAGCGCCGACTTGTGGTGACCGCGATGAAGTGGCGTGTCCCGGGTTTATAGAGTAGATTTCCAGTGCTGGGTTTTGCTTCAATGATTAAGGATCAAGCCTCAGGCAATAGAGCAGGGAAAAAGTGGGTAGAAAAGCGCTTCCCTTGCAGCAGTTAAACCGGGTGCGAACCCAGGCACCCTATACCTTTCCCGAGCACCTACAGGAATTATTAAGGAACGAATAGCCAGAAATTACCCCGGAACATTGCTGAGTGGGGCCCCCAATTAGAAATTAGCAAACAAAAAGCATTACCTCAGTTTCTTTGTCAGCTGATTCCTTCAGCTCAGGCCCGAGGTACCAAGCTAAATCATGCTTCGACCTCAGCGCCTACATATGTAATAGAGAATGGGCATTTATTGAAATGTGGGGTGATGAGGTATGGGATGACCAAGACAGGAAACTTTTCAGACGGGGTTCTTTGAGATAGAATACGGGGAAGACAAAACTTTGTGCTCAACACAGCATTTCAATTCCAGGCATTATGTAGGGTCCCTGAGGGCCTGCATATGTTCGGCTGTGGCCACAGACCACCCCCCCCCCCATAAAGAACCTGGTGTCACTTGCCCAGTGAGTCAGTATGGTGAGTGGAGAGTGGACGGGGATCACGTTTCTTTAAGTTCCCGAAGCCCAGCTAGAACAGCAAATCCTGAACACCCAAATAAGAAGCCAGAGATAATTGTGGGAACCAGTGAGGGTGGGGGGCTGTGGAGGGCGGCAAGCCTCTGGCTGGGGGAGCCACACAGAGCAATGCCAATCGTTAAATATTCCTGTCAGTGTGTAGGGGACTATATGGGTGCAAGAGTTCCAAGCTGATGCAAGGCCATGCCCACTGTTATCCTAATATGGTCCCATGCTGCGTGCTTGATTCTTAATCACTCCCAACACTGAAGCAAACCGGGACTGGAAATCTTAAGGGTTGGAAACTCGAGCAACGGCAGTTCCGCGATTCCGCCACAAGATGTCGCTGCGGGGCGTTTCCGTTCCTCCCTAGGACCTTTTCTCAGAAATTCCACCCTTGGGTTTGCTTCAATGTTAGGTGTGGGGTAACTAAGGATCAAGCATGCAGCCCGGGACGTGCAGCAGTAGCAGAGCCCTTAGGGCTCTTGCCTTGCGTTCTGCAGACAATTATGCAAGATTGATTCCTGAGTACAGAGCCAGTAGTCACCCCTGAGCATCGTCAATTGTGACCCCCCAAAAACATAAAAACATGAAAAGAAATCATAGCAGCCTCAATCCGATGCCGGCATATTCCTTCGGATGCAACCTTAGTGGGGTACAGAGATGAATCTTGCTTCCACACCCCTCATTCTCACAGAACGGGAGAACACCCTCAGAAATATGGGATGTCATGTTGTGGGGTGCACAATAACATGAAACTTTTAAGAAGCAGTTAACCCAGAGAATTAGTAGGGCAGGATTAGAACTTGCCTTGCTCAGAGAGAAAGAATGAAGCATTTTTATTGAAATTAGTTTTTAAATGAAAACTTGCCTTCCTTGTGGCAGATGAGGTTCAATCCCAGGCATTTCTAATGGTCCCCAAAACCGCCTGGGCCCACACCAAACCCTCATATAAAATTAAAAATCCTCAGCAGTGGGGTTGGAGTGATAGCACAGTGGGTAGGGCGTTTGCCTCACAGGCAGATGACCCGGGTTCGATTCTCAGCATCCCATATGGTTCCCCGAGCACTGCCAGAAGGAATTTCTGAGTACAGAGCCAGAAGTAAACCCTGTGCTCCCCTCCTGGGAGGATCCTCCAAACACCCTCCACTTGGTGTTCCCCTTTCTATCTGAATTGTCCTTTCCCCTAGAATACCCGGCTGGCCTCCAAGTTATGGAGTAATTCTCCTGGTGTTGCTCTCAGCTATTCTTGGGTATTAATCTCATATTTTATTATTTTATATCCCCCACATGAATGCAATCTTTCTATGTCTATCCCTCTCTTTCTGACTCATTTCGCTTAGCATGATACTTTCCATATTGTACCACTTGTATGTAAAGTTCATGACTTCATCTTTTCTAAGAGCCACATAGTACTCCATTGTGTAGATGTACCAAAGTTTCTTTAACCAGTCATCTGTTCTTGGGCACTCAGGTCTCTTCCAGTTTCTGGCTACTGTAAAGAGTGCTGCAATGAACAAACAAGTGCAGATGTCCCTTCGGCTACACATTTTTGCCTCTCTGGGATATATTCCCAGGAGTGGTATCGCTGGGTCAAATGGGAGCTCAATTTCTAATTTTTTGAGGAACGTCCATACTGTTTTCCAAAAGGGCTGAACCGGTCGGCATTCCCACCAACAGTGAAGGAGTGTCCCTTTCTCGCCACATCCGCGCCAGCAACGGTTGCTTTTGTTCTTTTGAATGTGGGCCAGTCTCTGAGGTGTGAGATGGTATCTCATTGTGGTTTTGATCTGCATCTCCCTGATGATTAATGATGTAGAGCATTTTCTCATGTGCTTTTTTGCCATTCGGATTTCTTCTTTGAGAAAGTTTCTGTTCATTTCATTGCCCCATTTTTTGATGGGGTTGGATGTTTTCTTCTTGTGGAGTTCAACCAGTATTTTGTATATCCTTGATATGAACCCCTTGTCAGATGTCTATTCGGCGAATATTCTTTCCCATTCTGTAGACTGTCTTTGTATTTTGGTCACTGTTTCTTTGGAGGTACAGAAGCTTCTTAGTTTAAGATAGTCCCATTTATCTATCTCTGTTTTCACTTGCTCAGCCAGTGGCGTGTCATCTTTGAACATACCATTAGACTCAATGTCATGGAGGGTTTTGCCAACTTTGTCTTCAATGTATCTTATGGTTTCTGGTCTGATGTTGAGGTCTTTAATCCATTTTGATCTTACCTTTGTACATGGTGTTAGGCAGAGTTCTGAGCCTATTTTTTTGCATGTAGCCGAGGGGTGACATTTCTTAAGAGAAACATTCCAGGGGAGGGACGGAGTCGCCCCTCAGCGCCCTCTGGCGGTGCATAGGCGGAAGAGCCCGACTTTCCTGCCTAAATATTTGCAGCCCTTGGGTTCGCTTCCAAGTTAACCTGCGGGTCCTTAGGATCCAGCAGGCCGCCTACGGCAGTGCAGCTGTACTGAGCATCAAGGGTGCTTGCCTCGTATGGGGCAATCCGGGTGTCGGGATTGAACCCAGCAGAGTGGCACGTGCTTTGCCTGCAGCAGAATCTCTCCTAGACCTAAGCTCGATTTCGCAAACGCTTCCTGTCCCGGGCAACCCCACACCTTTGCGGTCTTCTGTGGAGAAAGGTGGTGGAAGCAAGACTCAGCTCGGCATCCCCACGTTTGTTGTGAAGAAATCCTCCCTGAAAGGCTTTTGTTTGTTTGTGTTTTGGGGACCACACCCGGCGATATTCAGAGGTCACCCCTGCCCCTGCAGTCAGGATTCACTCCTGACAGTCCCCGGGGGAACGTATGGGGTTCAGGGATAGAGCCAGGATCGCCCCATATAGGCAAGTTCCCTCCAGACTCAGTTTTCAACCCACGGCACTAGGCTGCGTGATTGATCCTTAATGACCCCTACTCAACATTGAAGCAAATAAAAGAGTTGGAAATCTTAAGTGTAGGAAAGTCGGGTCGCAGCAGTTCCGCCAAAGGTCACGAGATGGCGATGTGGAGAGTTTCTGCCCGTTTTTCTAAGAATTTTCCACTCTTAGAAAATTTGGATTCCCCATAACAACCCAAATTTCGGTTTGGGTTGTTTGGGTTGCCCATAACAGAAAACATTCAAAGCCTTCGAACACAGACAAGCAAGGTGGGTTCAGAACTTTTCTTGCTCAGAGCGAAGAGAACAAAAAATGTAAGAAAATAACCTTGCCTTGCTCATTCCAGAGGCCCGGTTCAATCTTCTGCACCCCTCAAGGTCCAGAGACAAAGCTAGGGCAACCCACTCGACCCCTCGAGGAGATTCAGCTAAGCACCCAAAAAAGATCTAAAGTCATGAATCGAACTCAGGTTACACAAGTGAAAGACAAGCACCCACAGACTCTCGTACAGCTGCACCTGCGGAAGTGGTTTGCTTGATCCTTAGTGACCCCATCATTAACACTGAAGCAAACCCAAGTGTGGAAAAATTCTTAGAGAAACCGTCCTGGCGAGGGACGGAAACGCCCCACAGTGCCATCTCGTGGCGTTTCGACGGAACTAGCGCGGCCCGACTTTCCCATGCTTAAGACTTCCAGCCCTCTTCTTGGCTTCAATGTTAGGTATAGGGTCATTAAGGATCAAGCAAGCTGCTTAAGTACGTAAGTTGCTGCAGTGGGAGCAGAGTGGTTAATACTTTTGGGTAGCAGTCACAGGCCCTGGTTCTTTCTTTGTCTTTTCATACAGTCTCATCATCATGCTGGAGAGATTCCTGAGTGCAGAGTCAGGAGAACCTCTGAGCATTGCTTGGTTTGTGGCCCTCAAACCATGAACAAACTAAATAAAACCAAAACAGCCTCAGTCCCTTGATGGAGGATTCCCTCACCCTATCTTGGTGGGTTCTGAGCTGTATCTTGCTATATCCCTGTGTCTTCTTAGTAGAAGTGGGTTGGGGCACCCTCAAACCATTTGGTGATGGCACAAGGGGTTATTTATAACTGTAAACCTTTCCAAAGAGTTGGGTCACAGACAGAGAAAAGCTGGCTCAGATCTTTTTTTGTTCAAAGTGAACAGAACAACGACAAAATAATCTCACCCTGCTCGTAGCTGACTAGGTTCAATTCCAGGTACTCAACGGTCCCCAGAACCCTGTGGGCCCACACCAAAGGAGCCCCCCCACCAATCCTCAAATCCACAGCTATAGGACAGTGGGTAGGGAATTTGCCTGGCACACAAGAGACCCTGTAACTTTCAGCTCAGGAAACTTTCTGGTGTGCCCGTGGACTCAAAAATTACTGTCTGAGTTGCAAAAGGATCAATTTCGAAAAGTGTTTACTAAAAGTCCCCCTCAGGTGTTCTCTTTAGAAACCTTCCCATTACATCAGCCTGAGTCCATAGAGTTCTGCAATAGCAGAGCAGAAAATAAAATTGGGGATAATCGGCTACTTGCAGAGATATCAAAAGTTCTCATTGCTCTGATCAAATAGCTCTGACAGACTTTTGGAGCATAATAGCTTTTCTCTCAGGATTTATTGTGGGAACAAGCAATTCTCCACTGAGTTAAGAAAAGAAGAATTATAAATGATAATTCTTTTTTATTGAATCACCATGGTAGGGCGTCTGCCATGCACGCAGCCAACATGGCCTACCTGAGTTCGATTCCTCCGCCCCTCTCGGAGAGCCCGGCAAGCTACCGAGAGTATCTCACCCTCATGGCAGAGCCCGGCAAGCTCCCCGTGATGTATTCGATATGCCAAACACAGTAACAACAAAGTCTCCAATGGAGACGTTACTGGGCCCGCTGGAGCAAATCTATGATCAACGGGAGGACCTTTACTTTTACTTACTTTACTTGAATCACCATGAGATACACTCACAAAACTTTCATGTTGAATTTCAGTCCTACAGTGATAGAACTCCCGTCCCTCCACCAGTGCACATTTTCCACCACCAATGTCCCCAGTATCCCACCCAGCCCTCCCACTGATTCTGTGGCAATTTTCCCAATCCTCTTTCTCTAATTTAGGGCATTATGATTTTGCAATAGATACTGAGGGGCTATGACGTTTGGTCCTTGATTGACTTTCAGCACACATGTCCCATCCTGAGCGATCTTTCCAACCATCATTAACTCAGGGAACTCCACTCTATCCCAGCTTCCTTCTCCTCCAGCTCCTGAGGCAGACCTCTAACGTTGGAGCAATATTCCTGGCCCTTATCTCTACTGTCCTTGGGTATCAGTCTCCTAACGTGTTATTTTGTATTCCACAAATGGATGCAGACATTCTACGTCTGTCCCTTGCTTTCTGAATCATTTCACTTACCATGATACTCACCATGACCATCCACTTACAAATAAATGTCATGATTTCATCTTTCCTAACAGCTGCGTAGTGTTCCATTGTGTAAATGTACCAGAGTGTCTTTAACCAGATGTTTGTTTTGGCCACTCGGGTTGTTTTCAGCTTCTGGTTATTGTGAACAGTGTACAGATCTGTTCTTGACCATGGATTCTACTTGTTTTTGAAAGCTCACTGTATTCAATTGTACCCCCAATGGTATGATAAAGGAATAAAGCAGATAAATGTTGAAAAGTATAAATTGTTAGAGATTCACTATGAATGAATGATTTACATTAGTTAGTAATTGGAACCTCCAAAAGAAAATTATCATGATAAAACAATCCACAAAATAGATGCAAAGTTTAAGGATTGTCAATAGTATTACTCCTATAAAATAATTCCAATTTGTCTAAAAAATACTTGGTCAAAACTTTTTCTTTTGCTTTTCTTTTTTGCTTTTTTTGCGTCACACCCGACAATGTACAGGGGTCACTCCTGGCTCTGCACTCAGGACCCACTCCTGGCGGTGCTCAGGGGACCATACGGGACATTGGGAATCGAACCCGGGCTGACTACACGAAAGGCAAGTGCCCTACCCTCAGTGGTATTGCTCCATCCCTGGTCAAAACTTTTTAAACACATAGAAAGATGTTTTTGGATGATAGAAACAGACATATGAATACATAAAATCTTCATGAAACAAAACATGTGGTATTATAATAGAATATTATCACCAAAATTAAAAACTCTAAAATTATAAAGTAAATCCCCCCAAAAAACCTTAAAATCATTTAACTAAGCTTAACCAGATAAGATAGTTCTAATTTCTTTCGTTTATTTTTATTTCTGGACCACACTCAGCAGTACTCATGGTTTATTCCTGGCTCTGCACTCAAGGGTCACTCCTGGCATGAGTGAAAATTCTTGAGGATTAAAAAAATCAGCCTGAATACTAATGGAATCTCTAGGCCATATATATATATATATATATATATATATATACATATATATGTACATATATGTGTATATATATATGTATATCACTGCACTGTCCTCCCATTGTTCATTGATTTGTTTGAGCGTGCTGAGTAACATCTCCATTGTGAGACTTGTTGTTAGTGTGTTTGGCATAACGAATGTGTCACGGGTAGATTGCCATGCTCTGACATGTGGGCAAGATACTCTTGTTAGCTTGCCAGGCTTCTCGAGAGAAGCGGAGGAATTAAACACGGCTCGGCCGGGCTGGTTGTGTGCAAGGCAAACGCCCTACCACTGTGCTATCATATATATATATATATATATGTATATATATATATATATATACTTTTTTCAGTCACAGTGATGCTTATTGGTTACACCCAACACTGCACTCAAGGAGTTATACCTTTGGGCTGGAGTACTACTTGGGATGTGGGTATTGAACCTGCTGTGCTATCTTTTCAGTCCTGCTTACTTATTTCTATATGTCATAGATTATTGTGTACATTTATAACTATTTGATAAGTCTGAGGATCATATATGGTGCTGGGGATTAAACTCTGGTCAGCCGGTGCAAGGCATGTTTAGCCTTGTGTGTTGGGTTCCTGCAGGCACTGTTTCCGAGTCATCTGAGGGTGCCACCCTGTTGAAAAAGATCCAGGACTTCTCCTGGAGGTGGAAGGGCTTCAGAGGCACTGCTTCAGAGATGGCATAGGGCATTCCAGAAGGGGCTCTCTCTCCCAGTGATCTATAATTGCTGTGTGTAATCATTACCCTTCTATTACGAGCAGTTCGACTTGTCTATGGATCCACTTTACTTTCTTGCTGGAGATTGTTATTTGAGTTACTTGCCACCCATTGCAGTGCATCTGTGGCTCATCACTCCCCATGGACATACACACTTCTCCATGTGTGGTAAACTCGGCTTGTGTTCATCTCCTCCTTTGTGTTTCCCCTGATTGTTTCCCATTCTATTCTGTCACACTTTTTAGCAGGTCCTCCTTCCCCACATTAGCGTTGTCTATTTTTCAAGAAAGTTTGTTTACTGGTGAACAGTCTGCAACCTGTTCTTCTGTCCATCACCTGGGAACGCCTGTCAATGCACCAGAGCACAGGGAACCAAAGACTGGGGATTGTTAGAGATTGCTCCAGGCTCGAGGCTTATGTTTTTTTTAATGTTCTTTTTATTGTGTAATCCTGCATGCCTTTTTTCCTCTGCTGGTACCTTCATGTGTGTGGAGAGTGGTCTCTGCACGGTGGTGGTCTCCTGCCCCCACGCCTGGCTGTCCTTGCCGCCCCCCCCCTGTTTTATGCGTTCAGCGAAATTATTTGGAACTCAGTGAATAATGTCTCCATTGCTTTGTTGCCCCGACTTCACTTTTGTTTTAAACATTTTATTTATTTATTGCCTTTTGAGGTCACACCCGGCGGTGCTCAGGGGTTCCTCCTGGCTCTGCTCTCAGGAGTTGTTCCTGGTATTGCTTGGGAGACCCTATGGGATGCTGGGACTGAACCAGGGTCAGCTTGTGCAAGGCAAACACTTTACCCGCTGTACTATCGCTGAAGCCCAAACGCCACTGCAGTATTATTCCATTGGAGGACTTTTTCAGGGTTGGAGAGATAAATAGTGGAATAGAACACTTTCCTTGCATGTGGATGACATGGTTTGATCTCCCATTACCTGAGGAATGGGTCACAGTACACTCATTGTTTCTACAGAGCCACTTCAGTACTCTCAAAGGTGAATATTTGAAATCATATTATAAATGAAATAAAGGGGGCATAGAGCAATAGTGTCAAAGATAATGTGCTTGCCTTGAGAACAGACAAACCCGGTTGGAGTCCCAAGCATAGCCAGATGTGCTTTCCATTCTCCTTTCCCAAGAAAGAATGGAAATTAAATTTCACTTACAGGTGCAGCTTTCCACAATGTGTTTTATTTAACTCAGAGTTCATTTACCTCCCTCTGTACAATAAGTAAGCTGTGGACTTGGATATGTTGTCCGGATAAGAAATTATTTTCTTTTATTTTACAACAGAAAACTTTCACTCACCCTCCTTTCTCTCCTGGTCACACGTGCTGATGCTCAGGACCCACTTCTAGCTCCGAACTCAGAAATCACTCCTGGTCATGTGCAGATCATGTGCAAGGCAACGGCCCTACCCACTGCGCTATCTCTCCAGCCTCACATCACTGAACCTTTGCAGTGGGATTTTTCTGTCCTGAGCACTTTTTGTCGAAGATGCTGTGAGAGTTATTCAAGTTGGATGGTAGTGGTTTGTGAAGATTTTCTCATATTTCCAAAGGTGCAGTTCAGAATGGGGCCTCTGTGATTTTTAACCAGCAAAAAAGGACAGACAACGGGATAGCAGGAAGAGACAAAAATAGTGATGTTTTCTAACCACTGTAGCTCATGACTGAATGATAAATAAATGGTAAGAGAGCAGTTGATCCAGTAAAGGACAAAACAGCTGACTTGGACCAGGATGGCGTGGGTGGCTTTGATCTCCAGAGAGGACTGTGGGCAAAGACTGTGCCTATGGATGTGCTGGACATTCTTGCGATGGTTGAAGAGGAACTTTACCATGTGCACGCTGGTTCAGATTATGAGGACCACACACAGGAAATCCCATAAAATCATTCCTCCATGAAACAGAGATGCTTCTGAGGCATGTGCCTTAATTGCCATACAGTATTTTAGGCTAATAACTCCTTCAATTCCAGTAGTGTTGAATGGGGCCTTCACTCCAGTTATAACCCGGCTATAGATCAGCATTTTGAGTACCCAGAAACAGAGGAAGGCAGAAGAAATGCACGTGTAGATGTTTGATTTGAGCCATGCCACTGAATGTGGTTGTTGGTGATCACGATGGCTTGGAACGCACTGAGGAAAGATGTGGTAGAGAGAGAAAGACCCTGGCCCACTCTGTACAGGAACAAAACTGCCCGACAACCAGTGTCATTCAGAAAATTTCTTATTCTAAAGAAAAATATTAATCCTGGAATCCCTGAGAATAAAACTGTCATCATGTTCGCAAGTGTTAAGTGGGTAAATATCCAATCCATTGGCTTCTTTCTTTGCAGAAAGTTGTTGACATATAGCATGAGCAACAGTGAATTTCCAATAATACCAATCATGAATTGGAAAAAAAATACTTCCCAAACTGTTTCTTGTAGAAATATTGTGTTCATCCCTTCCTTGTTTGTTTGGTAAAGACCTGCAGAAAGTATAAACAACAGATTTGTTGGTGAACTTGAGGGAAATGTCATGACACGCTGGCATCAATATGTCTAAGATATTCTTCTTCAGTAGAACATGAAAAATGCTGTCATTTTTCAAAATATGAAGCATTATTCCAAAAAGAATTCTAAGAGGGTTATCGACATCACTGAGGAATAGACATTGCTTCCATTTATTTTGGTTTTGATTTTCGGGTCTAGCCAGCAACGGCTGTCAGTTACTCCTAGCTTGGAATTTAGGAATGATTCCTGGCATGCTTGGAGGACAGTATGGGATGCCTGGGATCAAATGGCAAGCCCTCTCCACACTGCACTATGTCTCTTGCCCTGTTTTTTCCATATTTGTAAAATTATTCCAGTTGACTATTTCCAGTGAAATAAATTTGGTATTTTTTTTGAAAAAAATTTAAATAAGTTATATATTTCATGTCATAGAGATATATTTAAGTCTTATACAACTTAAATGGATTGTATTTAACTTGACACCTTTAATACATTTACATAATACGTCTATGAAATTGAAAACCATTCAAGTTTTTTTTTTCTTTGTTTTTTTGGGTCTCATCCGGTGATCCTTAAGATTACTTCTGGCTCTGCACTGAGGAATGACCTCTGGAGGTGCTCAGGGAACCGTATGGGGTAATGGGGATCAAACCCTTTCCCATCACAAGCACGGCAAATGCCCTAACCAATGTACTTTCACTCTGGCCCCTTTCAAGTTATTTGAATCACAGTATTGGATGCCCATTTTACATGAAATCATTCTGGCCTCTCCCCAGATCCTGTCTTAGAGTATAACAGAGTGTCTGATCCTGTTGATTTCTTTTCTGATTCTTTTCTATCATTCCCTCCAGTGCTCCAAAATAGTTTGATTTGAGAGCCCTGACCAGTGAGACTGGTCACATCAAATGCGACAAATACATCAGGACTGCCCAAGCTTTAGGGTCACCCTAACTGGTAGTGTAAAGGGTGTCTTTTGTTCATCCAAATCGCTCCAGCATCCTGGTTCCAATCATGTGAGCCGCGTTGAAGCTGACAAACACGTTCAGCACTATGAGTAGACACGGCACAATTAAGGGGTGCATGAAGACAGAGACCTGATATTTCACAAAGACAATCAGTGACAGCCTTAAAGGATAGATTCTGTGACAATTTGCCATTCTGGCCAGGAATGGCTGTCTGCTTCCCACTGGTCTAAACTTGTTTTTCTTAGGGGACTACCCCGACATTGAGGTTTCTGTTAGGGGGTCAATTTCCCACAACTTAGTATTCATTACCTGTGTAAATTCAAAAAAGACAGCAGCAGCGGCAGCTCTATCTCACCTGGCACCCGGGTTGGGTGGTCTCACTCCTCTACCCCACCCCAGGAGGTCGATGGCGATGGGCAGGTAAAGGAAGGAATGAGGGCCAGGCTGGTTGGTCTTAGTTGCAGTTTATTCCAATCCTCTCTCCATTCATTCCTGCCTCTCTCCTCTGCCTCCCCTTGCCCATTCTTTATATAGTTTCATTATATCTCCCAGCATGAGGAATTGGGGTAACAATTACACATAGGTGTGGTCACAATCAAAAGGGGTAGAATTCTTTCCTTGGGGAAAGACGCTTCTCGGACAGATTCTCATTATCAGATCAACCCACCCTAGAGCGGAATCCTCTTGTTTTGTTTCTGCTCTCTTTGTCCAACAAACATATAAGTATATATAGTATAAATCGTTTTGTACAAATACAGTAAGAAATACCTTAAACTTAAGGAATTGCCTCCTAGGGCCATCTCAATCTCAGACTACAGTGCTCAGGCCAGATAGTCTTTCCTATCCGTAGCAGGGTCATATTCTCGTTGTTACTTTTGGATCATGAGAGCATTTGTCTATGATCAAGCTGCTAACTTACAGTTAAGAATTGTGGCACTTTGGCCTGGTCCATTTCGATGCCTGTGTAGCTCACTGCTTGCCCTGGGTCCATTCAGTCCGTCGACGGGACCCTGCTTCTGGGGTGTTAGGAACTAAGGGTAACTGAGGCTTAAGTCGAGAAAGCAGATGCCTGGGAGTGAATAATATTCAGAGCCATTTAAATTCTAAGTTACAAAGCATAATGTTAACGTTCTTCCAGTATCTATAGAAAAAGGGAATTGCTCTAAAGTAAACTATTCAAAAGACATAGGAGAGGAGAAAGATAATATTAACTTACAATATAATTTCAGTGTCCTAGAAGGATCTGACCTTACAAACAATTAACAGATTCTGATTAGGGGAAAAGCTGATTAACTGGTTGGGGAGGAGAGCATAGGGAAGAATTTACAGATAAACAAAATGGAAAGGAAGTGCCTCAGGAGCACTGTAATAAACCTGAGTTTCTCATGGCAAGGGAGAAAGGGAAAACCAATATTAAGCCTAAAATATTTGGAACTATATTCCAACAATTACCAAAGTCTCCTGCCATGTCCATGAATTCATAGGGATTTTGGTTAAGTTCTCAGTATCTTTCCTGGACATTATCTTCATGTAGTTCTCTATGATGAGTCACAACTTCTCGAGCAACTTTCATGGGGTAGAGCATTTCCTTGTATGCAGCCAACGTGGGTTCGATCCCCCACATCCCAATTGGTGCCTCACGCACTGCCAGGAGTGATTCCTGTGTGCAGAGCCAGGAGTAAGACTAGAGAATTTTCTGGGGTGGCCCCAAAAACAAACGTGAGGGAGACAATTCTGGGAAAAACACTGAGGAAAAACACAAAGCAAACAACTTTGTGTTGTGGCCAGACTTCTGCTGAAGGAGGCAGAGGATCCTTCTTTGGTCCACATACCATACAACTGTTAGAAAAATGAAGTTATGAAATTGCTTCTAAATACGTGGATATGGAGAGCATCATGCTGAGAGAAATATTCAAAAGGACAGGGAGAGAATAACTGCACTCTTGTGGGATATAACAACATGGTATAAGTCTAACAGCCAAGGACAGTAGATCCAAGGGCCAGGAGGATGGTTACTGATTGGAAGCCTGTCTCAGGGCTTGGAGACGGTAGTTTGTTAGAGAAGGGACCAGTATGACAATGATGACTGGAAGGGATCACTGTGAGTGGGAGATGTGTGCTGAGAGTGGGTAAAGGGACACGCACTTTGGCTTCTCAGTTAGTTCCAGGCGCCAGAGCAGATGGCTTGTTGCAGAAGGCCCAATAAAAGAGAAAGGGGGGGGGAATCCAAATAGAGGGGCCAGAGAGAGAGCACTGCGTGTAGGGCACTTGCCTTGCATGTGGCCAGTTCTTCTTGGTACTGGGATAAATTTCTTAGCTCCGCGGGGTGTGGTGGTGGTCTCCTCTAGATAGAAAGTCGGAGTCCAGGGAAATAAATCCTTTTTAAATCAGCAACGGGCTGGAGTGATAGCACAGAGGGTAGGGCCTTTGCCTTGCATGCAGGCCGACCTTCGATTCCTCCATTCCTCTTGGAGAGCCCGGCAAGCTACCAAGAGTATCCTGCCCTCACGACAGAGCCTGACAAGCTCCCCAGGTGCTTTTGATATGCCAAAAACAGTAACAAGTTTCAGAATGGAAATGTTACTGGTGCCCGCTCAAGCAAATCGATGGACAACGGGAGGACAGTGCTACAGCGCTAAGTATTAATATCAACAATCACAGCTCACTTTATTCCATGATATCTTCAATAATATTACAAAGAAATAAGAAAAAGCTTAATATTGATAATGATAAATTGTTAGATTTCTTCATTCAATATTAATGATGTGCATTGGTTAGTATCGAAACCTTCAAACAAAAATATCATTACGACAGCACAATTAATACAATAGGTAAAAGTTAAAGGATCAGCAGCATAAAAACTACTATAAAACAATAGCAATTGGTGCAAGAAATTGTTGGTCAAAACTTTTTAAACTTGTAGAAACATTTTGTTGGATGACAGAAAAAGACATCTAAATGCATAAAATATTTATGAACAGAGCCTGTGGTATTGTGATAGAAACTTCTTACCAAAATAAAAAACTCTAAAATTTATAAAACAAATCCCTAAACAATCCTAAAATCATTTAATTAAGCTGAAGTAAATAGGATATTTCTAATTTTTTTTGTTCGGTTTTTGGACAACGCTCAGCAGTACTCAGGGCTTACTCCTGGCTCTATGCTGTGTGGGTTGGTGGGATCAGGGACCTTATGGGCTGTCGGGGATTGGACCTGCATCAACTGCATGCACGGCAAGAGCCCTCCCTGCTGCATTGTGGCTGACGACCCCAATAATCCTAACTATTTGTTTATTAGATCATAGGGTCTAAGAAAAATACATGAATAAAAAGGCATTTGAGAGAATAATGAAATGTCAATGAGAAATACATGAAGAGGTGGGTAGAAGAGAAATAACAGAAAAAGTGGACTCAGAAAACAAAGTTCAATCATAGTGGAAAGGTGAACAGAGTTTCTGTAAAAGTGATGAATGAGGATGTAAATATTCTTAATAAATTGGCATATTTGTTACTATTAGGACTAATTTTTGCCATCATAAAGTTTTTAAAAATGCTTTTAAATGAAAATGCAGATTAAGAACAATAAAAGGGGTCAGAGTGATAGTCCAGTGCATAAGGCACTTGCCTTGCTCGTGGTTGGTTTGGGATTAATTCCCTGCATCGTAAAGGGTCCCCAGAACCCACCCAGAGTTATCCCTCAGTAAAGAGCCAGGAGTAAGTCCTGAGCACCGCTGGTGTGTCCCCCAAACAACCAAAGTTAAATAAAAGGGAAAGTACAGAAGAATACAAGCATAACAATATGTATGGTTGAAACTGCAGGAAAAAAATCATAATTTGATGGTGCTTGTGTTTCACGCAGCCAACCAGGATTCCATCCCCAGTATCCTCTGAGCACGACCACAGTAATTCTTCCTTCTTTGCGTGCAGCTGACCAGTTACCATCCCATAGGTTACCGCAAGCGCCACCAGGAGTAATTCCTGCATGCAGAGGAAGGAGTAACCCCTCAGCATTGCTTGGTCTGACTCAAAAGCAAAAAACAAAACAAAGAAGGAAAAAAAAACAGAATATCATGAGTATATAGGAATGTGAGTATTGGAACTCCGGTGAGCTTAGCGTTAGAAAGTGTTTCCCACAAAATCAGCATCAGGAAAAATAAATTCTCCATTTTTTTCTTTAACTTTTTGGGTTACACTGGTTGCATATCAACGGGTAGTGTCTTAGGCTTCACCAGGCAATTGACTCTTTCTGTATAAACTTTGTTGGTGGCCAGCGAAGGCCCCAGCGGCTGTCCCCCTCGCCGCCTAGTTCCTGGGGGTCTCAGTCCACTCCCCAAGCCGGGTGGCCATGAGATGAAGGAGGAAACAAGGGTCATGCCGGTTGATTCCTGACTGCCCCTCAGGCTCAAGGGCTGAAACACCACCTAGGGCTATTCCTCTTCCCCTTAATTAACATCTTAATGAACATCTTCATATTAGTTATTTTTGTATGGATACAGTAAGAGATGCACTGAGGCTTGGAGGGCAGCTCTCCTGGGAACATCTTGCCACAGACTCAGACTACAGTGCTCAGGCCAGATTAATCATTCCTAACCCTAGCAGGGTCTGAATCTAGTTATTGCTTTTTGGATCATGACAGCATTTGTCCATGTCCGAGCTCTTATCTTATAGCTAAGTATTGTGGCACTTTGGCCAGGCCCGTATGATGCCAAGGTAGCACATAGCTCACTCCTTGCCCTGGGTCCATCTAGTCTCTCATGGGGACCCTGTTTTGGGGGGTGCTAGGTCGAAAGTGCAACTGAAGCTTAGGTTGAGAGAACATATGCCCAGGTGGTAAATATCATTTATAGTCAATTAATTCCACATTACAAATATAGCATTTACTGTCTTCTTGTGCCCATATAAAAAGGACATTGCTCTGAATTAACACTGCAAAGGACTTAAGGAGAAGAGAAAAACTATATTTACAAGCTAACAGAGCGCAAAGAAAGAAGTTATAAATAAACACAAAGGAATGGGAGCACTGTGATGGGAGCAACCCAATAACCCTAGCTCCCTGAGGCAAGGCAAAAAGGACAAACCAGTGCTATCCTACACATTTCCTCCTTCTAGAGAAGCTTCCCATGCCCTTGCTAACATCCCTAATTTGGTTAAAGTCTATCTTCAGCCTTTGCTTTGTCTTGGATATTAACCCTAAGTGCTTTAGGCTTCATCAGTGAATTGCCCCCTTTTCTGGGAGGAAGAAACTGCCAGAGAAGCTTAACATGCTCTTTTTGACAACTCTAATTTGGTTAAAGATTATCCTTAACTTTTCCCTTATGATTTACCTCTCCACAAGGCCCCAAGTCAGTCTTGATTACATATAAGTCAAAACTTTCTGGTAATTCTGAACTTTGTATTTGTACTGCTTTGTATCTGAAGTGCTGTAGATTTCTACCTGCTTTTCTATCTCCCCTAAGGAGCAAAGTTCTTTGGTTAAACACAGAAAGACCGTTAATGCTATGCTTCCAATATTTGGGAGTTGATTGACTGAGATATATCTGCTCCAGGGTATAATTCCTTGGTCCTAATTACCTGACTAAGGCTTCATTTGCTGTAGTTCCTAACACCCCATAAGGGAGGTACCACTGTGGGACTGGGATGAACCCGTGGTGAATGGCAAAGCCACCCGGTATCGAACTGGGTCATCTAAAAGGCATAAATGCATGGTCCTGAAGCAAGCTGTTACAAACTAAGAGACAGGACCCCCTTGGGGAAGGACAAGCTGAAGTGTCCTGAGGACTTAGTCTGGGATATATGGTAAAAGCCTTGCTTGCTCTCAGAGCCCAGATAACTAAGTGTTGGGATCTTTGTCTCCTGCTGTGTTCATCCAAACAATTGCAAGAATTGATAACTTATACAACTAGAGGGAAAGATAAGAGCAAAGTAGATGTCCCTGGGAGACAGAGTGTCTTTTTGAGTTGATCTACCAAGAGAATTTCCTCTGCCAATATTTATGTAAATGAGCAATCACACCTATGTCCTTACCTCAATCCCCCATCAGATGTTCTATAAGAATGCTAGCAACTCTGCATTAAAAGGGCCATTTTCACCCTCAGACTGTCGTGCTCCATCTCCCCATATCTCTGCTCTATGCTGGGGAGACCTGGGGAGGCAGGGAGGCAGCTCTGGTCCATGGAACGCAAACACATCACAGTAGCAGTTTGTGAACTCACATACATGGTGATGCTCAGGTTTCTACCTGCTCTGCATTCAGGAAATATTCCTGGCGGTGCTCAGGGGACCCTATGGAATGTCGGGGATGTTGGAACGAGGGTCAGCTGTGAGCAAGGGAACCTTCATAACCCCTGCTCCAGCCACATCGAAAGATAATTTTTCTAAAGAAAAATCCCTGTCTCTTCCTTCAAGCAGGAGAAGAGACAGGAGGTACTTACTGAGTCTGAGTTTGGCGAAGTTGACGGGACCCTCTGCCAGGGTGCAGGTGAATGCCTGTGTATTAATCCAGGGCTAGAAATACATACCAGTGACTTGTCCCCAGATACTCTGTCACTTTGAGCTCAGGAAAATTTCTGATGTGCCTATGGACTCACAAATTAAAGTCTGAGTTGCAAATGGATCAATTTAGAAAAGTTTTTAATGAAATTCCCCTCAGGTGTTCACTTCAGAAACTTTCCCATTACATCATCCTGAGTACACGGAGGTCTGCAGGAGCATAACAGGAAACAAACTTGGGGAAAATTGACTACTCACAGAGGTATCAAAAGTTCTCATTTCTCTGATCAAATAACTCTGACAGCCTTTTGGAGAGTAATCGCTTTTCTCTCAGGGTTTATTGTGGGAACAACCAAATATCACCGAGTTAAGAAAAGAAGGATTATAAATAAGAATTCCTTTTTTATTGGATCATCTTGAGATACAGTCACAAAAGTTTCATGTTTGAATTTCAGTCCTACAATGACAGAATTCCCATCCCTCCAACAGTGAACATTTTCCACCATCAGTGTCCCCATATCAGCACCTACCCACCCCTCCCACTGCTTCTTTGGCAATTTTTCCCATAATCTTTCTCTACTTTTGGGCATTATGATTTTGCAATATACATACTGATGGGATATCACATTTGGCTCTTGATTGACTTTCAGCAAACATGTCTCATCCTGAGTGATTCACCCAACCATCATTAACTCAGGAATCCCCACTTCATCCCAGCTGGGACCCACATAGCAAAAATGCCATAAACTTGATCAAAATGAGGATTAGAGTCATACAAAGACAGTAATTTGTGAGTCCTTGCGCGCATCAGAAAGTTTCCTGATCTCAAAGTGACAGAGTCTGCAGGGACCAAGTCACTGGTGTGTTTCCATGGCCCAGTAAATCACACAGGCATTCTCCCGCAGCTGGCAGAGGGTTCCATCAACTTTGCCAGCGTCAGACTCAGTCTATACCCCCTGTCTCTGCTACTGCTTGAAGGAAGAGGCAGGGTGTTTTCTTTGGAAAAATTTTCTTCCCCTGGGGCTGAAGAGATAGATCAGGGGGTAGGAGTTTGCCTTGGACGTGGCTGACCAGGATCCAAGATCCCTGACATTCCATAGGTTCCCCTGGGCACTGCCAGGAGTATTTTCTGAATGCAGAAGCAGGAATAACCCGAGCATCACTAGGTATGACCTAAAATGACAAACAAAAAAAAGAAAAAGAATTTAATTTCCTGATTCCATATTTGTGGGACACACTTTCTAATACTAAGCTCACCTGTGTTCCTTATACTCACATTCCTTTATAGTCATAATAATCAGTTTTTTTCTTCTTTTTTTTGTTTTTTTTTTTTGCTTTTGAATCGAACCCACCTTACACAGGTGAAAGTAAGCACTCTCACAACTCTCCTAACTGCGCGTTGCTGGTCTGGTGGCCCCCAAACCATGAACAAACCAAATAAAACCAAAACAGCCTCAGTCCCTTATTGGAGGATTCCCTCACCCCAACACGGGTGTTTCTGAGTTGTATCTTGGTGTATCCCTAAGTATTTTTGGTAGAATGAGGGTTGGGGCACCTAAAAACGTGAGGTGATGGCACATGGGGTTGACTATAACTGGAAACCTTTCCAAAGAGCCGGGTCTCAGACAGAGGAAAGTGGACTCAGAGCTTTTCTTGTTCAAAGTGAACAGAAAATGACAAAATAAACTCACCCTGCTCATAGCTTACTAGGTTCAATCCCAGGTACTCAATGGTCCCCAGAACCTTGCGGACCCACAACAAGCAGCCCCTCCCCCACAAAATCCTCGGATCCAGAGCAATTCGGGTGTTTATCTTGCACTCAGCTGAACTGGGTCCAATCCTGGACATCCCAGATGGTCTCCCAAGCACCGCCAGGAGTAATTCCTGAGTGCAGAGCCTGAAGTAACCCCTGAGCATCGCTGGGTGTCACCTAAGAAGCTAAACATAAATAAATTAAATAAATAAATTCCTTGGCAGAAGTGATGTGTTTAGAATTTCCAGGGAAGGAGATTCCCTGGTCTTAGGCCTATTATTCCTTTGTGAATTAAAATTCTTCTTAACCCACCCCCAGTTCCTCTGACGGCTGTTACCTTCACCCCAGACATCGGGAGATGCTGGAATTGAATCTGGTGTCTGCGACCCTCCTCCATGCAGAACAGAAGACTTGGGACTTCTCATGTGTCTAGGAACCCCAAAACTTTCAGGATGGAAGAAGGCATCCTCAGAAATTTTGGTTGCTATGCTGTGGGGACGTCGAACATGGAGACCTTCAGAACCGCGTTGGTGGGAGACGTCGTAGTGCGGAAAGGCAAGCCTCTCCTGTGTCACCCTGTTCGCTCTCAGGCAGCTGGCTCTCAAGCACTGTGCACTGGGTGTACCTACATGCATAGAAAGAGTGGAGCGAGCCCCAGTCAGCACGGACACCCGAACACTGTTCATGGACCCGAGGCCCATCAGGGCGCTGCAGGGACGGAAGATGCTGGACTCTCTCATCCCCTTCAGCCCTTGGCGGGTGTGAGAGAGTTGAATGCACCAGAGGCAGCTTCCTCTTGTCACATGAAGTTCTGGAGAATGAAGGACCATTGGGGTCCGGGTCACCCCCCAACCCCGACTCCACCCCACCCAGTTCACACCTACTGATCTGGCCCGATGATTCAGGGGAGGGTGTCGGAGGTATGGGTGGGGCAGCGACAGGAGTTGGGCTGAGGGGGGCACACAGAGCTCGGCCAGAGGGGCAGTTCCATCTGGATTCAGACATTGGTTCCTGCACTCGGGGACCCCACACCTGCCCTGCTCCCCCAAATGTCAGGGGAATCCAATGAGCAGTCTCTGTCGGACAGGAGGGAATCCAGTGGTCAACAAGGAGGTCCGGAAGCAGCAGAGTTTTGGGGGGAAAGGGTGGGAGGCAGGTTTTGGGGGGTTTTATTAGCTCTGAACTGTAAGTCCTTCATATGGGATGCAGGGGTGCTAAATTTCCAGCGAAACTTCTGCTCTGCCCCCCAAAGCAGAGTGGAGTCATTTGGATTCCTCCTGGGAGCCGAAGAAGGAAGGAGATTCCTCTTGCCTCTCCGTGAAGCAGTTGCAGGAAAAGATAAATAGGGAGGGTCGAGGCCTCAGCACCATGAGTGTCCCCATGGGTGTTTCCCATCTGCCCCCCCCTCCCCGACCCCCGAGAGTCAATTGCTGAAGCAGATGTGGTAGCAAATAGTGATCCTTAATTGCATGATTAGAGGGTTTAGGGCCACTCTGGAAGTGCCCAAGCTACTTCCTGCTAAGATGGCATATTTGGTTGCAAGACCCACTGTAGCAACACCCTGATGCACCCCTCCAGACCGCAACCTGAGTTGGCTTAAAGCTCCACACCTTGGGGCCTGAGTGACAGAATAGAAAAATGGGCATTTCTTTTGAAGGTGGCCAACCTGGGTTTAATTCTGGGCATTTCTCATGGTTCCTGGCACCACTAGGAGTGCTTGCTGGATTTAGAGCCAGGAGTAACCATAATGCCGCGCTGGGTTTGACCCCAAATGCAAAATAAATCAATCAAAAGGAAAGAGAAGCTCCCCACCTCCGTGAACTCCCAGAACCCACTGAATGCACAAGAACCAGTGAAAACCAAAGGCTCAGCCAAATGCTTCTGACCCCCAAGCGCATGAAGAATATTCCCAGTCCCTCCCCCCATTCAGCCCCGCCACCCCCCAAGAACGACAGGACAGAGGGGAGGGTGTTTTTTCCTTCATGCTGCTGACCCAGATATGTGGTACCCTGAGCAACTCCAGGAGTGACCCCTGAACACAGCCAGGTGGGGCTCAACACCCCCCACGAGGAAAAAGAATGCGTCCCCCAGGTCCCTTTGATGAGGGAATCCCACGCTTTAGCCCTACCCCACAATCCGCCTAAGGAACGACGGGGGGCCAGTAACGGGATGTCCTGGGGACACTGCTGGGATGACCCACCCACCCCTGTGACTGACCAGTTGCTGGAGTCACCCCGAAACTAAGATAACGCTGAGATGCCCTCACCCGCCCCATCAGATCTGGGGGAGACTGAGGTTCCCTCTAGCTCTGGCGCTTTCTGCTTTGGGAGGGGCCCGAGCGATGGGTCAGCAGGGAGGGCGCTGGCCTCGCATCCCGACACCCCGAAGAGTCCTCCGATCCCCAGGGAGGGAGTCTTAGGCACCACCGGGTAAGGGTCTAAAACACATAAAAAAATTAAAATGTTTTTTCCACTTTTGTTTGTTCGGTTATTGTCCTTGTTTCTGGAACTTTCAGAACAACCTCCACGCTTCCAATTCGTTTTTCTCCTAGACCACGTGCTTCCTCTGCCCACCCATCTTTTATTTTGGGGGGCCTGGGGGTCTTTGCCCAGGGGTTACTCCGGGCCCTGGGCTCACAACAGGCTGGTCCCGGGACGCTGTGGGGTGCCGGGATCAAACCCGGCCGGCTGCGTTCCCCTCTTACGCATCTTTCTAAATAAGTTCTACTCATTAAAAACGACCATTTTTTCTCTCAAAATCAATTTATAAACAAGATAAACCTCTCGGCAGGAGCGCTCAGCGTGTCCCTGGTGACGGACCGCCACCCCGGGCCGCCGCCACGGAGCAACCCCGCCGCCCACAAGGTGGAGACCCAGAGGTTCAGGCGCTCAGAGCGACCACTGGCTGGCGAGGAAACCGACCTTCCGGGACCCCCCTGCCCCCCTGGGTGCCCCCTCACCCGCTCCTCACCTTCCGCAACCACGAGACCCGCCTGCACTTCCGCACAGAATGCCAAGGCTGGTAGATAAAGGTTGCGCATTTTGTGACATCACCTGCACATTCGCCCAGAGCCTTAAAGGGCCAGGCTTCAAATATTCCTGGCCAGGTACTTGTCTGGTAAAGAAGGTTCATTTTTCCTCCTTTCTGGGATAGGATCAGGTGATCCAGACATCAGGGCGTCACCAGGTTTGGGATAGATGGGAGAGAGATGAGCTGAACAGATAACATGTTGAGTCTTTGTATTTACAAGGGAAATAAAATTCACAAAAATACTTTGCAAACAGCCGCGAAGACCATCTCTCTGAGTCCCAACGTTCATTTATTTATTCATTTACAACCCTCAGCTACATGCTAGGATCACGCCCCCAGGATTCCTCCTGGCAGGTGCCAATGAAAAAGACTGGCTTCAACAGGGTCCCTCACTATTGGGGGCTGTGGAGTGGCGGCTCAAAGTGATCTGGCAGTTTTACATATACATGTCTACACAGAAAGCTGCAGGACAGGGCCCGGCACAACCCCTAGTTGAGAAGTTTGGGATGTTCAAAACTTCTGCCATCAGCAGGTGCGGCATCCTCAACACCCACAGCCCCCCATGTTGATCTCCACCCCAGGCCATGTTGCCCCATCGCAGAGCTGGAGGTGAAGATGCCTCAAGGATAATGTACTCACACTCGAGACCCCTGTGCCATGCTAAATCCCCCCAGTGCAACCAGCAAAGCTGCACATCCTCCTAAAACCTCTGGAGCAAAGCAGATCCCAGGAAACCACTTGATATGGATGGGAGGAGTAAAAAAACAACCACAAAAGTGCCCCAAGAGCTGGCACAATCTCGTTGGTCACATTATAGGCACTGGAGGTGAGAGGTACTCATGTTCTGCCACTAATTGGCCTTCAGTGTCCCCCTTCGACTGAAGTATCACTTTGTCCTTTAAACGTGTGCCCGGAGGAGGCCTGATCCACTGGACATCATTATTAGGAATAAAGGTGCACATGGAAGACTCCCATCTGTGACATCATCCATTTCACCAAGGAGACTTAACGTGCCAGATTCCAAGTGCACACAGACCATTATGGCAGCCCCGGTGAATCAGTGCAAAGGGGATGAGCTTTAATCAAAAAGAGGATAGGCAAGTGCTGGAGGGGCTGGTCACAGAGTTCAGGGCAGCGAGTTAAGGTGGAGTCTCTTAACTGGTCAAACATAGAACCAATGCTCCCACATACATCCATCATAAAAAACAAAGCAGGTTGATTCAAAGTGAGACAGGCAAGTAGGTTGTGAATTGGTACTGGGACAATGAGTTTCTCTGGGAAGTCATTAATCAAGATGGGTGCAATGTCTCTGAAGCCATTCCTGAAGATGCAGAGGAACTGGCCTAGCAGCAACCCAGAGAGCTGGAGAGACACTGGACAGAAGCAAAGGCTGGGAAGAACATCAGAGAGCACTGTACAGTGAACACTCTATCCCTTGAAAACACGCTATATAAGAACCTACAAGGAAACCCCAGGACGCAGCTTTAGAAACACGTTTTCATCCAAGAGTATGGGGAAAGAGGTTAGTACTGTGGCTTAATGCTTGTGTTAAGCATGGTTTTCCTGAGTTCCATTCCTGGCATCCAAAACAACACAGACTCCGAAGAACTTCCAAGTATGGCATGAATTACATAAAACATATTTCAATAAATAAATCCATGTATGGACCTACCCTAAGAACAGAGGCACATAGGAGCTAATGGGCACCAACGTGTACTAGATCATTTTGTAGACTTGGTCTTTTGGACAGACTCAAAACAGTTTTAACCATTCTGGTGGCTAGTAGGGTTGAGATTTTACCACTTACAAACACAACGTGTTGTCATCTTTTCTCCTAATATAATTGAAATGAGAAGAGTAAAATCCAGGAATGTGACCACCCTTTATAGTTAGTCATCACAGCTGATGTTATTGCCTGCTGAGATGGGAGTTTGGGCATTCTGCCAGGTTCCCACCATTTGTAAAATATTTTGATCAAGGGGCCTGTCCCATCCTTTCATAGAACCATCAGAAATCTTTCTGTGCACAGTCAAAACCATTTCAACTATCTCTAATCCACCCCATTAAAGAATAATGACATGGCCATTATCCTAAACTTTTCAGAAATATTTATCCTCAATGCTTAGGAAAATCTAATAAAAATCTGAATACAAGGAGTGCAGAGCTGATACAGCGGGAAGGTGCTTGATTGCACAAGACTGATCGGGATTCAAAGTCCAGATCCCCATGAGGATACCTATGTTCTCTCTCGCAGGTATGGATGAGCTCAGAGCCAAGTGTATGGCCTGAGCAAAGCAGGTCCGACTCCTCAAAACATAACAGAAGAAGGTTTGAAGTGTGGAGGTTTGCCTCTTTCTCCATTCCAAAGGATTCACTGCAACATCCTGGTTGATCTCTATCATAAACCCCGCCAACCGAGGTCTCTGCCTCAAGTCCAAGCAAAAATGAGACACTGGGCTGGAGTGATAGCACAGCGGGTAGGGCGTTCGCATTGCATTCAGTCAACACGGGTTCAATTTCCAGCATTCCATCGGGTCCCCCAAGAATAGCCAGGAGTAATCCCTGAGTGCAGAGCCAGGAGTAACCCCTGTGCATCTCTGGTTTTGACCAAAAAAAAAAAAAGAAAACAAAAAGAGTGACACTGACAGCTGTGATCGAGGGGTGGTTTTTGTACCCATTTACTTAGTTCCTATTTAATCAGTTTTCACCTGGATTCCATCATCAAGACCCGTTATTTACAGGGGCTAGAGCAACAGCACAGCGGGTAGGGCGTTTTCCTTGCATGCGGCCGACCCAGGTTCGATACCCAGCATCCCATATGGTCCCCCGAGCACAGCCAGGAGTGATTCCTGAGTTAAAAGCCAGGAATGACCCCTGAGCATCTCCAGGTGTGACCCAAGAAGAAAAAAAAAGAAAAACGTACCCATTATTTAAAGGTTAATATACACATCAAGTCCAAGTGTGTGACACAGGCATAGAAAATAGTAATCATTACTGTTACTATTATGGTTTGCTATATAAGGTAACTCAGGAGTTTAATTCAGCATCACCAGGAACTCAGGCATTAGTAGGCATATGAAAATACACAGAGGCAAGAACTCTTAAGAGTGTACAGAATGAGAAGATCTTTGTGTTTCCCTGAATTGCAAACATCAGCAATTCCCTTTCCCTCATAGTACTGAATTTACCATTTTAATTTGAACGTGAGAACTGTAACATAAAGAATGAACTAGGAGTGTATATTTAAGACATCAAAAGGTTCAAGCCGAGTGTTTACTATAGGATCCCCCAAGCACCACACTTCCAGAGTAATTCCTGAGTGCATATTCAGGAGAAACCCCTGAACATCATCCAGGTGGGACACAAAAATGAAAAAAAAAATGGTCAAATGGCAAGTCGTGAGGAACCCAGAGATAATGGAGGCATTGTGTATCCCACCGAAGTCCTGGGGGAGATTGAATGATGCATTCAAGGTAAATTGAAATTCAGATTTTAGGGACTGCTGGGCGTTTGTCTTGCAGGGGATGATGGGATATTATCCCTTTCTCTCCCAGGCCCACCTGGCGTGATCCTGACTGTGGAGCCAGAATAAGTCCTGGGCATTTCTGTTTGTGCCTTACCCCTGCCTCTACAAAAAGGTATGTGTTTTGTGTATTGAACAGAAAGCGCTATGTCAGGGGGATCAGGTTTATAAATGACAGTTGTGAGCAATTTTAGTGATCCCTGTGATCAAGGCTTTCTCTGCCTGTAGATGGTTTTTCTGGGCTCACCTCCAGTATCACATGGCCCCCTGGTACCACAGGGAGTAATCAGCTACCTGGGCAGCACTGGGAGCCTTAGGATTTGCATCTTTGGGGAGGGAAACACAGTCAGCAGTGCTCAGGGCTTATTTATTCCAGCCTTTGCACTGAGAAGTCACTCCTCTGGGGCCAGGGTTGAGGGCTCCTAACATCCTAACGTCCAGCACATCCTACTGGTTTGGAGGGAATTGATGTAGGTATGCAGGCAGATATGGAAGGTTCCCCCTCCCAAGGCAAAGGCAGTAAATTTCCTGGGAATAGCTCTGAAGTTGTGAAGGCCAACCTTGCAGAAAACAGGAACTAAGGCCTGATCACACCCTCACCTATGGCCAGCAACAGACCCACAGAAGCTCCTGCTGAAACAAAAGACCAGAAAAGGAATTTCAAAGAAGAGCATCACCCCTCCCAACCAGCCTAGGCAACATCCTTAGTAATGGGACTTTGACCTAGGTAAAAGCCTAGATTGGATTCCCTTCTCTTCCAGGGAGACCGCTCATTGGCTTTCCTAGACATTTGCGGGAGCAGGGCAAGTGGGGGGTCCGCAGCGTTGGAACCAAAGTCGGACTCCAGAAGGATGTGGGCCCCCCACAGCTTCAGACCCCCTCCCCCAAATCATATAGTCAGATCAGGAGGTGTGGACCAGGTGGGGTGGGGTGGGGGTTGGGGGATGACCCCAGACCTCAATGGTGCTGCTTCATTCTCGAGGGGTCCGTGTGCCAAGAGGAGCCTCCTCTGGTGGATTCAACTCTCTTACACCAGCAAAGGGCTGGAGGGGATGAGAGAGTCCAGCATCTTCCGGCCCTGCCTGCCTCCGACTGGGCCTTGGGTCAGAGAATAAACTGGGGATCTGTGTCCGGGTATACCTGCTGCCTAGGGCTCTCCCCACTCACTCTATGTGTGGAGGCACACCCAGTGGGCCGTGCTCCAGAGCCAGCTACCTGAGAGCAAACAGGGTGACACAGGATAGGCTTGCCTTCCCGCAGTACGATGTGTCCAAACAACTCAGTTCTAAAGGTCTCCAGACCCCACGTCCACATATCACAGCACCCCGTATTGCTGAGGGTGCCATCTTCAGTCCTGAGTTTTGAGGTTCCTATACACATGAGAATTCCCATGTCTTCAGTTCTCCGTGGAGGAGAGTGGCAGAGGCCAGATTCAACTCCAGCATCTCCAGATGTCTGGGGTGATGGTAACAGCCATCTGAGGAACTAGGGTGTGTTAAGAAGAATTTTAATTAACACAGAAATATTGAGCCTAAGACTGGGCAATCTCCTTCCCTGGAAAATCTAAATACATCACTTCTTCCAAGGATTTTTTTTTTGCTTTTTGGGTAACATCTAGCAATGCTCATGGGTTACTCCAGGCTCTGCACTCAGAAATTACTTCTGGTGGTACTTGGGGGACCGTATGGGATGCCCAGGATTGGACCTGGGTTGGCTGTATGCAAGGCAAACATCCAACCAACAATACTATACTTCTGGCTCTGAGGGTTTTTTGGCGGGCCTGATTTTCTGTGTGCCCACAGGGTTCTGGGGACCATTGAGTACCTGGGATTGAACCGATTGGTAGGTTACAAGCAGGGTGAGATTATTTTGTCGTTGTTCACTTCATTTTGAACAAGAAAAGTTATGAGCCCTCTTTGCTCTGTCTGTGGCCCAGCTCTTTGGAAAGATCTCCAGTTATAGTCAACCCCATGTGCCATCACCCCACATTCTGAGGATGCCCCGACCGTCTTCTACAAAGAAAAGGGGTCAGAGATACAGCAAGATACAGCTCAGAACCCACCAAGTTAGGGTGGGGGAATCTGCCATCATGGGACTGACGCTGTTTTGGTTTGATTTGGTTTGTACATGGTTTGGGGCCCCAACACCAGCCATGCTCAGAGGTTCTCCTGGCTCTCCACTAAGGAATCACTCCGGCATGATGGTGGGGTTGTATGGAGAGCCAAAAAGAGAACCAGGGACCTCTGACTGCAAGCCAAGAGCAATAATGGCTCTGCTCCCGCTGCAGCGACCCAAGCGGCTTACCTGATTAATGACCCTAGACCTAACACTGAAGCAAAGAAAATGGCTGGAATTCTTAAGCTTGGGAAAGGTTGGCCCGCGGGAGTTCCGCGAAGCGCCACGAAGTGTCGCTGTGGGCATTTCCGTCCTTCCCCAGGTCTGCTTCTCAAGAATTTTCCACCCTTTGGTTTGCTTCATTGATAAGTATGGGACAAATAAAGATCAAGCAAGTCGCTTCCACAGGTGCTCCTGTACGATAACCGCGTGAGTGCTTTCTTTCACTAGAGTAACCTGGGTTTGATTCCAGCCTTCAGATCTTGTGGGGTACATATCTGAATCTTCTTGGGGGTCGAGTGGGCTTCTCACGCTTTGTCTCTGGACCAGGAGGGGTGCAGAGGATTGAACCTGATGTGGAAAGAGCAAGGCAAAGTCATTTATTTTTATTTTTTATTCTCTTCACTGAGCTAGAAACCTTCTGAAGTCACTTTGCTATGTCTGTGTCCAAACCATTGAGAAATATTTCCTGTTATGGGCAACCCACACGCCATCACCCCACATTCTGAGAGAGCCGAAACCTCTACTACAAGGAAGAGGCAGCATGGATACACCAAAATGCAGCTCAGAAACCCCCACGTTTTGGTGAGGGAATCCCCCAATAAGCGACCGGTTCTGTTTTGGTTTTATTTGGGTTGTTCATAGTTTGGGGGACACAAATCCAGCAACGGCAGAGGTTCTCCTGAAGTTGCATTCAGGAATCAGGCATGATGGTGGGGCTGTATGGAGAGCCAGAGAAAGAACCGGGGCCTGTGAGTGCAAGCCAAGAGCACTAACCGCTCTGCTCCCACTGCAGCGACCCAAGTGGCTTCCTTGATCCTTAATGACCCTATACCTAACATTGAAGCAAAGAAATGGGCTGGAAATCTAAAGCGTGGAAAAGGTGGACCGCGGCAGTTCTGGCGATACACCACGAGATGGTGCTGTGGGCATTTCTGTCCCTCTCCAGGATCGTTTCTTTGTTTTTGTTTTTGTTTTTTTTTTTTAATAATTTATTTCTTTATTGAATCACTGTGGGAAAAGTTACAGAGCTTTCGGGTTTAGGTCTCAGTCATGTAAGTATCAAACACATTTCCCTTTACCAATACTTATTTTTAAACGCGAACCCCAATAGAACCCCACCTCCCACCCCTCCCAATTCCTGTGAGCCAGATGAGTTCTAGTTAATACTCTATCTACTTTGACTAGATACATTGTTTCGATAGAAGATGCACAATTATTGTTTAGAGTTTACGACCCCCCCCATCAGATATGCTGAAACAGCGTTGTGAAATAATTTGCTTTCTACAGCTGGGTTTAAGAATAAAATGATGTCGCGCGGCCGCAATAGCGGCTGCGCGTGTTTTTATTTATTTATTTGTTTGTTTCTCTGTTTTTATTTATTTATTTATTTTTGAATTAGTGAATTACCATGAGGTACACTTGTAGACTTACAAATTTTTGTGCTTGGGTTTCAGTTATACAATTATCGAGTACCCGTCCTCCACCACCGATCCCAGTTAATCCCTCCCCTTCCCATCCCCCATCCCACCCTGCCTCTGTGGCAGGGCATTCCCTTTTGTTCTCTCTCGCCTTTTGGGGGCTGTGGTTTGCAAATGAGGCATTCAGTGGCAATCATTTTCAGTCTATAGTAAACTTTCAGCATGCATCTCCCATCCTGGGAGGATCCGCCCAGCACCCTTTATTTGGTGCTCCCTTCTATATCTGAGCTGCCTTTTTCCGTAGCATGTGGGGCTAGCCTCCATGCGATGGAGTAAACCTCCTGGCACTTGTTTCGGCTAATATTGGGTGTTAGTCTGAAAGAAAGGGACAGACATAGAAAGATTGCTTTCATCTGGAGAACATAAAGTAACAAAAGGTGCTCATTTCTCTAAGAATTTTCCACCCTTGGGTTTGCTTCAGTGTTCAGTATGGGGTAATAAAGGATCAAGCAAACCTCTTCCACAGGTGCAGCAGTAGGAAGGAAAGCCTGTGGATGCTTGTCTTTCACTTGAGTAATCTGGGTTCGATTCCAGCCTTCAGATCTTTGTGGGGTGGATAGCTGAATCACCTTGGGGGTCGAATGGGTTGCCCTAGCTTTGTCTCTAAACCTGGAGGGGTGCAGAGGATTGAACTGAACCTTTAATGAGCAAGGCAAGTTTATTTTCTCACACTGTTCTTTTCTCTCTGTGCAAGAAAGGTTCTGAATGCACCTTGTGATGCCTGTGACTGAGACCTTTGAAAGTTTCCTGTTATGGGCAACCTACATCCCATCACCCAACATTAGGAGGGTACTCTGTCTTCTACACGGTTGTGAGGAATGGAAGAATATACAGTTCTGACACCCTCAAGTCAGGGTGAGAGAATTCACCATCAAGAAACTGAAGCTCTGTGTTTTACTTTTCTTTCTTGTTTGTTCCTTTATGGTTGTGGCCACACCCGGATATGCTCAGGGCCTTCTCCTGTCTCTGCACTCAGGAATCACTATGGACAAGACTGAAGAATCGTAGGGGAAATCTATGACTATACCCGGGTCCTATGGATGCAAGGCAAAAGCCCTATCCGCTCTGCTCCTGTTGCAGCGGCCCAAGCTGTGTGCTGGATCCGTAATGACCCCATACTTAACATTTAAGCAAAGAGAAGGGCTGAAAATCTTAAACGTGGGAAAATTTGGACCAGAGAAGTTATGCTGAAACGCCATGAGATGGAGCTGTGAGCGATCCCGTCCCTCTCCAGGCCCATTTCTCTAAGAATTTTCCACCCTTAGTTTTGGTTCTGTGTTAAATATGGGGTAATTAAAGATCAAGCATGGAGCTTCAAAGTGGCAGTGGTCAGAGAGCCTTGAGGTTGCGAGTCTCTCACATGGGTGACCAGCATTCGATTTCCGCCTTCAGATCTTGTGGGATACATGGTTGAACCACGTTGGGAGTTGAGTGGGCTGCTCCGTCTTTGCCTCTAGACCAAGAGGGGTGCAGGGGATTGAACCTGACGTGAACAGAGCAAGGCAAAGCTGCAAGGCTGGAGCAATAGCATAGCGGGTAGGGCAATTGTCTTGCATTGGTCCGACATGGCCACCTGGGTTCGATTCCTCCACCCTCTCAGCAAGCTAACAAGAGTATCTTGCCTACATGGCAAAGCCTGGCAAACTACCCGTGATGTATTTGATATGCCAAACACAGTAACAAGTCTCAAAATGTTACCCGGCCCCCCTTGAGCAAATCAATGAACAATGGGAGGACAGTGACTGTGACACTCTGAGCTAAAAAACATCTGAAGCCACTTTGTTATGACTGTGACCAAACCATGTAGAAATATTTCCTGCTATGGGCAACCCACACCTCATCACCCTACGTTCTGAGGGTACCCGACCCGCTTCTACGAGGAAGAGGCAGCATGGATACAGCAAGATGCAGCTCAGAAACACCCATGTTGAGGTGAGCTAATCCTTCAATAAGGGATTGAGGGTGTTTTGGTTTTATTTGGTTTGTTCATAGTTTGGGGGCCACAAATCCAGCAATGCACACAGGTTCTCCTGGCTCTGCACTCAGGAAGCACTCAGGCATGATCGTGGGGCTGTATGGAGAGCCAAAGAGTGTGAGAGCTTTCTTCCACTTGTGTAACCTGGGACCAATTCCAGTCTTCATATATTGTGGGGTACATAACTAGTACATAACTGGACACACTATAAACAGTGCTCCTCTCCCACAGTCCAGGGACTTTTATCCTGGGGTGGTTTGTGTCCATGGACTGAGCAGAACAGTCTCTGAATAGCTTGTCCCGGGGGGAGCGCTTGTTTGCAGCGTGGGTGCTTACTTCCTACTGGTAACCCACAGAAGACCTCCCACCTGTCTTGGCGTCCTCATGGCGCTGAAGGCATAACTGCTTACTCGAGATTTTGTCACAGTGTCATGACCAGAAGAATTCCACCTGGGCTGCTGCTACCCGAACAACAGCAGAGAAGGATTCCAATTACTGTGCTGTGCCTGATAGTCTCCTCGTCAAAAAAATTCTAGACCTGCGGGTTGGTTTCTAACATTTACCCAACTCGGTTGCAATTCTGACACGTGGATGGATTTTCCAGGCAACGACCTAACGTTTCAGCAAGATGGACAAGCAAAATAGACCAACGGCAGGTCACAGAGCTGTGTAATTTTTTTCCAACTCAAAGAACAGACACAGTAAGTGGAAATAACTCCCTCTGAAGAAAATTGAAGCACCAGTTTAGAGTGAAAATAAAAGGGGCCGAGACTGGGTTTGGTACTAGCTTATTGTGGAGTTTAGTGGGATAGCTTAGTGGGATATACGTGCGAAGGCAATGATGCATCCCCACATAGCCAAGACAGACCTTTGAAAATATCTCACCTGGAGCAGATTCCTCTTGAGGATCAATGAGTTTTCTGTTATCTTGTATTATTTACTTAGGTGGGGAGAGGCTCACCCCAGCATTGCTCAGGGACTCCTGCTGCTGGGACTCTCGGGGCCGAGAGAGATAACCACGAAAAAACCACATTTCTTTGAACACTCTTGAACTTATTCGCCAAAGTGGCTTGGCACATGCCTCAGGAAACAGCAAGCGAACGTCCAAGTTCGCAAAACAATGCAGAGAAGCCATCAAGGATGACCTCAAAGACAGGAGAACAGCGATGATGTTAGATGATGCAGAAGCCGTGAAAAGCCTTCGTAATTCTTCCAGAAGGGCAATGGAGAAGATTATTCATGACTTCTACTCAGATATCTTTAATAGCCACATCCACTTGCCCACATACCACATTCTGCACGATTGACATAATGTTCCCAATGTTCTCCCTTCCAGAATTCAACACGCCATCTCTTCGGTAAAGAAACAAAGAGCAGCTGGTCCAGACAAGATCAGACCTGAACACCTGAAGAACTTACCATCAGTACTCATCAATACACTGGCTCGGCTCTTCACACGCTACCTGTCTGAATGCAAGGTTCCATCCCAATGGAAAACCAGCAAGACTGCACTACTATACAAGAAGGGAGACATCTATGACATTGGCAACTATCGCCCAAACTGCCTATTGGCTGTCATCTGCAAACTGTTCACTCGAGTCATATTGAATAGGATTAGCAGAACACTAGATGAAGAACAACCATGTGAACAAGCTGGGTTCCGAAAAGGATTCAGTGCCATCTACAATATCCACACGATTACTAAGCTCATTGAGGTTTCTCAGGAGTTCAAGATGCCGCTCTGTCTAATGTTCATTGATTTAAAGAAGGCCTTTTTTTCTGTTGTGATGGAAGGGGTCATCGAAGCACTACCCAATCAGGGCGTACAAACTCAATACTACAAAGAAGTAATTATCCATGTCAAGAGTGGGGTTGGGCAGGGTGAAACCATTTCACCAAAACTCTTCAGTACCACCATCGAGAACATCATGCAATGACAGGAATGGGAAGGAATGGGAGTGAAGATAGATGGTCGGCAACTATACCACCTCCGCTTTGCTGATGACATTGTTCTAATAACACCAAACATCAGCCAAGCAGCACAAATGCTGACCTACTTCGACCGTGAGTATGGAAAGGTCGAACTACAGCTGAATCTTACGAAGGCAATGGTTATGAGAAACAGCCTCGTTCCTGATGCTCCATTCGCTCTCAATGCACCACCATCTCCGAATGCAACAGTTATATGTACCTAGTTCTATAAAGAAACATGATGAATAACCTGTCACCTGAGTTATGCAGTAAGAAGAGAGCGGCTTGGAATGCCTTCAAGAGCGTTGAAGAAATAAGTAAGAGGACAAATAACCTCCAGCTATGAGCACTTCTCTTCGATTCCACTGTTCTTCCCGCATTAACATATGCCTTAGAGTCCTGGGCCCTACGAAAACAGGATGAGAATTCTACTCAGGTCTCTCAAAGAGAAATTTAAAGAGCTATGCTTGGAATATCACACATAACTCAAATGAGAGATAGAATCCGGAGTTCTGATCTCTGTCAATGGTCAAGAATCAGGGACGCTGTCTCATCTGCCAAGGCATCAAAAATCAGATGGGCTGAACACGTACTGAAGTTTACAGACAACCACTGGCCTAGAGCCATTACTGACTGGATTCCACGGGACGTCAAAAGATCGCGTGGACGCCCACCTACAAGATGGTCAGACATCTTTGTCAAGACCCTGAATGATTGGTTTGAGGCTCTGCATGTTCCTAGAATGAACAGATGCCATTGGGCTACACTAGCACGCAACAGGCATGCATGGAGACGTTACTGGCACCCACTCGAATAAATCGATGAATAAAGGGAGATCAAGTGATCAAGTGATATATTTTTTAGGTTTTAGAATTACTGGTTTTATGCAGCTACACGGTTGGAACTGGAAGATACCGTCTTGAGTGAAGTTAGCCTGAAAAAGAAACAAAAACACGATAATGTTCACTCATCTGTGGAATACCAAACACCAGATGTGGAAATGTACTGTAAAGTGGCTGCTTAAATCATCCCTGATTCCCGTGTTTAGAGAGAAACCAGACAAAGAAGGAAAGAAATTTGGGGCGGAAGAGAACCAGAAGTTTACAGGGATCAGGGATTCATTTATGCCTGTGACATGAGTTAGGGGTGTAGCCATTTACCCAAAACACAGATGCAACAGAACTGAAAACAAGAGATCTAAGCTGTAACCACTGAAACCTAGTCATGTGCTTGTCCAGATGACAGGTGGGGGTAGAGTGGTGACTGGGGTGGGGAGTGAATATAGGAACACGGGTGGAGGGAATCTGATATAGGAATTGGTGTTCAATTATTGTACGCCTAAATGCAATTATCAATAACTTTGAAAATACTGGCACTTTAATGAAAACTTTAAAAAACAATACAATAGAATAAATTTCCAGATTTCAGAACCCACTGAGGTTAAGGACCCTCTAGTCCCAGCATTAGGCTCCGATATTTTTCCTGTGATGCTGAGACCATAGATGTGGTTGTGGGGATGGAGCCGGTACCCACCTTTCAAGTCGCATGCTCGGTCCACTGAGCACTCCAATTGCATAATAGTTTCAACAAGAGAATCTTAAAGCACACTTGTATGCAATAGCCCTGTTCCCTAAAGAAATTGCTGTAATGCCACATCCTAAAACTGTGATTTGATTTCTGAAATCAAACAAAATCAACAATGAGAATTAGTCCAATGTTGAATGGAATGCAGTTGAATGACCAAGCAGGTGGAGCACAACTCCACATTTCTCACAGCCTAAGCAAGTCTACAGAAAGGGAAAATCTGTGGGAAGTGTCGCGAAGGGGAGCTCGGCAATTCACAAAAAGGCCTTTTGTGTTTTGTTTTTAATCAGACCCAGTGATGCTTGGGATAACATAGGGGATGCTGGACATCGAAGGTAGGCAGCATCTGTAAGGTGAGCACCCACCGTGATGCACTGCTGTTCTCGTCCTAATTAACTTCACTATGGGCTCAGAGTCACAATTTAACATACGCACAATAAAACAATTTTTGGTGCCTACAAGCGAATAGCAGGTAGGCATTTGCCTTGCATGAGGCTGACAGGGGTTGATCCTTGAACACTGTCAAAAGCAACTTACGAGAACCACCAGGAATAACTGCTGAGCATCCCCAGGCCCCAAAACAAAAGAAAACTAAACTTCTTCCTATATTCAAAAAACATGGCAATGATCCAAAGGCAAAGAAAAGCATCGTGTCAGATTAACTGAGCGGGGTCCAGAAAGGGTACCCGACCCTTTAGGAGTACAGTCAGGCTAGTTATATAGCCGGGGAAACAAGGACCTTGAAACACATGGACTATTAGACATACCTGACAGATGAGGAAGAATGACAACAAAGTCAAGAATGCAAAGCACAGGATCTATCCGTAATGAAGAGCTCCGGTGAGAAGACACCCCTACCCCATGCCACACCTCCACATAACATGGTCTAGCGATGAGAAGGGGACACTCAATGTCCAATGAGCAACTCAAAGATGTTTTGGACTGGAGGACTCCTGGGCTGGCCACACGCAAGGCAAGCATTCTACTTGCCCGACTATTGCTCTGGCCATTTCTAAATAAATTGGAGAAAACAGGAAAAAAAATGGGAGAGCAATTACAAAGCTTTCAGATTTAAGTCTCGGTCATACAATGAAACACCCGTCCTTTCACCGTGCCCATTCCCACCACTAAAAACCCAAGTATACCGCCATTCCACAGCCTCCCATTATGGGGCAGATAATTTCCACATTCTTCTCTCTACTTTTATTACATTCAATATGTTGACTCGAGACCACCATTATTATTTGGGATTTTACCCCAGCACTCAGATCTGGCTAAAACGCAACATCGACAATTCTTTTTCGATTGCTGGTTAAAAATAACTTATGATTCTGGAATTCTGAAATTTTAACAACTAAATCTGGCAGGATTGCTGTCAAAACCTGCTGGGTTCCGAGATTTGTTTCAGAGTCTCTGGGGTTATGGCCATTAAACAGCTTTACAAAGAGCCACAGAGGCGGTTTATGAGAATGACATAGGCTCTTGTTGGGGAGGGGAGGAATTGGCCGGCTCCACCCCATCCTGAGAGGCCCCACGTATCTTCCTGAGTGAGGGCCCAAACCTGACTTTACAAAGGCCTTTGGAGGATGGAGGCCACCGAGCCGCCAAGTGGGAGCAGTTGGGGGGACAGCACCAATTTCCCCTGGGGTGGACAGGGAACAGTAACCTACTGCAGGGTCCAGATGCATTTCTGCTAAAAAGCACTGGGTTTCAAGATTTGTCTCTGAATCTCTGGGATCATGGCCATTACGCACCTTGATCACGAACCACAGAGGTCAATCATAGGTGCCAGACAACTCGGGGTTTTGTTGGGGTGGGGAGAAAAGGGCCGGCTCCACCACCATCCAGTTAGGCCCTGCACATCTCACAGCAGTCCCAAACTGAACCGTCCAGAAGCCATTAGAGATGGCGGCCACTGAGCCGCCAGGCATGAAACCTATTGCCACCTGAAATACCCAGCTTTGGTAACCTACTGTGGGGACCAGACATATTTCTGCTGAAAGCCGCTGGGTTCCAAAGATTTGTTACTGAGACTCTGGGATCATGGCCTAGTGATCAAGAGCCAGACAGTCTGTACATGGGTAGCAACTCGGGGTCTCATTGAGGTGGGGAGGAAAGGGCAGAGTCCGCCCCAATCTCATGAGGCCCCACATGTGTTGTCACTGCAGGCCCAAACCTGTCTGTCCAATGGCCTCTGGAAGATGGTGGCCACTGAGCCACCAAGTGGGATCAGGAGGAGATACACACCCTTTTCCCCTTGTGGTGGTCTGTCACTGGTAGCTCATTGCGGGAACCAGGCGCATCTCTGCAAAAAGCCGCTGGGTTCCGAGATTTGTCTCTGAGTCTCTGGGATCATAGCCTTTAAGCAGTTTGATCAGGAACCAGAGAGACCTTGCCTCCAATTATATAGCTGAGCCGGAAATGGTTTGTTGGTGTGTCTTGCACATACCTAACTTTTGGCCATTTACTTTCTTGGAAGACTTTGCCCAACGTTTTTGTTGTCTGGCCAATGGCACAGCATCTATTTCGGAGTATCTAGAAGTCTGATAGTGCCATCATTCTGCTGATGCACTCGCCTAACAGGCACAGATTGACCTGCTGGTGGTACCATACACCTGGGAAGTAGAAATTCTATATATAGAAAAAACAACCAATATTGGGGTTGGACTCACTATAAAGCGAGTAGGATGCTTGCCTTGCTGATCCAGGTCAAACCTCCCCATCCCATAGGAACCCAGCAGCACTGCTGAATAATTTCTGAGCTGCAGAACCAGAAGTAAACCTTGAGCATCAAAGAATCCCTTCCAACTCCCCTGAATTAAAAAAAAGCTAGTAAAATTAATCCAAAGTGGGGCTGAAGTGATAGCAGAGCAGGTAGGATGTTTGACTTGCACATGACCAACCCGTTTTCGAATCCCAGCAACAATATGGTCCCCTGAGCTTTACCAAGAGTAATTCCTGAGTACATAAGCCAGGAGAAGCCCATGTGAAAAGCTGGGTATGATACAAAAAGCAAAAAAAAAACCAATAATAATAAATAATAATAATAATCCAAAGAGTAAATTTTCAGAGGCAAATATCTCTCACCTGTCCAAACACGCCCCAAAGTCCCAAACCCAGCACGGAAGCCAGTGAAAATGACCAATCACAAAAGTGTCCTTTTCCTCTGGGGGCTGGCCGTGAACATATGTGGAGGTTCGATAAGTGTTATGTACAGTCCAAAGGCTCCAAACTTGGTCCTGTGCAGTCTCGAGTAGGGAGGAATGAGATGGCCAAGACCCCCACTCTCTGCAGGCTCCTCACACCAAGGCCTGAAGTCCATGTGCCCACCCTCCAGTGCCATCTTGGACATAATTGCGATCGTGGCTGCAGAGGCCCTCAGGATAACGCACCCTCACCCATGACACTTGAGCCACAGAACAGCCCCCAATGCACCCCTCAAAATCTCCACATCCACTAAAGCCTGGATATCCAGAACAAGTAAATAAAAGCATGAAAGTGCCCTACAAGCTGGCGTTACCTGCCGCTCAAGTTCCCAAACCGGGATTTTCAGGGTGCTGAAGCATTCCAAATTCTAACACAGGAAAGACTGAAGAATGAAGGTTTACCTGTTTTTCCATTTTCAAAGAATTCAGTGCTGCATCTTGGTTTATTTCTGCCATAATTCCCACCAAACAGCCCCTCTGGGCCAAGCCAGAAGCATAGCAAACAATAAGAGAGTAGTGAGCTGTGACAGCTCTGAGCAGGGGGGTGTTTCTATACCTGTTCATTCAGTCACCTTCCTCCTTATTTTCATCACCAGGTCCCATTATTTACAAGTTAACACATAAGCAATTCTAAGCACTAGAATACTGGCATAGGTGCAGCCCGGGTGAAAATCAGCAGGTAACTTTCAGTGACATGAGAAGCCTGTTCCGAGCAGGCAGGCTTACTTCCCTCTTAACTGCACTTTTTTAACACCCTCGACAATTGTGTCCAAAGGAAACTTGCTTGACTGACTTGTCCTGTTCTGTCCTTAGAGACTGTTATTAAGGGATCAAATCATCCGGTGTGGATTTTTATATGTTTATTATGGTGTGAGGGGTACATGAAGCCCTTCCCACATTACTGACATATATGCAGTTTGTCTTCAGTATGAATTCTCACATACTGAGTAAGAGAATAGCACCAAATGAAGGCCTTCCCACAAGTCGAACACTAATAAGGTTTTCCTCCACTATGAATTTTCCCGTGCTTAGCAAGGATTTAAAATGGCAGAAGGCCTTGCCACATTTCTCGCATATATAAGGTTTTTCTCTGGTGTGAATGCTACTTTGTACACTAAATCTGAGACTTCTCAAAAGGCCTTTCCACATTTCTTACATGTATATGGTTTCTCTCCTGTGGTATTCTCCTATGTACATTAAGTATTGAGGACATACAGAGGCCTTCCCACATTCCTTACATATGAAGTTTCTCTCCAGTGTGAATTTTCCTATGTACACTAATATTTGAGGCTGTAGCAAATGCCTTCCCACATTCCTTACATATATACGGCTTCTCTCCAGTGTGAATTCTCCTATGTACAGTCAATTGTGAGGAAGAAGTAAAGGCCTTTTCACACTCCATACATATGTAAGCCTTCTCTCCAGTATGAATTCTCATGTGCAGAGTAAGGGAAGAGAACAGTGTGAATGTCTTTCCACATTCCTCACACATATATGGTTTCTCTCCAGTGTGAATTTTCCT